>NC_138206.1:23602334-24058996 GCF_964194415.1 Vipera berus
TATTAAATTGCCTAAAACTTTCATATCCTGTCAAAATACAAAAAAAGTCAGCTTGCAAATAATGTCACCTTACTCTACCTAATGAGAAGGCTTCCTTGGATCTCTTATTGAGTGATCACCGCTCAGAAAACCACAGCCAGCTACAGAACAAAACTATAAAACCTTACTGATCTGTTTAACAAAAAAAGGATGACAAAAATAAATTGCATCATAAGCCAAAAATGGAATTAGAATTCACACATGAGGGAGAGAATAGGGTTTATTGAGAATATTCTACTCTGTCCTTGCTTCAAAATCCTTTTTTAAATATTGGGGAAAAAACATAGTACCATCAGATAAACAAAGGATTTGAGTCTTCACTAAACTACAAAGCAAACTAAAATTCAGCTTTAACCAAGCTAAATGGTATGCAAATACATGATCCAGTTTGTGTGAACAAAGCCAGTGACTTTGGACTAATCAACAACTCTCAGTCTAATCTAAGTTCCAGTGATTAGAAAATGAGCATATACATTCCATTGAAAATAAATACTTTTTATGAATTATATTCCTACTAGTCTATTGTGAGTGCATGTGTTTAAATGAGACTTAATTTAGTGGTGCCAAAATAAACTTCACTAATTTCAATGGCTCTGCTTCAGCCTTTCCAAGTTGGCACTTCTCCAGGGAATGCAAACTACAGTCCTGGCATATTGGAGAGTGCCAGCCAAGAATAAAGTGGTTTAATTCAAAATGTTGGGAGTCTGGATTCAGCTATAGTTCTTTTATAATTTATAAATGCCAACTCATACAGTTGGTCTCAAAGGTGCTGAGTTTTTCCAATATACCTTTATCTCTCACAACACAGTTGCAGAGATGAATCTGAAATATCACAACAATTATATGGCAACAGTTAATCCAAAATAATCCAAGATGGGATGTTGTTAAGTTGCATGATATATGGATGCCTCTTCTCCAGATTTTAAAGCCTAGAGAATGTACTCTAGTGCAGGGTTTTTCAACCTTTTCACCCATTGTACCACTTTTAGAATATGGCAACATCCGAGTACTACCAGTCGCCTAGCAAGGTGTCAAAAACTTGATGATCAAAAAAAAAGGAAAAAAGTGATGAAGTACAGGTAGTACAGTTCGCTTAGTGACTGTCTGAAAAAAGTGCCCCCCAAGCCACAGCCAAGCAAGACACCTGCCTGCCCGCCCGGCGGCGCTCTTCCTCCAGTCTGAGGTTTTCATTGTTCTGAGCATTTCTGTTGAGGATTGGGAGCGGGGATGGGGTGGGGAGGTGTTTGGTTTTTATTCCCCTCATCTGCTGGGTGGTTGCAGCAGGCTTTGGTCACTTCACATGACCCTGGGACACTGTGACCATCATAAATATGAATCAGTTGCCAAGCATCTGAATGTAAATCACAAGACCCTGGAGATGCTGCAACATTCCAGCTGATCAGCGCTTCTTCTGCGCTCAGAAGTGCCAAGATCAGCGCCGAGCTTCAGCTGGAGCCTGGCGCTGATCCTAGCACTTCCATTGAGCCCTGACAGCCCTGAAGAAGCACTGATCCTGGCGTTTCCGCTGAGCCCTGACAGCCCTGCAGCTCCAGCTGTCTCTTGCTCAGGCTTGTGCGGTGCTGCCACTGTTTCAGCTCATTCCCCTACCCCACTACCACTTTTCTAGGATGGTTGCGTACCACCTGCCAGGTGCCAATGTACCACAGGTGGTACCCGTACCACTGGTTGAAAAGCCCTGCTCTAGTGCAATGATGTTGAAACAGGAACCAGAGTCTGCAACCAACTTAGATGTCTACTTTGTCCCCATATTTACACCTCCACAGCATCATCGTAGGCCACACCAAGTACACATATAAGATTGGAGGGGCTTTTATATGCTGTTCCTCCAGTGTGATGTATGCCAACATCTGCCAGCAATGTCCCTTTGAAATCTCACAGGCAACAGAACAAAACAACAACCATATAATATGAAAACATTTCATACTCCTAGGACACTTCATAGCAGACCTGAAAGTGATGAATGGAATGGAATGGAATGGAATGGAATGGAATGGAATGGAATGGAATGGAATAGCATAGCATAGCATAGCATAGCATAGCATAGCATAGAATAGAGTAGAATAGGGCAGGGCAGAGCAGAGCAGAGTAGAGCAGAGCAGAGTAGAACAGAACAACAGAACAGAACAGAACAGAATAGAATAGAATAGGATTCTTTATTGGCCAAGTGTGATTGGATACACAAGAAATTTGTTTCTGGTGCATTTGTTCACAGTGTACATATAAACAGGAAGTAATAGTTTATACATCATAATCTTAGTTACATCACTAATCATAAGTTGCAAACAACAATTGATAAATCATAAGAAGCCAATAGGAGAAGATAGTAGGAAAGATGAGAAGATGAGAAAAGACGAGAAACGAGACAGTGCTGTAGGAATTAAACGTTCAGCAGAACAATGGTACAGGGAAAAAACCTTTATGTCTGATTATTTAGGCATGCAATGCTCTATAGTGGTGCCTTCAGGGAAAGAAGCTGAAATATTTATTTATTTATTTATTTTATTATATTTATATACCACCCTTTCCCGAAGGACTCAGGGCGGTTTACAGGGTGATTAAAAACAAAAATACAAAAGTTAAAAACAAATTTAAAAAATTATATTCATCCCTGAATAAGTAAAACCCCAGTTAAAATTAAAATTAAAACTAAAATTAAAATTCTCAGCCTGGGCCAGAGAGCTCGAAGAGCCAGGTCTTCAGGTCCCGGCGGAATGAACGGAGGTCGGGGGCAGTCCTCAGCTCCACTGGCAGCTGGTTCCAAAGGGCAGGCGCACCCACTGAGAAGGCCCTATCCCTGGGTATTGTCCGCCGGCAGTCTCTTACCGGTGGTACCCTGAGAAGACCCTCCCTGTGGGAGCGCACTGGACGAAGGGAGCTTGATGCCGGCAGCAGGGGTTCCCTCAGATAACCCGGACCCAAGCCATTTAGGGCTTTATAGGTCATCACCAGCACCTTGAATCTCACCCGGAGGGCAACCGGAAGCCAATGCACCTCGCGGAGTAGAGGTGTTACATGGGAGTATCGAGAAAGCCCCATCACAACTCGCGCGGCCGCATTCTGCACCAGCTGAAGCCTCCAAGTGGTCCTCAAGGGCAGCCCCATGTAGAGAGCGTTGCAGTAGTCTAAACTTATAGACTAGTCTAGCTTATGTAGTCTAGCTTATGTCTAGGATATCAGGGGTCTGTAGATATTTTCTCAGCCCTCTTTCTGGTTTGTGCAGTATACAGATCTTCAATGGAAGGCAGGCTGGTTGTGATTTTTTTTGGGGGGGAAGGGGGAAGCAGGACTATCAAGCAAGACCTCAAATGTATCAAAAGGTTTCAGGCAATTTCAGAAGGTCTCAGCAAATATAATGGGTTTTGAACATATATTACAATTGTTGATTGATCAAGTTACTTCTACTCAGATGCAAATTATATCTGCATAATCAGCCTTTTTTCCTCTCAATTTCCCCACCTCACTCCAATTGCTCCTTCCTTCCTTCCTTCCTTCCTTCCTTCCTTCCTTCCTTCCTTCCTTCCTTCCTTCCTTCCTTCCTTCCTTCCTTCCTCCCTCCCTCCCTCCCTCCCTCCCTCCCTGTCACTTTTATTATTTAAAT
Source organism: Vipera berus (assembly GCF_964194415.1). Lineage (NCBI taxonomy): Eukaryota > Metazoa > Chordata > Lepidosauria > Squamata > Viperidae > Vipera > Vipera berus. The sequence continues at coordinate 23,605,993 of NC_138206.1, forward strand.
GAATAACAAGCTGAGATTGCTTGCTTTCTTGCAGACTTTTCATTACCCAAACAACATAAATTTAAATCCTACATTAGTTTAGTCACTATACGCATCAGTTGCAGCTTGAAAATGTTACGCATTTTTAGTAAAATTTGTTAAATCAGAAAAGTTTCTACTAAACTCCTGATGTCTTGCATCCCTTTACTTAACCATTCAAACATACAGGTGGAAGTATAGCTCTATAAATGTATAAACCTTGAGTTGTAGGCAGTTCCCAGCCTCTTTTTTTATTGTTTCCAGAAACTTCCCGAAGTGCAACATTGAAATTCATTTGTAGAGGTTGGAAGTTTAATGATCAAACATTTCTCTTTTCCTCTTCATGAAACTGGGAAAAATACGTTGATTTAATTCTTCTCTTTATAGCTCACCTTTTTGCTGAGAACTCCAGGATGTATCTGCAATCCTGGGGAATCACTGCCATTGGCTATTTCAGTCTGGGTCTTCCCAGTACTAGCCTCACCATTTGTGTTGTTATACTGCAATGCTGCCTATTAGGTTCCCCTTAAACTTTACTTGTCCCTTTGTAAAAATCCCATCTTAGGTTCTTGTCATGTATCTCATGTCCTTCTGCAGCCCTTGGTGGCTGAAAATAAAGACTAAAAAGTGTCATCTCTACCATAGCAGGACTGCCCACTCATTTTGAAAACACACTTCCCACACCTCGCAAGACTCTTTTATTTGTGCAAGTCCCATCAGAACTGGTGGTGCAGTAGTGTGGAAGAGCAACTGGAATTATTATGGAATTCACTGGAGCTTGTGCTGGAAAGAAAACATTTCAGGATCCTCTCTCCAAAGTAACAAAGCTATTTTCATAAGAAGGCTCAGAGTTACTTGATTTGCAGCAAGCACTCCTTGTTACTAGGCTGGGCAGGCTGGCATCCAGTGACATCTAGTGGATTGCTCCCTTACTGGTTCAGCCCCTCTGCCGCTGGGAAAAAAAAAGGTGTTAGTAAGGATTTTACTGTATTTAATTTTGTGTTCATCTAGGTTCAGCAGGAGGTTGTTTTGATTAAGCACTTATTGTACAAGAGGAGAGAGAGCGAGAGAAAAAAGAAAGAAATCTGTCTCCTTTTCAACTAGCATTTTGTTTCAGACTGGATTAGCTAAATGTTTCTGGGAAGCAAGCTCGCAAGTTGAACCTAAAATTGAGGAGCTTCCATTATTTCTTTTTCCTGAAGTAGACTGGATCAAATAAGGGAGTTTTCACTTAACTTCTTCGCTAACAGCTATTTATCATTAGGCATGAAAAATGTGTGACCAGCTACTCCCAATGATGTAAATCAATGTGGCTGGCGGTAAAAGATTCTGGGAACTGAAATATCTAGCATCAAGCTAGAAACCAGGAGACTGTGAGTTTTAGTCCCAGCTTAGGCACAAAGCTATCTGGGTGACTTGGACAAGCCACTTTCTCTCAGCCCTAGGAAGGAGGCGAGGATAAAGCACTTCTGGAAAAAGTGTCTGAAAACTTGCCCAGAAAACTGCAGAGGAAAATGTCTTCGACTGACTCACACTACTGGACCTCTTTCCCCACTGTCATAAATAGAGGATCAGCTGCCTCTGAATAACTATAGGATTTTTTCTAATGAGAAAGGCCGAGGATTAAACTTCAGATCTGTTGCACGCAAATATGTTACCTCTAACTGCCCTTGATTCCCCGCTGTGAAAAAAAATGCCTGATTTTGGATCCAAAATGTCATGATCTATTGTAGCTAGCACCCCAAAGTTTGCTGATGAATCCAAAGGAAAAAAATTGAGTGGTCTCTCCTCCAATAAAGATTGAGTGAGATTCAACAGAAATAAATAAACATGAATGTGCTCAAGTGTTGTACGAAATGCTGTTTATTTGTTGAAAACAGGCTAATGAAACAGAAAATTAGGAGCGGCAGAGTGATAGAATGGTGCCTCCAGGAAAAGGACAAATCTAGCTTGGCCAGAATGCTGAATCCATTTTGTGGCAGTCTCATTGGCTCCACGACTTGTTCTTATTATTGGAAGCCTTGTACAGTATATGCATTTTATGTTACAATATATTAGTAAGTAATAAATTTTACATATATTAACTATATTGTAGTGAACCATGGAAAGTCACATATCCCCAAAGCAAATGCTTTTTCTGCCAACCTCTCTGCTCATGATCTATTGGGGTTTATACATGCCATAAGTGCCACTGTGGTTAAACTGATGGATTAAGATCAAGGAGGTCTACCTATCTCATGGATTTGTTGAAGGAGGAAATGCAAAAGGCAGTAGAATATAATATTTGAAATACTCAAGGAAAGATGAGATATAAATCTAATAAACATATATTGGTCCCTATTAATGTGATGTTATGACGATAGTATATTTCTAATATCCTTAAAGTCCACATTCTCAGACCAGTCTGTCACATCAGTCAGTGATGTCATACAACAGCAATTTTAAGGGCCTGTCATACCAAAGAAACTGAAGGCCTGCTGTCTATCCTTCCGGAGTGGAAGATATGAAGCAATGTTTTTAAATTGTTAGGCAAATAAATTCTGTTCAATATTGGGAACAAAATCCCAATAATAGAGGGCAGCTTGCTGGTGGAATTTTTCAGTGATATAAGGAGCTCCTTGCTCTGATAGTGCTGAGGTAAATGCCAACTCTTAGGGATGCTTTAATTTGGATTCCTGCATTGGACAAAGGGTTGGACTTGATGACGCAGAAACATTATCCAATTCTTTTATGCTGATCCTATCAGTGGTTGCCTGACAAACACTGGATGTGGTTGGATAATAACAAAATAATAACAAAACAAGAAGAAGCACAATGCTTATTCAGAAAATTGAATCACTTTTAACTTTATGGTTACTTTCAGGCATAGGATGCCAAGTTAGATAAATCATTAGACTTGTAAAAGGCAGGCCAAATTAAGTATGTAACTTTTTCTTATATGATTCACGTGAACGCCAAAGAATATTGCTCATGCTGCTGATATCTCTGATACATTACTGTCATACTGACATCGTATTTGCAAATTTTGCTGTCTGAGAAAGCACATTAAGACAGGAGCGTAGAAGGGCAACCCAAAAAATTGTGAAGTTAGACTGCCCCCTGTCAGTTTATTCTTGCTATGGCAGCAGATGCACAGTTCAGGTTTTTCACATTAGTTTTGAAATTACTAAGAAAACTTTGAGGATGAACCAGGATTCTAATGCAAATAACTCATGATTTGTAATGAAAACAGGTGCATTAACATCAGCCAGTGCACTGTAGATGTATGGACAAAATCATAATTTGTAAATTATTAAATACTATTATTAAATAGTTGGGAAAGAAAAATATATATACATTGTCTCAGATTTAATACGCAACTTGTAATTTGGCATGTCTGAATTGCACTTCGTAGCATTCTAGAGCTGAAAGCAGTTTTATAGGCCATCAATTTCATCCACTGAATCATAGAATCCAAATTAAAATATCTCTGACAAATGGCTGCCCATCACCAATTCAGCCAAAACTGTGACAGGAAGAACCCCCCCACACACACATATATTCCCCAACAGAAGTATTTAATAATCAAATATAAAAATATATTTTGTTGGTGTGCAAAATAATAAGAATTATCTCTACCAATTTGTAGATGTCCCTCCAGAAATGAGAAAGCATGATAGTAACATTCATTTTCTAATTCTGGAAGATTAGATGAGGGATGGCAAAAAAAAGGGGATAGAGGAATTCAAGAATGTCTTATTGACCTGAGAATCAACTAAAAGTAACTAGCAAAGGCTCAGACATATTTGATTCAATCTCATTAATTTTTTTCAAATCCCCTGGAGAGTGGAATGACTGAAGGAGAAAATTTGACAGTGGGTTTTGGCATTCTGCCTTACCTAAGGTAAAATGTAATTGGCTGGTTTATGGCTCAATGCGTTAGGTAACTCCAGGCAACTCCAGTTTAATAATCAGTATATTATAAAACCACAACTAAACGATTAATTGAATAGATTATGGTTATTTCATGGGTTAGAGGGTTATGTGAGCACTGCAGAAGAGTGTTCTCCAAGAACAGCCCCTCAGAGAGAGAATCCTGGTGGCATTGAGAAGACTGAATAATTACCAAGGATACCTCATTGGGACAAGCAAACGTGGCAAGATGTAACCCCGACATAAAGTGTACGTGCACAGCGACAGGCAAACAAAACTATGGCATCCGACCATTATGGCAACTGAATTCTGTGCTAGGGTATATCTAAGCACAGGATGAGAATTGGAGGACTTCAACAAATTAACAAACAAAATGAAAGAAATAAATGTCCTCTGCATGTGTGAAATTAAGAAGTTAATATGACTGATAAAAGAACGTATAGACTTGGGGAAAACAGGAATGAATGGCAAGGATAGAAAAATAGTAAATTGGATTACATATATTTCCTTTTCTATGTTATTATTTCATATCTGAGTCATTTTGTACATTATTACCTTGTATTATATTGCATTGCATTGCATTGCATTGCATTGCATTGCTTTGCTTTGCTTTGCATTGCATTGCATTTTTTGTACTTTGAATATGGTAGTTACTTAGTTACTTATTTTGCAAAAGAAACAACCCATGATATCTCACAAGCCTGAGTGCAAGGCAGGCCACTTTGATAGATCACACTACAAATGAACTGTATGTATGTATGTATGTATGTATGTATGTATGCATGCATGCATGCATTTGGTATATAACAAAATAACAGGATAGAATTGGAAGGGATCTTTGAGGTCTTCTAGTCCAACACCCTGCTTAGGCAGGAAGTCCTGTACCATTTCAGACAAAAGGTTGTCCGATCTCTTCTTAAAAACCTCCAGCATTGGAGCATCCACAACTTCTGGAGGTAAGTCGTTCCACTGATTGTTCTAATTGTCAGGAAATTTCTCCTTGAGTTCTAGGTTGGTTTTCTCCTTGATTTTATTTCTATAGCCACCCACCTCAAGCAAGCGATGCTGAATGACAGTGTTTGTATGATCACCAGTGCAGGCTCCCCAGTTTGAATTTAGTTAAGAATGTATTGAACTACAGCTCCAGCAGTACTCAGCCAGGTTGGTCAAGGTGAGGGAAACTAGAATGGCAGTTTATCAATATTTGAATGACCATGTGTTTTCCATGCCTTTTAGCAAAGACTTGGGTTTAAAGAATCATTGTAGTTAAGATAGCAAGCAACGTTAAACTATATGTTTCTTTTGTTTCTTTTGAATCTTATTTTGAACTAAAGCATTTTTGGAACCTTTAATATAATAGAATCTATTATGTTAAATCAGAACAACATTCCTTTAGGAATTAAGGAGCTCCCTGGTCTGTTTGCAGAGGCAGCCAGGTGTCACCACTTGGCAAGCAATTTTTATCACAAGTGCATGCAGCATATTATCAGGATTTATCAGCCAAGATAGTGTCAGGTTTATAAATTAAAACACAGACATAATAAATCATATGGTGCCTGAGGGTTGTCATTCTTTTGATAAAAGTATTATGAATATCTTTTGAAAATGCATGGGTTATTGGGTTTTGGTTATGTTGATTGATTAATTTGTGCACACATACATACCCAGCACAGTATTCCCTTTCAAAGTAAGTCACATTATTTTCTGATTAGAAAATATACTTTTAAATTGCTGAACCTACGCAGGCAAAGAAGTAGAAGTTGTACAGAACTTAAATGCTGATTTGCACCCTGTATCTGTCTGAGCATCCTGCACGCTAAAACACCCAGACTGAATTAATTAAATAATGGCATGTAAATACTGTAAGAAAGATCCTCTTTGCTTCTGCTAGAAACAATACATACACTGAACATTTTAGTTTATTTATCAAATTTCTATAGTATCTTTCCTATCAGCATGCCTCTGGACAATTTACAGATAAAAGAGTAAAATGATATCACAGCTATGGGTAAAAAGAAGTTAAAAACCAGATTAAAACAAAGTTAAAAGGGACAAAGTTAAAAGGACAGAGGGAGCACTTTCAGACACCCCCCCCCTGCCCAGAGTTACCTAGCACTCTTGGATTCCCCCAGGCCAGTTGGCAAAGTCAGGTCTTAATGCTATTCTGGGAGACCTGCAGAGTGGGGTCCTGCCTTGCCTCCAGGGTCAAGCTGTGCCATAGAGTGGGGGTGACCGAAGAGAAGGCTCTCATTTTAGTTTCCATCAGAAAGTTCTTTAACCAATGGGATCCATGACACGCCTCCCTGCATGCTCAGGTTGATGAAATTAAGATGAGACAGTTCACTAGATAATAAAAATATATGACAATTGCTTAAGAGGGATATACCGTATATACTTGAGTATAAGCCGAATTTTTCAGCCCACTTTTTGGGCTGAAAAATTCCACTTCGGCTTATACTCCAGTCAACAAAAAAAACTTACCGAGGACTTGTGCGCGGCCGAGGCTTTGGTGCTTCCGGGATCGCGCGCACCTCTCCCAAGCCACCGCCGTCCGGAGACCTGCCGAAGTTTGAGGAGGTTTGGGGAGGTGCGCGCGCACCTCCCCAAACCTCCCCAAACGTCGCCGGGTCTCCGTTCCTCTGCGCCCTGCCTGCCTGCTTCTTTCCACAGCGGAAAGAAGCAGGCAGGCAGGGGGCGGAGGAACGGAGACCCGGCGACGTTTGGGGAGGTTTGGGCGCCTCCCCAAATATCCCCAAACGTCGCCGGGTCTCCGTTCCTCTGCGCCCTGCCTGCCTGCTTCTTTCCACAGCGGAAAGAAGCAGGCAGGCAGGGGGCGGAGGAACGGAGACCCGGCGACGTTTGGGGAGGTTTGGGCGCCTCCCCAAATATCCCCAAACGTCGCCGGGTCTCCGTTCCTCTGCGCCCTGCCTGCCTGCTTCTTTCCACAGCGGAAAGAAGCAGGCAGGCAGGGGGCGGAGGAACGGAGACCCGGCGACGTTTGGGGAGGTTTGGGCGCCTCCCCAAATATCCCCAAACGTCGCCGGGTCTCCGTTCCTCTGCGCCCTGCCTGCCTGCTTCTTTCCACAGTGGAAAGAAGCAGGCAGGCAGGGGGCGGAGGAACGGAGACCCGGCAACGTTTGGGGAGGTTTGGGCGCCTCCCCAAATATCCCCAAACGTCGCCGGGTCTCCGTTCCTCTGCGCCCTGCTTGCCTGCTTCTTTCCACAGCGGAAAGAAGCAGGCAGGCAGGGGGCGGAGGAACGGAGACCCGGCGACGTTTGGGGAGGTTTGGGCGCCTCCCCAAATATCCCCAAACGTCGCCGGGTCTCCGTTCCTCTGCGCCCTGCCTGCCTGCTTCTTTCCACAGCGGAAAGAAGCAGGCAGGCAGGGCGCAGAGGAACGGAGACCCGGCGACATTTGGGGAGGTTTGGGCGCCTCCCCAAATATCCCCAAACGTCGCCGGGTCTCCGTTCCTCTGCGCCCTGCCTGCCTGCTTCTTTCCACAGCGGAAAGAAGCAGGCAGGCAGGGGGCGGAGGAACGGAGACCCGGCGACGTTTGGGGAGGTTTGGGCGCCTCCCCAAATATCCCCAAACGTCGCCGGGTCTCCGTTCCTCTGCGCCCTGCCTGCCTGCTTCTTTCCACAGCGGAAAGAAGCAGGCAGGCAGGGGGCGGAGGAACGGAGACCCGGCGACGTTTGGGGAGGTTTGGGCGCCTCCCCAAATATCCCCAAACGTCGCCGGGTCTCCGTTCCTCTGCGCCCTGCCTGCCTGCTTCTTTCCACAGCGGAAAGAAGCAGGCAGGCAGGGGGCGGAGGAACGGAGACCCGGCGACGTTTGGGGATATTTGGGGAGGCGCCCAAACCTCCCCAAACGTCGCCGGGTCTCCGTTCCTCCGCCCCCTGCCTGCCTGCTTCTTTCCGCTGTGGAAAGAAGCAGGCAGGCAGGGCGCAGAGGAACGGAGACCCGGCGACGTTTGGGGATATTTGGGGAGGCGCCCAAACCTCCCCAAACGTCGCCGGGTCTCCGTTCCTCCGCCCCCTGCCTGCCTGCTTCTTTCCACTGTGGAAAGAAGCAGGCAGGCAGGGCGCAGAGGTCCGGAGACCTGCCGACGTTTGGGGAGGTTTGGGGAGGTGCGCGCGCACCTCCCCAAACCTCCCCAAACTTCGGCAGGTCTCCGGACGGCGGCGGCTTGGGAGAGGTGCGCGCGATCCTGGAAGCACCGAAGCAAGTCCTCGGTAAGCTCCGGGCGGTCACTTGCTTCGCGTCTCCTGAGGGAAGGGGGGGCGACTGGAGCGGGCGTGTTTCCTCGCCTGCTGGGCGCCGCGATTTGCCCGGGGAACGCGCGGGCCCCGAATAGCAGCGTGGAGCGAGGAAGCGGACAGCCAGGGCTTCCCGGAGAGCCAAGGCCACACAGGGTATTCCTGTGTATTCAGGCTTGCAGAACGGCGGATCGGCTTATACTCGAGTCAACAACTTTTTCCAGTTTTTGGGGGTGAAATTGGGGGTCTCGGCTTATACTCGAGTCGGCTTATACTCAAGTATATACGGTATATATATATATGTGTGTGTGTGTGTGTGTGTGAAATGTTAACTATTTAGATTACCTTGCTAGGCCCCAAACATGGGGCAAATCTTTATTTCCTGTTTTCAGCCTATCTTGAAGGCCATCGAACAGGCAGTAGTCACACCGGACAGCTCATATATTTGTGTAAATTACTAACAAAGAATTAATGGAGACTGAAATGCATTTCTACCTTATTAGTTTTCAAGTTAGAAATGCATTTCAGTCTCCCTTAATTCTTTCGTTAGTAATTTACACACACACAGAGACACAGACACAGACACAGACACAGACACACAGACACAGACACAGACACAGACACACACAGACACAGACACACACACACACACACACACACACACACACACACACACACACACATATATATATATATATATATATATATATATATATATATATATATATATATATATATATATATGGACTAAATAGGGTTGTGACCACAGGAAATGAGAAGAATATAGGCTAGAGTGGGATGATGATGATGATGATGATGATACTGGCAATAGCAAACCATGTCTGTATAGTTTCCAGGAAAGCTGCATGAATGTGAACATGAACATGTCCTCAATGGAACTGCATCTACATGGAGGGAAGTGTGTAGTGGGGTGCCCCAGGGCTCTGTTCTGGGCCCAGTTTTCTTCAACATCTTCATCAATGATTTGGATGAGGGGATAGATGTGGAACTCATCAAATTTGCAGACGACACCAAGCTGGCAGGAATAGCCAATACTCCAGAAGATAGGCTTAAGATACAGGAGGATCTTGACAGACTCGAACACTGGGCACTATCTAACAAAATGAAATTCAATGGTGAAAAAAGAAAGGTTCTACATTTAGGCAGGAAAAATCAAATGCACAGGTATAGTATAGGTGGTACCTTGCTCAATAGTAGCAACTGTGAGAGAGATCTCGGAGTCCTAGTAGACAATCACTTCAATATGAGCCAGCAGTGTGCTGCAGCTGCCAAAAAAACCAACACAGTGCTAGGCTGCATTAACAGAGGGATAGAATCAAAATCAAGTGAAGTACTAATACCACTTTACAATGCCTTGGTAAGGCCACACTTGGAATACTGCATCCAGTTTTGATTACCACGATGTAAAAAAGATGTCGAGACTCTAGAAAGAGTAGAAAGACTGGAGGCTAAAACATATAGGGAATGGTTGCTGGAATTGGGTATGTGTAGTTTAATGAAGAGAAGGGTGAGGGGTGACATGATAGCAGTGTTCCAATATCTCAGGGGCTACCACAAAGAAGAGGGAGTCAAGCTATTCTCCAAAGCACCTGAAAGCAGGACAAGAAGCAACAGATGGAAACTAGTCAAGGAGAGAAGCAACCTAGAACTAAGGAGAAACTTCCTGACAGTTAGAACAATTAAGCAGTGGAACAACCTGCCTTCAGAGGTGGTGAGTGCTCCAACACTGGAGGTTTTTAAGAAGAGACTGGCCAGCCATTTGTCTGAAATGGTATAGGGTTTCCTGCCTGAGCAGGGGGTTGGACTAGATGACCTCCAAGGTCCCTTCCATCTTCTTCTTCTTCTTCTTCTTCTTCTTCTTCTTCTTCTTCTTCTTCTTCTTCTTCTTCTTCTTATTATTATTATTATTATTATTATTATTATTATTATTATTATTATTATTATTATTATTATTATTATTATTATTATTATTATTATTATTATTATATTATTATATTATTATTATTATTATTATTATTATTATTATTATTATTATTATTATTATTATTATTATTATTATTATTATTATTATTTATGTTTGTGTAATGACCAAAAGCAAAGCTCAGGTTATCTTTACCCTTTTTTCTACCTCTGACAAACTTCTTCCATTTGTTGGGTTGAATAGATTAAGAACTAGATTATGATCTGTTAACTTTCTTCCAAATGCATATCTATTTCCAATTATTGTTAAGTAGTTTTATGATTAGGCTATAAGAAAAACAAACCTTTAATAAAATCCCCTGCCACTGGCATGTATTAGTGCTGACACTCAGTTGGTAAAATGAGTTTATCTTAGTAATCCTTATGGTACCAAATTTAAAACCTCAGAGAAAAAATTAATGCGCACTGCCGTTATACTAATACTTTGGCTGAGTGCAGAACTAAATCCACTTAAAAATAAATTAGATAAAGATGGGTTTTTTTAAAAAGGTTCGCCACAGAGATTAAACTATATTTTAATTCGCATGGTATTTTGCAAAACAGTGTTCAAGACCATTCATAGTGCATAAGATAAATAAACAGTACAAACAGAACAATAAAAGAATCAACAGGATTTTCAATAACGATCTATTTCTAAAGGACAGTATTACAATAATTCTTCTGAGTACTATTTGTTTTTTTAAAAAAAAATCAGTCCCAAATCTAGTACAGGTATTAACTGTACTATTATTAATTTGTAGGGAAAAGCACTATCAAATGATGGAGCTGGATAGAAACTTAACTTGCAGTTTTAATAACTTGATAATACCTGGCCATACAGTATTTTTGTTTGAACCATCTTCATTGTTTGTTGTTGTGCCTTATTTACTCTAACCAGTGAATAGCTGGGAATAATCATAAACATAGCAGTTTGGGGAAGGCAACAGTTTGGGGAAGGCTGTTATGGAGTACCAGGCCCATAACTTGGCCTAAAAAAAAGGGCTGATTTCCAAACACACTGAGTCTTGAGTCTTGTTTTCTAAGAGAACAGAAATTTATAAAAGGTTTGTTTGTCAGAAGTTGGTTCCCTTTCTTCAAACAACTCAAGAAGGTCTACCCTGGGGAATTATGGGAGCTGAAGTCCAAACATATTAACACTAGAATGCTAGGAACAAGGGCATGAAACTTGCTGGATTGGAAAAGAAGAGTTTTTCCTTCGTTGAACTTAAGAACATTATTATTTATTTTAAAATCTGCATTCTCTTTAACTAAACATGAAATGCTGCAGAAGTCCTTCAAAATGGCCAGCAAAACAATTCTTTCACTATAAACAGATGACCTCTGGATTCACCCATCTGGCTTTCTGATTGCTTTTTCAAAGACTCAAGTCCACAGGTATTGTTAAGATAGTGAGACTGCAGCATCAAACTGTTATTTCAAAACTGTCCCAATTCCACCCAAGTTTAATGTACGTTTCTAGAGCTAAACAGTGATACATTTCTATTGCACTATGAAAATGTTTACATATTACACACAAGGTGCACTAACAATGTAATGGAATATTATGGCTCTCTCTGTTTCAAGCTTGAGGAATTTCAATAGACAGATCCTATACACACCATCCATCTTTTATTTGCTTTTCTAATGTTCTGGGTATGTAAAAAGCATCATCAACCTGTTGGTATACCCAGAACTTGGTTCACATCAATTTCCTGTGCCTCCAAGTACTTTCATCCACTCCCTAGCTTTGCTTTGCCTTTCCTCCAATTGGTCATGATCTTCTTGGACTCTTGATTGAAAGTTCTCTTTCTGCTCATAAATGGTGCAACAAAATGCTTCTGGTAGACTCTGTACCTCTTTGTTCTTTTCCTGCTCCTTGCCCCTAGCTGGACCACTCCCCTCTGCCCTCTGACTCACTCATTCCTCCTTTCAGAGTATTTCCTTGTAACTGAACTTGATAGGCATCACAACTGCAAGTCTGAGGCAAGAATTAGAGATGGAGTGAACAATGTTACCCTCACACATGGAGAGAGGGGAGAGAGAGAGAGAGAGAGAGAGAGAGAGAGAGAGAGAGAGAGAGAGAGAGAGAGAGAGAGAGAGAGAGAGAGAGAGAGAGAGAGAGAGGGAGAGAGAGAATAAAATATGAGGTTGTACTACGTTCACATACATACTGTACTAAGCCAAACTTTATTTGCTTGATTATGATTAAGGAGCTGTGTCACATGGGATTTTCCACCAGTTCAGAACAACTCTGGACCTGTTCTATGATAATGTGATCGTGATGTCATTCCCCATGCAGATGACTTGAATAATGACAACACAAGTAACTTTTATTTGATCAATGGCCAGCATTCCTGTCATAGGATGGTTCACGTCATTTGCATAAGGTTATGATGATCCATATTACATCTCTTGCTCCTTGGCTATGCTCACCAAACTCATCCTTTCATCTGATATCCTGCAGCTCTGCAACACATGTGGGCAGACTTTCTCAAATTGACCCTGATGCCAGGCTTCTTCCTCATTGCCCACCAATAGTGGGCTTAGGAACAAATCCTGAAAACTTCAAGGTGGGTGGAGGTGAAGTAAATTTCTAGTCAAGTCCTGATGACTTTTGAGGGACTTGGCAGTAGAAGACTATGTGGATCCAACCATGGTGATTTATGAACTATAGGTTTTGCAATGGTGAGCACTGCCTTTTCCCCCCAAACCTCTGAGGATTTCCTTGAAGGGCTAAAATATGCTTTTCCTTTGCTAAATTAATGTTCCAGTCTGTTTATACAACACAAATACTAGGCACAGTTAGATTGCAGATGAAGTCCAGTTCTTTCCATCAATTTATGAATTAGAGTATGGTGAAATTTACTACATCTCTTTCTCTTTGCTATATCTCTTTCTCTAATGTTACAGTTCTTTATCATAAATGCAAATATTTTACATAATCTTGTCCTTTTCTCTGCAAATTAGAAGCAAAACTTTTTCAAATATTTTTTCTCATGTCCTCCAGGTTGTTTATCTGAAAAAATATAATACTTTGAGGAAAAAATAGTAATCAATAACCATGTAAAAACGTGGCTATCTTACCTATATAGATTTTGGTAATTTTCTTTACTTACATTGGGACAAAACATTGGTCTTTTGAGGTTTTGCACAAACATGTTCCTTGTTAACAATTTTTTAATGGTATTTATTTGAGGTGACCTTAACCAAAATATATGTAATAATATTATGGCATGCAACAGTCAGCTACCTGATAGAGTTGTTTAGCTAAAACAGAATGCAAATATGAAATGATGTTATCATGCTGGTTATGATACATAGTCAATCCATTTTATCTGTATCATAATGACAAAAAGCCAAATTAGAGTGGAGGCAATTTTTTTATTTTGCATGGGGGGAAGTTTTGACTGAATTGCATTTTTCAGTGGAACCAATAGCGAAATATATTATCCGGTTCCTAGACATCTATGTGAAACCTCTTTGCAAAATATGTCTCTTTGGGCTCTATTCATTTCGGTTCACAACTATTTTTATTTATTTTTTCTTGGAAATCAGGATAACATATACATGAAAAGAAGAGTAAGAAAAAAAAGATAAACAGAACAATTATATTTCAAAGATTAAAATAACTATGCCATATCATTTATTACCTACAACTTATTAAGTAGTATTAAGTACCGAGACAGCTATTTTAGCATAGTGGTTAAGGGACCAGGATAAAAAACGTGAGACTGTGAGTTCTAGTCACACCATGGGCAAGAAGCTAACTGGGTGACCTTGGGTCAATCACGTTCTCAGCCCTAGGAAGGAGTCAATAGAAGACCTCTCTCAAAAGCCTTGCCAAGACTGCAGGGACTTCTTCAGGCAATCTCCAAGAATTGGTCTCAATTGGAGGAGAAGAAGAAAAAATTAAGGGGTAAATAGGAGTAAGTAACTAATAGGAGCCCTCAGAATTCACAGTGAACTACCTGAAATTATCTATCCATTCTCCAAGTAATTCCTAAATATTTTTTTTAATGTTGAGTTGTGGAATGGAGGGTTCAAACCTCAAATATGGAGGGATGTGAAATTTGGATCTATAGACCTAAGGTATAAGAATATTCTCCCCTTCGTGGATTAAGCCTTATCGTGGCGAAGGGGCTTGCGTAATTCAATGAAGCTATGAGCTATGCCGTGCAGGGCCACCCAATACGGACAGGTCATAGCAGAGAGTTCGGACAAAACGTGATCCACTGGAGAAGGAAATGGCAACCCACTCCCGTATTTTTGCCATGAAAACCCCATGGACAGTACCAAAAGGCAAAAAGATATGACGCTGGAAGATGAGCCCCTCAGGTTGGAAGGCATCCAATGTGCTACTGGGGAAGAGCAGAGGGCTAGTACTAGTAGCGCCAGAAAGAATGAAGCGACTGGGCCAAAGCCGAAAGGACGCTCAGCTGTGGATGTATCTGGTGGTGAAAGGAAAGTGTGATGCTGTAAAGATTTTCTCTCCGTAGGAACCTGGAATATAAGATCCATGAATCAAGGAAAGCTGGACGTGGTCAAACAAGAGATGACAAGACTGAACATCGACATCTTGGAATCAGCGAACTAAAATGGGTGAATTTAATTCAGATGACCATCAGGTATAGTACTGTGAGCAAGAATCCCTCAGAAGAAATGGAGTAGCCTTCATAGTCAATAAAAGAGTAGGAAAAGCAATACTGGGATACAATCCTCAAAATGACAGAATGATCTCAGTTCGAATCCAAGGCAAACCATTCAGTATCACAGTAGTCCAAGTCTATGCCCCAACCACCAGTGCTGAAGAGGATGAAATTGACCGGTTCTATGAAGCCCTACAGCACCTTATAGAACTAACACCAAAAATGATGTCCTTATCATCATGGGGGATTGGAATGCTAAAGTAGGAAGCCAAAAGATAACCAGAATAACAGGCAAGTTTGGCCTTGGAGTACAAAATGAAGCAGGGCACAGGCTGATAGAATTTTGTCAAGAGAATACGATGGTCATAGCAAACACTCTTTTCCAACAATCCAAGAGACGGCTCTACACATGGACATCACCAGATGGTCAACACAGAAATCAGATTGACTATGTGCTCTGCAGCCAAAGATGGAGAAGCTCTATACAGTCAGTAAAAACAAGACCAGGAGCTGACTGTGGCTCAGACCATGAGCTTATCGTTGCAAAATTTAGGCTTAAACTGAAGAAAGTAGGGAAAAGCACTAGGCCACTCAGGTATGAACTAAATCATATCCCTGATGAATATACAGTAGAGGTGACAAATAGATTTAAGGAATTAGATCTAATAGACAGAATGCCTGAAAAACTATGGATGGAGGTTCACAACATTGTGCAAGAGGTAGCAACTAAAACCATTCCAAAGGAAAAGAAATGCAAGAAAGAAAAATGGCTGTCTGAGGAAGCTTTGCAAATAGCTGAGGAAAGGAGGGAAGCGAACGGCAAGGGAGAAAAAGAAAGATACACCCAATTGAATGCAGAATTCCAGAGAATAGCTAGAAGAGATAAGAATGCCTTCTTAAATGAACAGTGCAAAGAAATAGAAGGAAACAATAGAATAGGGAGGACTAGAGATCTCTTCAAGAAAATTGGAGAGATGAAGGGAACATTTCATGCAAAAATGGGCATGATAAAGGACCAAAATGGCTGGGACCTAACAGAGGCAGAAGAGATTAAGAAGAGGTGGCAAAATTACACAGAAGAACTATACAAGAATGAGCTTAATGTCCCTGATAACCATGATGAGGTGGTCACTGACCTTGAGCCAGACATCCTAGAATGTAAAGTGAGGTGGGCCTTAGGAAAGCTGAGCAACAACAAAGCTAGTGGAGGTGACAGTATTCCAGCTGAGCTATTCAAAATCTTAAAAGATGATGCAGTAAAAGTGCTACACTCAATTTGCCAGCAAATTTGGAAAACTCAACAGTGGCCACAGGATTGGGAAAGATCAGTTTACATTCCAATTCCAAAGAAAGGCAGTGCCAAAGAATGTTCAAACTATCGCACCATTGCACTCATTTCTCATGCTAGTAAAGTTATGCTTAAAATCCTACAAGCTAGACTCCAGCAGTATGTGGATCGAGAACTACCAGAAGTACAGGCAGGATTTCGAAGAGGCAGAGGAACTAGAGATCAAATTGCCAACATACGCTGGATCATGGAGAAAGCTAGGGAGTTCCAGAAAAACATCCACTTCTGCTTCATTGACTATGGTAAAGCATTTGATTGTGTGGATCACAACAAACTGTGGCAAGTTCTTAAAGAGATGGGCGTACCAGATCATCTTATTTGTCTCTTGAGAAACCTATATGTAGGTCAAGAAGCAACAGCAACATGGAACCATTGATTGGTTCAAAATTGGGAAAGGAGTCCGGCAAAGTTGTCGCCCTGCCTGTTTAACTTATATGCAGAGCATATAAGTTAAAGGCAGGGCTAGATGAATCAAAAGTTGGAATTAAGATTGCTGGGAGAAATATCAACAACTTAAGATATGCAGATGATACCACTCTAATGGCAGAAAGTGAAGAGGAACTAAAGAGCCTCTTGTTGTGGGTGAAGAAGGAGAGTGCAAAAGTTGGCTTGAAACTTAACATTAAGAAAACCAAGAACATGGCATCCGGCCCTCTCAATTCCTGGCAAATAGATGGGGAAGAAATGGAGGTAGTGACAGATTTTATTTTCCTGGGCTCCAAGATCACCACAGACGGGGACTGCAGCCAAGAAATTAAAAGATGCTTGCTCCTGGGGAGGAAAGCCATGGCAAATCTAGACAGCACACTAAAAAGCAGAGACATCACCCTGACAACAAAAGTGTGTACAGTCAAGGCTATGGTCTTCCCACTTGCAATGTATGGTTGTGAAAGTTTTTTTTTAATCCCATTTATATCCCGCCCTTCTCCGAAGACTCAGGGCGGCTTACAATTTTAAGCACAAATCAATGTGCTTAGCAATAGCCTTCATTCTATGTATATGCCTGCTTATTAGGGCTTTCCCCCCTCCAAGCGGCATTATTACAAAGTCAGCTTATTGCCCCCAACAATCTGGGTCCTCATTTTACCTACCTCGGAAGGATGGAAGGCTGAGTCAACCTTGAGCCTGGTGGGATGCGAACCTGCACTAATTGCAGGCAGCTGGTGTTACTTAAGAAGGCATTAGCCCACTGCTCCACCAAGGCTCCAGTTGGACCATAAGAAAGGCTGAGTGCCAAGGAATTGAGGCGTTTGAACTATGGTGCTGGAGAAGACTCCTGTGAGTCTCTTGGACTGTAACGCGGTCAAACTGGTTAGTTCTAGAGGAGGTCAATCCTGACTGCTCTTTTTTAGAAGGCCAGATCCTGAAGTTGAAACTCAAATACTTTGGCCACCTAATGAGAAGGAAGGACTCACTGGAGAAGAGCCTAATGCTGGGAAAGGTTGAGGGCAAAAGAAGAAGGGGATGACAGAGAATGAGGTGGCTGGATGGAGTCACTGAAGCAATAGGCATGAGCCTAAATGGACTCCAGAATATGGTAGAGGACAGGAAGGCCTGGAGGAACGTTGTCCATGGGGTCGCAATGGGTTGGACATGACTTCGCAGAATATTCTAGAAAGGGAAGGGAAAAAATTGGAACTGTTCCACTTCCGTTATTTCAAAACATAGTGAGATAGCCATGTGTTCTTCCTTCTCATTTTGTTGAGTTATACCTCCATCTTATACCACCAAAGGTGTTCTCTCATGGCACTCTCACTGCAATGATGCATTTGTAAGCTAGCCCTGAGTCAGAACTACTTTGGCCATACTACACCATTGATGAAAACCATTCTATTTCCTCTTCGAAGCAATTATGAAATCTGTGTTCTATCAAAAGATACAGAGATAAGAGTCAGCACTAGGCTTGGCTAAGACTTTCAGAATGCTATGCCAATTTTAATTTATCCAATGCCTGGATACAAGTTTTAAAAAGAATATATGAAAGCTTTTTCCTGAGCATTTGTTGCTGTTGACTAGCTTCACATTCCCTTATCACCTGCTCATGCAGGCAGAATTAAAGAGAATTAGCTGTAAATCATATAAAATTCATGTACTTTTAAAGGAAACTGTTTGTTCTACTTAGAAATGCTCATTAGAGAGAGTGTCTCACATTAGGATACCAGCTAATGGTGCTCCCCTGGAGAAGAATCAATTTACTTTGCTTTTTATTGCCCTTTCTTTGTTTGCCTGACTTGTCTATGTGTAATAGTCACTGTTGCAGTAAATGTGTCTCCATCAGTTCTACGCAGACCACATTTCAGAAGAACAGCTCAAGTGAAAATAACACTGGATTTTACAGAGTAAGCTCTATTCGCAAGAACTTCTGATGGTGTCTGTGTAGACACCATGGTGTCCCATAAAATTCACTGGGGTGATGTATGAGATGACCAGGTTGAGCTCCAGGGTGGTTAAATGCATCATCAGCTTGGAGTCACTACACTCCTTCCCTCCCATTGACTCTTATTTAGCACCAATTTGCCTTGACCGTTAGTAGATCAGATTCTTGTGCAAAGCTGGCATGAAATAGACTTGCTAGTACTCTATCCCAGCTCCTGCTTTCTTGCACCTGAGAGGTACAATGCGATTTTGAACAATACAATGCAGTTTTGAACTTCCTGAAGTGATTGAGGTTAGATTTATAGGTTCAGGGAGCATAGGGGAAAGAAAACAAATTAAAAACCAACTATTGGATGCTATGGATTTAAACTTGTGATTCAGTTGTACATGTTGTTGTTAGCTGCGAAGTCGTGTCCGACCCATCGCGACCCTATGGACAACATTCCTCCAGGCCTTCCTGTCCTCTACCATCTTCTGGAGTCCATTTAAGCTCACGCCTACTGCTTCAGTGACTCCATCCAGCCACCTCATTTTCTGTCGTCCCCTTCTTCTATTGCCCTCGATCTTTCCCAGCATTAGGCTCTTCTCCAGTGAGTCCTTCCTTCTCATTAGGTGACCAAAGTATTTGAGTTTTAGCTTCAGGATCTGGCCTTCTAAAGAGCAGTCAGGGTTGATCTCCTCTAGGACTGACCGGTTTGATCGCCTTGCAGTCCAAGGGACTCGCAGGAGTCTTCTCCACCACCAGAGTTCAAAGGCCTCAATTCTTTGGCGCTCAGCGTTTCTTATGGTCCAGCTTTCACTGCCATACATTGCAACTGGGAAGACCATAGCCTTGACTACACGCACTTTTGTTGACAGGGTGATGTCTCTGCTTTTTAGTGTGCTGTCTAGATTTGCCATGGCTTTCCTCCCCAGGAGCAAGCGTCTTTTAATTTCTTGGCTACAGTCCCCATCTGCAGTGATCTTGGAGCCCAGGAAAATAAAATCTGTCACTACCTCCATTTCTTCCCCATCTATTTGCCAGGAATTGAGAGGGCCGGATGCCATGATCTTGGTTTTCTTAATGTTAAGTTTCAACCCAAGTTTTGCACTCTCCTTCTTCACCCGCAACAAGAGGCTCTTTAGTTCTTCTTCACTTTCTGCCATTAGAGTGGTATCATCTGCGTATCTTAAGTTGTTGATATTTCTTCCGGCAATCTTAATTCCAACTTTTGATTCATCTAACCCTGCCTTTCTCATGATGTGCTCTGCATATAAGTTAAATAGGCAGGGTGACAGTATACAGCCTTGCTGGACTCCTTTCCCAATTTTGAACCAATCAGTGGTTCCGTGTCCAGTTCTCACTGTTGCTTCTTGACCCGCATATAGGTTTCTCAAGAGACAAATAAGATGGTCTGGTACTCCCATCTCTTTAAGAATTTGCCACAGTTTGTTATGATCCACACAATCAAAGGCTTTAGCATAGTCAATGAAGCAGAAGTAGATGTTTTTCTGGAACTCTCTAGCTTTCTCCATGATCCAGCGTATGTTGGCAATTTGATCTCTAGTTCCTCTGCCTCTTTGAAATCCTGCCTGTACTTCTGGTAGTTCTCGATCCACATACTGCTGAAGTCTAGCTTGTAGGATTTTAAGCATGACTTTACTAGCATGAGAAATGAGTGCAATGGTGCGATAGTTTGAACATTCTTTGGCACTGCCTTTCTTTGGAATTGGAATGTAAACTGATCTTTTCCAATCCTGTGGCCACTGTTGAGTTTTCCAAATTTGCTGGCAAATTGAGTGTAGCACTTTTATTGCATTGTCTTTTAAGATTTTGAATAGCTCAGCTGGAATACTGTCACCTCCACTAGCTTTGTTGTTGTTCAGCTTTTCTAAGGCCCACTTCACTTCACATTCTAGGATGTCTGGCTCGAGGTCAGTGACCACCTCATTGTGATTATCAGGGACGTTAAGCTCATTCTTGTATAGTTCTTCTGTGTAATTTTGCCACCTCTTCTTAATCTCTTCTGCCTCTGTTAGGTCCCTGCCATTTTGGTCCTTTATCATGCCCATTTTTGCATTAAACGTTCCCTTCATCTCTCCAATTTTCTTGAAAAGATCTCTGGTCCTCCCTATTCTATTGTTTTCTTCTATTTCTTTGCACTGTTCATTTAAGAAGGCATTCTTATCTCTTCTAGCTATTCTCTGGAATTCTGCATTCAATTGGGCGTATCTTTTTCTCCCTTGCCTTTCGCTTCCCTCCTTTCCTCAGCTATTTGCAAAGCTTCCTCAGACAGCCATTTTGCTTTCTTGCATTTCTTTTTCTTTGGGATGGTTTTGGTTGCTACCTGTTGTACAATGTCGCGAACCTCTGTCCATAGTTCTTCAGGCACTCTGTCTATCAGATCTAATTCCTTAAATCTATTTGTCACCTCTACTGTATATTCAACAGGGATATGATTAAAATTCATACCTGACTGGCCTAGTGCTTTTCCCTACTTTCTTCAGTTTAAGCCTAAACTTTGCAAGGAGAAGCTCATGGTCTGAGCCACAGTCAGCTCCTGGTCTTGTTTTTATTGACTGTATAGAGCTTCTCCATCTTTGGCTGCAGAGCATATAGTCAATCTGATTTCTGTGTTGACCGTCTGGTGATGTCCATGTGTAGAGCCGTCTCTTGGGTTGTTGGAAAAGAGTGTTTGCTATGACCATCGTATTCTCTTGACAGAATTCTATCAGCCTGTGCCCTGCTTCATTTTGCATTCCAAGGCCAAACTTGCCTGTTATTCCGGTTATCTTTTGGCTTCCTACTTTAGCATTCCAATCCCCCATGATGATAAGAACATCATTTTTGGGTGTTAGTTCTATAAGGTGCTGTAGAGCTTCATAGAACTGGTCAATTTCATCCTCTTCAGCACTGGTGGTTGGGGCATAGACTTGGACTACTGTGATATTGAATGGTTTGCCTTGGATTCGAACTGAGATCATTCTGTCATTTTGAGGATTGTATCCCAGTATTGCTTTTCCTACTCTTTTATTGACTATGAAGGCTACTCCATTTCTTCTGAGGGATTCTTGCCCGCAGTAGTATACCTGATGGTCATCTGAATTAAATTCACCCATTCCTGTCCATTTTAGTTCGCTGATACCTAAGATGTCAATGTTCAGTCTTGTCATCTCTTGTTTGACCACGTCCAGCTTTCCTTGATTCATGGATCTTACATTCCAGGTTCCTATGGAGAAAAAATCTTTACAGCATCGGACTTTCCTTTCACCACCAGACACATCCACAGCTGAGCGTCCTTTCGGCTTTGGCCCAGTCGCTTCATTCTTTCTGGCGCTACTAGTACTAGCCCTCTGCTCTTCCCCAGTAGCATATTGGACGCCTTCCGACCTGAGGGGCTCATCTTCCAGCGTCATATCGTTTTGCCTTTTGGTACTGTCCATAGGGTTTTCATGGCAAAGATACTGGAGTGGGTTGCCATTTCCTTCTCCAGTGGATCACGTTTTGTCAGAACTCTCGGCTATGACCTGTCCGTCTTGGGTGGCCCTGCACGGCATAGCTCATAGCTTCATTGAATTACGCAAGCCCCTTCGCCACGACAAGGCAGTAATCCATGAAGGGGTCAGTTGTACATACAGCTAAATATTAAGGATAATTTAAAATTGATCTCTTTTCCTTTTCAACTGCACACATTTCATACTGTCCAAATAAGTTTTTAATGGAAGGAGATTTTTTTTTCACATCTTAACAAATTTTGAAAACATACCTCTGAATATTGATGAAGTGTATCCTAGAAATTAATAAATGGTCTTCATTGTCTTTTAACACTGAAATCACACTAAGCAAGTAGTAAAACTATGGAGGTAGTTTATATAGAATCCCTGAATAGAGCTATACTGTATATGAGCATAAATCTCTTTTCCATCTTCTAGCTTAACTTTTGAAAAACATATAAATATAGGAAACAAGATAATATTCATGAAGAGTCCATGTGTTGATTCTTTTTCAGTTATTAAAATTGAAACCTAAGGGATTCCAAAGGCATTTTCTTGACGACTTCAACTACTTCTGTCAATAAATAACCAGACCCCAAATTATTACCTCAATAAAGTTCAGACTAATGTGCTGAGCATTGAAAAGGGGGAATAAGTAATTATCCAGTAAAACTATCAAACAATACTGTGAATCATACAAGTCAAGAAACAACAACTTCAACGGTGAAGCTCTGCTGTGTAAAAAAGTCAAATATTTCATGTTTGCATTTGTGAATGCATGTAACCCTTATAGCTTCAGTGATTCCAGGGTCCTAACATTCAAGTAAAAATCATAAAGTAATAAGCATAACCCAACTACCAACATAATAATATAAAATCAAGGAAAAGGCAAAACACCTAGGAAGGTGTGAGACAATTCGTGTTGTGGAACTTGCAGAATAAGGATACTCTCTTAAAGAGCCAGGTGTTTGTTGTTCTCAGGAAAGTTAGAGAGTGGGGGCTTAAGGGAACAGGGTGGGGGACCTCTTGAAAAGGACAGTCTCTGGGTCATTTTTAAACTACTTGTAGGCAGGGAAAGTGGGTACTATACCTATTTCTGAAAAAAGCTATTCCAAAGAGGAGATGAAGTGTGTTCAAGAAACATGAGTCCTGAGCAATATTCTGCCAATGCAGTAAGAACAGATATGTATTGATTCTTTGCCATCCTTATTACCAAAGCATATGCCCAAACATTAACTCATATCAATGGCTGGTTGCATTGATTTATATCTTCCTCTATCATTTAACTAGGTTTCACTTCTGCTATTTCCTTACTATTGCTCTAGACATATCTTCTGCCAGTTCCTCTTCAAAATTTCTGAAGTAAACCATGGAGCCTCTTGGGGCAAACTTATCCAATGGCCTTATGGCCTCGATATTCCAGGTTCAAGCAGGGACATGGTAAATCTGCTCACCGTACTCTTAGGGCCAACTCCAGGCATGGAGGTTGATGTCTCCTAGCACTGTTGGCCTGAGAAGCATAGATGTGAATAAAAATGGTATGTGGAGATTTGTTGCTGTGTATGGGGCCTGGAAGGTTGGCTCCCTACATTATATAATGCTGCTGTCACATAAATAGTTATTTGTAATTCCCAGGATTCTCATAGCCATGAGGGCTGGAAAGTGTGTCAGTTGAAGTTTAATACATTGGACAGCTCAAGTTTGGGGGACATTGGTTTAGTGACAGTCCTTCAGGGGTTTTTATATTCTATTTTTTTTAAAAAAACGTTTGTTAGCATTAGTGAGATAAGAAGCCCTATTGAAATAAATAATCAGATCAGTCTCAGAATCATTTTCAATCTCTATTTGGATCAAATTGAATCTAAATAAGTGCTAAAGAGTGTTAATTCTATCCAGAAGCTCCTACAATGTGATGCAAGAACCTGGGCACATTATTACCTCATATTATCCCAAAGGTGCTTTTTCATGAGGCAATTGGACTTCCTTGTTTTTCTTTGAAGACGTTTCGCTTCTCATCCAAAAAGCTTCTCCAGCTCTGAGCTGAAGAAGCTTCTTGGATGAGAAGCGAAATGTCTTCAAAGAAAGACAAGAAAGTCCAGTTGCCTCGTGGAAAAGCACCTTTGGGATAACTGTAACCTGGATGACTGAGAATTTCCACAGACATTTACCTCATATTACTTCCTGGAGATTGGAGGGTAAAGGCAGCAAGAAAGATTTGAGGTCTATTTCCAGCAATGAGTACACAGACTTCTGGAAGGCCAGGTGTGTGTGCAGCCTCTGTCAGCTTGAGGTCTTTACGAGGCTTTAAGAGATATACTCTAAAGGCGGACAAGTCCAAAGTTTGTTTTGGGAACTTTAAGTGTTGAAATGAGTACAAAACATGGATGCTAGAAGGTTGCAGGCTTGAGCTTCACTTTCTGCACCCTTATGGTAAACCCTATAGTGGTCTTGCTGCTGTGTATGACATTGTGGGAAAATACCATGGACCATGGCTTTTTTTTTAAAAAAAGTCAACACTGACAACTTTTTCTACCTGTGAATGATTGAGAATATAATCCAATCTGCCAGGAGGTACAGAAGTCCTGAGAGAAAATAATACATTCTATATTATAAAATCTGCCATTGCCTTTTTTTCAAAGGCAAGAATTCTGTAAATATGAATGAGTGATAAACTGAGATTCCAATTCTTTGGTATGGCTCTCCAATTTTTGAAAACTGTCATCAAGCTGTAACATTGAAGTGAACAGAGAAGAATAGTTAAATATATAAAGAGAATTAGGTAAAGGTAAAGGTAAAGGTAAAGGTTCCCCCGCACATGCGTGCTAGTCGTTTCCGACTCTAGGGGCCGGTGCTCATCTCCGTTTCAAAGCCGAAGAGCCAGCGCTTGTCCGAGGACGTCTCCGTGGTCATGTGGCCGGCATGACTAGACGCCAAAGGCGCACGGAACGCTGTTACCTTCCCACCATAGTGGTCCCTATTTTTCTACTTGCATTTTTACGTGCTTTCGAACTGCTAGGTTGGCAGAAGCTGGGACAAGTAACAGGCGCTCACTCTGTTACTCTGTTTAATTTAACTATACAGGTAGTCCTCGACTACTCTGTTTAATTTAACTATACAGGTAGTCCTCGACTTACAACAGTTTGTTTAGTGACTGTTTGAAGTTACAATGGCACTGAAAAAGGTGACCTATGACAGTTTTTCACACTTATGACCATTGCAGCATCCCCATGGTCATGTGATCAAAATCCACACTCTTGGCAACTGCCTCCTATTTATCACAGCTGCAGTGTCCCTGACTTTTGTGATCACCTTTTCCGGTTTTTCTGACCAGCAAAGTCAATGGAGAAGCCAAATTCACTTAACAACCACATTGCTCTCCTAACAACTGCAGTGATTCACTTAACAACTGTGGCAGGAAAGGTTGTGAAATGGGGCAAAACTCATTTAACAGCTGTCTCACTTAGCAACAGAAATGTTGGCCTCAATTGTGCTTGTTAGTGAAGGTCTACCCGTACATGAGGTTAATTTTAGTTTATATTTTCCAGACCTGGCCATTTTGAAGCATAGCTTCCAGCATGTCATTTGAAGACGAAATGCAGCCGTTGACCAAAAGGATTCATTCTTGATGAAGTTTCTCCTTTTTTGCTTTCCAGTCACAGATCTGTGCCAAATTAATTTATTGGCTGAGATAAACTTTCTGCAGCCATACACACAGATCCTAACTGGAACGACAGCTTAATCTTACTTTATCACTTTATCCACCTATCAGCAAGCTTTGCGGGAAACATGGGGATGTCCACCAAGACCTTTGCTGCATTACCACCACTATTGCCGTCTGAGATGGTTGTCTCACTTCATCAAATGGTACAGCTAGTCTGGTAAGATTCCATGAACATAAAATTCAGGCACTCCTGTTATGGGAATATCAGAATTGTTCCTGTATCCAAGACAACAGGAGAATAGAATAATTAACAATTAATTAACATATAGAAATTGGTGAGTGCTGAGATTTTGATCCTATTCTCTCTCTCTCTCTGGAAAGAAAAGGATTTCTTCAATAATCTAGATGTAACTATCTATCTCATCGTACTAACAGAATGGATTTTCACTGTTCTTAGTCTAATTGCTTTACTACCCTTTTGTTTATTTATTCATAAGGGCTGCTGTTAAATGACTTGGGAGAGCAATTGCTTAATGGATCAGTATTAAACCAAATGTTCACTGGTTTTTGGATGTTACTGAGAAGATAAAAGACCTGACCAGAAATTCCTGCCCCGAGAAGGGAATCTGTCTTTCGGAGAAGATATCTATTCAACACCCATCTCCCACTATGTGATCATTATTATTATGGACGGTCACAGAGTTAGCCAGGTGTTTAGACTGGCATTTTTATCCACCCATCTTTCCAAGGACCTGGGATAGGCAGATGTTGTTTGATGGTATTAAAGAAATAGTTGTAGGATGTAACAAGTAAAGCTGGCTTTTGTAATTGACTAATTTTATCAGTGACAACGGTGTTCAAGAGGTGCTCCAAATGTTTTGGGATTGTACCCAAGGTGCCTATTACTATCATTTTTCTCATTTTACATTTCTCAGTAATCCACTGAAGAGCAAGGGAACTGAAGAAGCTTCTTGGGTGAGAAGTGAAACATTTTCAAAGAAAAAGAAACCAAGAAAGTCCAGTGGCTGTTTGTAAAAGCACTTTTGGGACCACCATGCGTGATCAAGAATACCCATAGCCTCTGAAGAGCAAAAATCTGATTTGTACACCTGACCTAAAACAATTGGCTTGAAGCCACATTGTATTTCCCACATTTTATTCATTATCATCTGTTTTACCTTTTGATCAGAATCCTGCCAAACGTCTTTCAAGCACTTAGCAAACTAATCCCACTCCCCCACCCCGTAATGTTTGCATTCATTCTTCCTGCTTTTCCCTTTATAAAGTGAACAATACCAGCATTTTCCAATTGTCAGAAAGGCATGCAGCCTCCACACACATTAAGCACAGCGACTGCATAATAAACCATATCCATATTTTAACATTCTCTGGTTACGTCATCTATACTTGCAGTGTTAGCCTTTTTCAACAGTCTCATACCATTTTTTCCGTGGATTTATTTCAGTTCAATTTTTTAATGTATCCCCATGGAGCTCTCTAAGTTTCATCTCTCTCACTTTTCATTCAAATCACTGTTCAAATGAGTAGTTTCTTCACCCGCTTCCAAAACAATGCGCATCAAAATTGCTTGGCAATTTTGCCACCTCTTTAATCTTAACTATTTGTTGCTGTATTTGACTACCTTCATTGGGACTATTACTTTATATGCATGTTATAAAATATCATGGTCGCCCTAATTTTTTTGCAGCAATCATTTTCTTACGTGCATTTTCTTTTTACATGGCCTCTTTTCATTTATCTTTCCAAAAAACATGCTTTTCGTACTTTCCATTCTCATAACACCACACTTATCTGTGGTGTTCTATAACATTACTTTTTCACAGTGTTATTTCCTGCTGCAATCAAAAATAATTCTCAGCATAACTTACACATGCCTTCTCCTTATGACCAATTTATTTCATTCTGTAGGGGGATAATATTTGAACACTTTTTCATACAGGACGCATGCTTTCCCTTCTGATAGTAGTTATTTCTTTTCTCTTTCCTCCATTTTTTCCCATATCCATTTTCCCCCAAGATCCACTCTTGACTTTCATACAGGAATCATACTTTTACTTCCTGTCTTCCAGATTTCTGCCAGATTTATTCTTGGTTATGTCTTAATTAATTATGATATTTTGTTTATTTTTTTCTGGAACCATGCCTCTAAAATATTTTTGCTTTCAGTTCAAATTTTATATTAGTTTTCTGAATATTTTGACATATTTCTTTCCAATATTTCTGAGGATTTTTTTTACATAACCACATGTGATAAAATGTTCCTTTTGTTATGACACTCAAGTATTTATTGTTATATTATTTGTCTATCTTGGTAAATATTGACAGTTATATACCATTTGTAAAACATAATGTACTAATTTTCTCTTAATTTTTCCATGACTTTAACTTTTGTATTGTGACTTTATCTCTGAAGTTTTGTATCCACTTTATCACCCAGTTTTTTATTTGTTCTATCTCTATATGAGTGTCTATTCTCTCTCTCTCTCTCATCTATGTCCTAAGTCACTCATGCGCTCGTGACCTCCCGTTTAGACTACTGCAACGCTCTCTACATGGGGCTGCCCTTGAGGACCACTCGGAGGCTTCAGCTGGTGCAGAATGCAGCCGCGCGAGTTGTGATGGGGGTTTCCCAATACTTCCCGATACTATGTAACACCTCTACTCTGCGAGCTGCATTGGCTCCCGGTTGCCCTCTGGATGAGATTCAAGGTGCTGGTGATGACCTATAAAACCCTAAATGGCTTGGGTCCGGGATATCTGAGGGAACACCTGCTGCCGGCATCAAGTTCCCTTCGTCCAGTGCGCTCCCACAGGGAGGGTCTTCTCAGGGTGCCACCGGTAAGAGATTGCCGGCGGACGATACCCAGGGATAGGGCCTTCTCAGTGGGTGCGTCTGCCCTTTGGAACCAGCTGCCAGTGGAGCTGAGGACTGCCCCCAACCTCCGTTCATTCCGCCGGGACCTGAAGACCTGGCTCTTCGAGCTCTCTGGCCCAGGCTGAGAATTCTAATTTTAGCTTTAATCTTAATTTTAACTGGGGTTTTATTTATGCAGGGACGAATATAATTTTTTTAATCTGTTTTTAACTTTTGTATCTTTGTTTTTTAATCACCCTGTAAACCGCCCTGAGTCCTTCGGGAAAGGGCGGTATATAAATGTAATAAAATAAATAAATAAATAAAATAATAGGTGATCTTAGCTTAATGTTGTGTTTCAAATTGTATCTGCTTCCTCAAAGTCCCTGCTTTTTGGTCCATCTGTAGCAGGGGTGTCAAACTCGCAATGTCACATGACGTGTTGCGACGTATCGTGACTTTTTTTCCATTGCCAGCAATGGGGTGGGCGTGGTTTCACCATGATGCATCTGGCTTGCGGCCTGGCAGTTTGACACCCCTGATTCTGTAGTGTCAACACAAGAAGAATGCCAGGATAAGAAAAGGCTGATTTAACATCAGAATTGCTGGCAATCACTGTATAAGAACCCAACTGACATTTCTCTATTCTACAGAACTTGATATCTATTAAAGTGATGTTATGCTCACAGTACAAGTATGGGGCTGGAGCTGAGAAAGCTGAGAAAACTGTTGGCTATATTGTACATATATCTGTGCAAAGATATTAAGTTGACTTCTGGGTAGACTTATAAAGAGTTCTTGAACAAGACATTTCTCGTGTTACACCTCTCACTGGCTCCAAACAAGTCTTCTAGAAATTTGCATATACAAAATTTAATGTGAGAATATTATTCTCTAAACATGCTCTGACTATGTCAACATTCAGTGAATATTTTATAATCAAAATCAATATATGGCATCTGAAGATATTGCAGGGAGTTAATATTCAACAGGTCTGACATGCATCAGTATTTGGCAACACTACACAACTGCTGATGTAACAAATAATATTTGACAGTATCCCACAGATAACCTGCTATATGAAAATTAGTTACAAATTATACCAATTCTAGTCATTTATTTTTTCATCAACATTTAATCACATTTCCCGAATTTTATTTCAACTCTGTCACTTGCTGAGTCTGTTGCTATACCAGTGAACTCATTTTGAGAACTAACACGAATGAGTTGTCCCTTGTTGCAGTCTTGTCCATTACCATCAGTTGTTAGCAGTACCATCAAGGTTCAAGCAAAACAAGCCAACATAGTTCTCACATTGCAGACAGAACTTTCCCATCATAATAAGCCTACTGCTTTCCATAACATCTGCTTCTTACTTGTGAATGACTGAGTATGGGGTCACTAAGTAATATTACTTGAGCTGGGCCTTAGACTAAAGTGACAGAATAGGGACCATCATGAGTGGCAAATTATACAGGGTGCGCTGAGGGCTTATAGTTCTCTTCTTCCCAAATACACTCACACGCACTCCAAGAAACTAGATGCTATGTGGGAACCTCATGAGATGAGTTTAGTTTTAAGAGAAGAGTGCAATTAGATAAAGAGTGCAGAGTCAACATGAATGATGTCTGAGTGAGAATTGAGTGCAAGTGAGCAAGCAAGCCCAGGTAAAGGAAATGATCTTTGTCCTTTGTGCAGCTTTCCACCCCCTCATAGCCTCGTCGCCAAGTCAACCAGTCCCAGCTGGGAAGAAGCAGATTATTTATCTTCAGAGGTCAACCTCTTTCAGGCTCCTAACTAATCAATGCACTCAATCCAGAGGTAGTCCTACAGTATCCATCATACAAAGAGCTCATTCACAGATGAGCTTCTACAATAACAGTTCATAGACGGGCCTACTCACACCACACAAGGCAATCCTTCCCTATCTTGCATTTTATCTCCCTCACCTCCCTCCCTCCTATCTATGCCCAGGTGTCTTTTCCCCAGAGAAGACCACAAGTAGTCTAAAGCTCTAGCTATGGCCAAAGAGGCATATATCTATTCTCCTTTTAACCATGAATCTCTTTATTAAGCATAGATGCAATAGTAAAAGATACTCTCATGAAATAGATGGATTTAAGGTAGTTATGATTCATAACTTAATTCATTTTAAAAGGGTCTAGGTTAAGCATGAGTTCAATCTATAAAAGAAACTTTTTATTCATATTGCAAGCAGCACAAAAGACTTTAGTCATTTTGATAATATATACCAGGATAGCAATGCTGGAGAAACCCTTACTGGGTCCTGCAAGGGTATTGCATGGTACTCCATGAAAAACAACAGCTCATTGAATAGTAATATGTAATAGC
Source organism: Vipera berus (assembly GCF_964194415.1). Classification (NCBI taxonomy): domain Eukaryota; kingdom Metazoa; phylum Chordata; class Lepidosauria; order Squamata; family Viperidae; genus Vipera; species Vipera berus. The sequence goes on from NC_138206.1 coordinate 23,636,892, forward strand.
ATTGAATAAATAAGCAGGTTGTGGATGAGGAGGATTGTAATCCAGCATATCTGGAAGACATCACTGTAGGTAGTCTGCTTCAGAATATTCTAATTTGTCTTTCCACTGATTTATTGGTGATTAACTGTCTGCTAATATTGATAGTTTGATGCAAAACTTCCATGAAGAAAGCCTGCATTTTCTTTTTTATTTCTTTATATGATGCCCCTACTTCAAATGATGCACCTACCAACAATTCTGATCATACTTCATGTTGTGCAGATTTAGTTTGGAGCAATAGGAGGAGAGATCAAGGGTGAGGCAGCAGATTTCATGCTGGTATAGGTGGAACTAAAGGTTAGATGAAGAGTAAAGATATCAGATGTGGGATAAAAAAAATTGTATGATAAATAGATGAAAGCGATAAATCTGATAGTGTTGAATGTAATGATTACCTGGATTTTTGAAGCCCCCATGACATTTTAAAAAATATATTGTTATTGAAACTTCTATTGTTTTACTGTTTATTTGATTCATTGATTGATTGATTATGCAACATTTTAATTTGGTATTGACTTTTCACAACTAAATAGATCTTTTTCAGAATAAACTGTCCTCAGCATAGGTAGGATAAGTCTTCCAATGGGGCGCTCATAGCCACTGTAATTAAGTCAATTTGCCTTGTTGACTTCTCTTTTGTTCTTCTTTCCCAACATTTTAGGGTTCTTCAGCAAGTTAGGTCTTCACAAAATGAAACAATTTGAGCCTGCTTATTCGTCCCTTGAGTGAGAATTTTAGGTTGATTTGTTTTATGAAAATATATTAGATTAGCATTATAAAAACCTGGTTGATCATTTGGTGGCAACAAAAAGGGATTTCTGTTTGCTGACATCAAGCTGTAATCTATATTTTTACACTTTGTATCTTTTGGTATTTTCTAGGAATATGCAATTATTGTTGCACCAGTATAACAGTAATGATCATGGGATTTATATTGTCTCAAAGGTGGAATTGATGGCCACTAAATTGTGTGGTTTTAAAATGGTATTGGATAATCTCATGAAGAAGAGGTCTTTCAAGGACCAGCCTATCTCCAACTGGAACAGCGTACCTCCAAATGCCTTTTGTCTTATTATTTTATTTTATGCCATCCAACTCCAAACAACTCTAGGAAGCTAAAAATTCATAGTTGTAAGAGAACAAAATTGAGAGAGAGGTACATTCCTACATTCATTTTGATTTCAAGCAACTCAGTGGAATATGTTTGGCAAGTGTGGGAAGCTGGATCAAGATGAGTTTCATCCTGAACCACAGAGACCTTCTTATCAGCAAGATCGGGGGAAGTGGTCTAGGACAGAACATATATGTATATCAGATGTATACACAAATGCTTGTGTGCACGTATCCATCTGGTGTACTCCATGATATAAGATCTATATAACATACAGAAAGTACAGTATGTGTAATGACACACGGTTTGCCAGTGATAAAAGAGTTCTATATCTTAATAATACAATAAATGAAAACGTAATTTAATAAAATTTATTTATATATTATACGTACTATTAATATGCAATGACATTAATTTCATTAATTACTATCTACAATCAGTGACTATACTACTATAGATTACATCAATATACTGTATATACACTAAATTATCTATTTTGAATGACTTTGTTACGTGACAGATTGTTACTTTGCAGAGGTATTTAGCAGGGTCTCTTTTGTATGCTACGGAATATATTGGGGAAAAAATTAACTCGCTTTGACTGAGTGCAATGATTCCCATTTTTGTCTTGCTTTAATTCAGCGTTATTTCTGAGCATGGTGTATGTGAAAGGTTTTTGGAAATGTTCCTGTTCTGTTTGTAGGCTGAACTTCCTTGCTTGCAGGAACTGTGAAAAGGTGATAAGCAGCCAGTGGCCTTTCTAATCTCTGGCTGATAGAATTCACGCGGGTCAACAGTTTTTCCCAGGCTTGAGGTTTAAAATTCAACAATCTTGGACACTTGTTGATTGAGCCAGAAACAGTACCACCTGCCCTGTTCCATAATTTAACTCCCCCCACTGCCCTCTTCTTGGGGGTTTTTTATTTGTTGTTGCTATCCGGAAATTGAGTTTTAGCTTTTTTTTTTTTACACAAAGCAGTAGATCTTTTTTCCAGCAATGCACAGTAGCATTTATAATAGCGATTAGAATCTGTGAACTTTGTTCAGATGGACAGGAGTGCAGGCAATCTTGTATCATAATACACTTCTGAGACTTTACAATGGTAAGAAAAGAATAGAGACTTGTTTAGCAAAAATGATTGGGTTTCTTAAAACTGCACAGTTAATACACCATGCAAAATTATTTTCTCTTTCTCTCTTTCTCTTTCCCCCCTCCCTCTTTTTCTGTGCGTCAGTGTGCATGTGTATTTGTGTGTGTGTGTGTGTGTGTGTGTGTATTCCTCAACTTATGACCACAGTTGAGCCCAAAATTTCTGTTGCTAAGTGAGACATTTAAGTAATTTTTGCCCCATTTAAAAAACTTTCTTGCCACATTTGTTAAGTGAATTACTGCAATTGTTAAGTTGGTAACACAGTTGTAAAGTGAATCTGGCTTCCTCAATGAATTTTGCTTGTCAGAAGGTCATAAAAGGGGATCACATGACCCCAGGACATTGCAACAATCATAAATATGAGTCACTTGCCAAGCCTCTGAATGTTAATCACATGACCATAGGGATGCTACAACGGTTGTAAATGTGAAAAAAGGTCATACATCGCTTTTTTCAGTGCTGTTGTAACTTTGAACAGTCACTAAATGAACTATTGTAAGTCAAGGACTATCTGTATTCAGTATGTAGATTTAGGAAAAATAGGTTTTAGGCTTAATGTCTAAATTCTCACACCTCTCTTTTACTGACAGATTAAATCATTATCATCAAACACTTTGAATAGGTTTCCACATTCTTGCACATTGTGTTCTTTATTTGATTTCTTTTTTCTTTATTCTGCCTTACTTTATATCAGACATGTCAAACACAAGGCCCGGGGGCCGGATCCGGCCCGCGAAGTGGTTTCATGTGGCCCGCGAAGCCATCCTGGAAACAGTGAGGGAACGGCCCCCTCTGTCTTGGCCCTGGCCCAGAGACCCTCAGATCTGTCCCACTCCTGCCCAGGCCCCCATAGGCACCCTTGATGCGAACAATGTAGAGCTGCCCATGCCCACCCAGTAGGCCATACGCACTTTAGCCACGCCCACCCAGTAGGCCACGCCCACCCAGGCCACACCCACCCAGCCCCCTGAGGGCAACCACAATGCTGATGCGGCCCTCAATGAAATTGAGTTTGACACCCCTGCTTTATATGAACTGTTGCTATTTTTTTATATTTTTGGTTAAAAGTTTTAATAAAAATTATACACGCACACAGGTAATCCTCAAATACAACAGTTCGTTTAGTGACCGTACATAGTTACAAAGGCAGTGAAAAAGTGATGTAGTGTTTTTTTTCCACACTTCACGCTTTTTTATAGATTTTTTTTTCCTAGAGTTTATCAAATTAAAAAAAAAAGAAAGAAAGGTGGTAAAATCGGGCAAAATTTACTTACGAAATGTTTCACTTGGCAACAGAAATTTGGGGCTCCATTGTGGAAGTAAATTGAGGATTACCTGTATAGAAAGTTGGCATTTTTCAATTGTTTGTTAAATGCTATTTATTCATGAACAGAGGCGGTGAACTTTCTTATAAGCTTACGGGGTCTCTTGCCTTAACTCTCGGAGTCCAGGTTCCTGCACTGGCCTCTGCTGCTCAGCAAAGCTCAGGTGAGGCCATTGGATCCCCCTAAAAGAGAGAGAGAGAGAGAGAGAGAGAGAGAGAGAGAGAGAGAGAGAGAGAGAGAGAGAGAGAGAGAGAGAGAGAGAGAGAGAGAGAGAGAGAGAGAGAGAGAGAGAGAGAGAGAGAGAGAGAGAGAGAGAGAGAGAGGAAAGGAAAGGAAAGGAAAGGAAAGGAAAGGAAAGGAAAGGAAAGGAAAGGAAAGGAAAGGAAAGGAAAAGAAGAAAAGAAAAGAAAAGAAAAGAAAAGAAAAGAAAAGAAAAGAAAAGAAAAGAAAAGAAAAGAAAAGAAAAGAAAAGAAAAGAAGGGAAAAAATCCATCTCTAGTTACGAAGAAAACGAAAGAAACGCCAAAGTTCCAAACCTCAGAAGCGCTCCCTTCTGATTGGGAACGGATCGCCCAATAGAAATCCAGGTCCGTTTCACGCGGACGGTCAGCGAACCAATCGGAAAGCCCCTCGGGATGCCCCGGACCTGGGACTCCATCCGCTGCTCGGGCAGGTGAAGCAGCCTGTCAAAGGTGCGCCCCTCGCCTGAGCCCTGGGAAGCTTCTCGCGGGGCCCCGCTCGCCATGAACGCCGAAGAGCAGTACTACGCCTCCGGCAGCGGTGCCAGCCACTCGCTCTACAAGGAGCCCTGCGCCTTCCAGAGATCGCAGCTCCCGGATTACAACTCCAGCCCTCCCGCCTGCCTGTACATGGGCCGGCAGCAGCCGCAGCAGCAGCAGCAGCAGCAACAGCAGCCGTCTCCTTACGCCAGTCTTTTGGGGGGCTTGGATCAAGGCAGCCCGCCGGACATTTCCCCCTACGAAGTGCCGCCCCTCTCAGAGGAACCGGGCATTCCGCATCTCCACCCCCTTCCCCCCCACCATCCCGCTCAGCTCTCTCTACCGCCGCAGGAGACCCTTCCCTTCGGAGAAGGGACCGAGGCCGGGGTGCTGGAGCAGCCCAGAGCGCCGCTGCCCTTCCCTTGGATGAAGTCGACCAAGTCTCACGCGTGGAAGGGACAGTGGGCTGGCACGGGTAAGGCGCCTTCCTCTTCTTTCTGCCGAGGGCCGAAGAAGAACGCCTCTCCTCCGTCCCTCTCCCTTGCCTTTTGCGGGGACCAGCCCTTAGCCATCTCCAACCCGGAGGCTCCTTCGGATAGCTTGGACTACAATTTTCATCATCCTCAGTCAGTGCCTGGGCTGCTGGTTGAGGAGAAAAACAGGATTGTAGTCCAGCATATCCCGAGAGCGCCTAGTTCAAAAAAGCTGGCCAATCAAGAAAGAGGGCTTTCTCAGTTGGTGGATCACCATTTTTTTTAAAAAAACAAAAACAAATCCAGCCATGCTTTAACTTAATGTTAAAGTGTCTCTGCAAAGCCAGTCTTAAACGAATAAATTACGGGTAAATGTCACTTAAGCGTAAGGTGTAAATACAGCCATGGTGACAGTATGTTCTTGTGCCTGTTAAACCTGAAAAGATTCTGATGAGCTCTTGATAATTGGCCAAACTGAAGCCAGGAGTGAATAGGTCAGAATGCCACCGAAATTTAATGAATGGTGCCTGAATGTAGAACACTTGAGTTCCTATCCAGGGTCCTGGAACTCTCATATGAGTTGAAATACAATTTCCATCATTCCCAGACAAAGTGTTTGTAAAAACTGAGTTTTGCTACAACTTATATAAAAGGTTGGCCCTGTAGCTAATATGATCAAAAGAAACTTCCTCTAAATTCATTGAGGATATCATATATAGAAAGTAACACAATACAATATTGTATTTTTCTTTGTGTGATTTGCCCTGCAATAAATCTTTTTGTTTACTCAGAAGTAAATCCTATCCCTAGGCCACTTAAAATAGCATGTATTGAAACAGGGAAATGTTTTAGAAATATAATAAATCAATGATCGACTTTCTAGAGATTATCAAATCAAAAACATTGAATGCCAACAAACGAAAATAAATAAGGTTGCAGTTGTTTTCAAAGCACTCTGCCATGCTTTCAAATGTTAAAGCAGTGCCCTGTTAAGCAGCCTTAGTCTCTAGACTAAATGGAAGTTTGAGGATTCATTTAGAGGTGCATGACTCGAAAGCCACACAGCCCTTTGCACCCAGAAAACCTTGAGTGTACTCCCAAAGAACATGTGTATCTTTTAGTGTGAATGAAAAGAGAAACAATGAAATTCATGACTGGGGAGTAATTGTTTTGATTGTACAGTCAGTGCAGTTTTAATGCAAGAAACATAGTGGAGTTTTTGTTCTGCGTCCATTCACTACTCTGCAGGCCACTCCGGAGTTAAGGGTGTCATCGCTCATCCTGGTGTAAATTGTTCAGTTTACCTTAGTAAATTCTTAGTAAATTCTCACATTGTGGTAAACTCAGCCTGCTGTACTCTGTTGTACCCCAATTTCGGCCTGTCCTGCTTCACAGAATGAGGCTTTCTATTTCCTGGTTGAAACTGGGAAGATACTTTACACAGAGAACAGTCTGATTATTTTGCAGGGAGCTATTGAAAGCAGAGAATGTGCACCAACCTCCTCTTCACTGTCATTGTTACCACTATTGTCCATTTTGTCCCTCAAAAGTTTTATTCAGGCATTTATCAAAATGGCAGCACCTTTCCCTTCTCTGATGCAATTAGAAAGAGAGGAAGGAAATCCTGCAGAAATATCAGCCTGATTAAACACAGTGACACTTATTTTTGAGTATCCACGTTTAAGATAAGTGGAATCCTAAACTCCAACAGCCCACCCTGACCTCTTTCCAGAATAAAGGCTTTTGGAAAAAGACTGGACCACATTAAGCCTTACTTTCGTGGCTATGTTTAGTCCTACAAAGCACCATAGGAGCCCAGTTAATAAATAAGGAATCAGATCTGTCATTTCACACACTGGCGTGTTTATTATGGCATAGGTTTTGTGGGGCCCACAGTTCACCTTCAGTGGCATCTGATGAAGGGAAGTGCAGTTCACACATTTACTTGTAAATCCTTTAAAAATATCTTTTGAATGTCTGGAATGTTCATTTACTGCAACGTGAATTAAGACTTTGGAAGGAATAAACTAGTCTGGCAAGATTATAACTGATTATATTATATTATATTATATTATATTATATTATATTATATTATATTATATTATATTATATTATATTATATTATATTATATTATATTATATTATATTATATTATATTATGTAAGTAATAGCATAGTGAAGGAGATTCCTAATGAACTGTTGAGTTTGCATTAGAAACCTGGAGTTGGCTCTCATATTAAATTTGCCCTTGGTCTATATTTGTTTTCATATCACACTTGTTTGGGATGCATCTGTAAAGGAGTCTTTGATTGAAGTTTGTGGAGACCTGCTCCAGTCCTCTTTATTTACAATTCATTGGGGGGTATGACTTTAAAGTAGTTCTGTAACATATTTGCTCTGTACTTGGGCACTAGTCACATTTTTTATTTTTTTTAAAAAAAGGAACAGGATAATAAGAATATACCATATGTTATTCTCCTGTATTTTGAAGTACTGTACCTCTTTGAAAGGATTGCACATTAATTACATAGACTTTGAAATATTAAATTTTTCAGCGTGGGGAAATTCAGTTTTAAGCTCTGTCTTTAAGAGTGTTGGGTGTGATATTCATGACGCTATATTTTGATTTTAAAACAACGGAATCATGGAATGGTTTGTAGTTTTTTTAAAAAAAAACCCAGTGAATCAGTGTATTCAATTCCAAGAATCAGAATGGATTTTAGCTGTCAATGACTCCAAGGAATTTGCTTTAATTGATTGTGCTGATAAAAACACAGGGAGGGTGGGGGAAACAAAATGATGAGGTTTTCTCTGGTGTAGTTTTTGCTGTCCGAAAATGTGAATCAAATTTGCTACCTGTCCAGGAAAAAGGACAATGCTGAGGGATCCACTTTTGCAGCAGAAATGAGGGACAAATAGGAAGGCTGGCTGGCAAGGCCGTTTCCCCCCCCCTCCCGCTGCCTTTGGATTGCAACCTACTAAAAAGCAGAATTGACTCTTGCTCCAGCCAGGGGAAAAGAGCTTAGAAGAATTCCATTCCTTACTTCTGCAGAAGATCAGACTGAACTGCCGCTCCAAGCCAAGATCTTCTCAGGGCTGCCGTTATGACCCAAACCATGAAGGTTGCTTTGGAGAAAGACTCTGTATTGATTTTACCTGAAACTAATGAAGGTTGCGCCTGGATTTTGTGAAGACTGACACAGAAATCGGGCAGGCTGATTAAGAGTCCTTAACGTGTTTGCCAAGGAATAACCCTCTTAAATACCATGGATCTGACATTGCAAATATTAAAAGTTTGCACTGTTGACAGAAGAGTCTGGATTGTAAATCTGGTGCATTTCCCTTGTTTTGTGTTAAAGAATAAAGACCCCCGTTTATACCAAATTCAATGTAGTGCAAAGTGGTAAAGCTGCAGGCACCAATTTACCATTGAATCCTGCTGCAATATAGTTGTAGAACTATAGCAAACAGAGAAGACGGTCTGTGCATCTATGTTTAGAAAAATCTTTGCCTGCTGATTCCAAATTTATTTGCATGAAAATTACAATGACCTGTCTCAACTTCTAGCACACGTGTCTGCATTCAGTGAGAAATAATAAAAGAAGGTTCGAAGAGAACAGGACCCATAAACTGTCATGTGCAAACACACTTTGTATACTTTGGTAAGATTTTAGAAAAGGACAAGATGGAGAAGCTCTGACTGGCCCTTCTTTGAACACAGTTGCCAGTCTTCTTCTTTGGACTGAGCAGTTTGGAGGCTAATAAAGATGCTTATGCCTACCCAAGCATCATTTGTTTATGTCTATTTAACCAGAATTGGATTAGGATCAGCACTGGTAGGATCAGAAGTTCTGTCAAGGCCTTGGCATCTTATCCTCCAACACATCCATCTTGGAATGGACCCATATATACCCAGTGGAAATCCCTGGATTTATTTTAAGAAGCTGACAGCTTGGAGTTTGGGGTTTTTCATAAAAGTTCTGAAAGTGGAATTGACCTGAAATTTTTTAAACTTGCATTCGTGGAAGAAACGTCCTTAAAATGAAACAAAACAACACACTTTTGCAATTAATCCCATTATGTCCTCCAAGGCTTCTCCTTCCTAATAATTCACTGGGATCGCGGTTATTTAAAGCTGAGCGAAAAGTACCGTGGAAAATGTGCCGTTACACGGTGTCGGTTGCTTTTAAGGCGGCCTCCTGGGATCCACCGGGAAATCCCAACCATTTCCGGACAGATAATCCAAAGCAAAACCGCCGCGCGTTTAGCTAAGGAAGGTCCTTGGGTCCATCCGAGAAGCCCCAGCAGAGACGGCCAGGAGGATAATTTTTGTCTTCAGCAACACTTGTGGCACCGGAAAGGCGGTTGTCGCACCCATCGCAAAGCCTCGCAAGCTTGCGTGGACCTCAGTCCCTCCTTTCCAGTGTGACTGTCCTCCAAATAAACCGCTCAGCTTCTTTTGGAATGAAGAGCTAGAGGCCAGGAGCGTCAACATCTGGAAATCGCCTTGGGGGAATCAGACGGCCAAGTCTTTTCTCTTCCCTCGGCGCTAGAAGCGACACCGTCCCCTTTCAGTTCTCCGGTGGGAACCGGACTCTTCAAAGGCGGCCGACAGCCACAGCTGGCCGGCAGAACCGGCCTGACCCGGAACGAGCGTTGGCCCCGAGAACAGCGCGAGCAAGAACTCGGGGCTGTTTGGGCTGCCAGGGCCTCGCCTCCCGGGGGAGCCGGCGGAGTTACTGCCTGGCCTTTCCGATCCGGGGAGATTCAGCCAAACGCCAGGAAGGGCAGTTGGGGGGAAGAGCGGATCGGTCTCCGGCAGCACAATGTTATCGCGCCCTGCGTCCTGCGCTCAGCGGGTCACGCCTTTGGGCAAATATTGCATTAAGGGCTTTGTAAGAACAGATAGGAGAAATAGGGGCGGGAGGGGAGGGGTGCCTACGTTTTCTTGGCTGGGAGAAACCGTTCCGGCAGATTTACTCTCGTCTGTGGCCTGTTCAGTTAGGAACCCAAATGGATAGGATAGGATAGGATAGGATAGGATAGGATAGGATAGGATAGGATAGGATAGGATAGGATAGGATAGGATAGGATAGGATAGGATAGGATAGGATAGGATAGGTTCTTTATTGGCCAAGTGTGATTGGACACACAAGGAATTTGTCTCCGGTGCATAAGGTCTCAGTGAGGGGTGGGGGTGGGGGAAAATGCTGTTTCCTCAAAAAGCAAAAATACTGGAAAATAACAAATAGAGGACTAAATTTAAGTGTGTATGTATGTGGGCCTGTTTATATAGTTTTAAGTCGTATAACATGTGTTTTATATGAACAGTGATGTTAGTTTTAAATACATAAACTGAAATGCAATGAACTATACATAACGTAACTTTTTTTAAAAAAAAAACTTTTGTGGACTGAAAAGGATTTTGTGAGATGCGTTAAATTCCCTACATAGTTGGATTTACTGTAAGAGATAACGTATTAAGGGTGGTTAACTAGAAATAAATTCATAGTAAGTATGTAATCTGTAATTTCAAAAGATAATTAATATAATTTCTTTTTGAATAGTGGTAGTTTGCAACTAGGTATACCTACACACAAGTAAGTCCCATTGTAAAAAAATCCCACTGAGTCTCTGACTGCAGTGCCCTGCCCTTCCAAGATTGCATCCTACTGATTTCAATGGATCTTTATTTATAAGTAGGCTAGAAAGATAGCTTGATCTGCAGTAGCAAGGAAGAAAAATGTAGGAAAAATTAAAATAAGAGAGTAAGATGGTTTAGAATCAGAGAAGTGTGTGCATTTTCCAGTGCCTGAAGCCAGTACCATTGAAATTTAACCAACACTAATTTTTCCTCCTGAAAGAAAAGTTTTTAGATCCTTCAAAACTGCGGGACAAATGAATGCCCATTTGGGCTATTTGGGTCCCTCTCGAAGTTTTCCGCCTGAGTTGAACGTTCATGATGCTGTGTGGTGGGGCAGTTTCTCTCTGGGATGTAATTGTTTTATATTTCCCCTTTGGCTTCGTCAAATCTCCTTTTCCCCCACTGGAACATTTTTCTGGCAATGTTTCCCCTCGAAATCTGTGAGACATTTTCATTTGCCTTATTCAGAAATAATTCGCCCCCTCTCTCAAGTGTATTCAATTTTGCATGGGTGTGGATGAAGGTTTATACTTGAGTTTTATTCTAAAACAACTTATAAAAGACAACCAAAGCTTAAAACATTGCTGGGGACAAACCCCATTGAAAGGAATGAGAGCCGAATCAGAGCATTCTTGCTAGCTTCATTTCATTGAACCTGAGCTGGATTATTTTCCGCTGGATGGTGCCTAATACGTGCAGTCTGCCAACCGTGCTTTAATCACCTCATTTTAGCCACTATATTTTAAAATCTACATAAATAAGACTACGTTGGCCTTGCGATGCCTTCGAATGGAGAAGGCAATGGTGCTAGGAATGGTTAGTGGACACAGAGGAAGGGGCTAGCAAAGAACTCGCTGACCTGATAATGTCAAATCTGATGCAAAGTTGAACATAAAACAATTGAAAGAAGCTGTGCTTAACAGGGTAGCCTGGAGAACATTTGCCTATAAAGTCACCAAGAGTCAGAAATAATTTAATGGTTTTAAACAGCAACACTTTAAAATCTAATTACTTGCAGGGGGTGGGGGAGTGTGATAACTGATTTGAGAGAAATGCATGCTTTTATATTTCCTGTCCTTCTGTCTAAGGGCCATGATTTAAGTAACTTCATTAAATGAGCTCCTAGGCTCAAGTTTTGCTCAACCAGATTCCAAGCTACATCCATATAATAAATGAGTTTTTAATTTCCTCCGTCTTTATTTTTCCAACACACAAAGGTATAATGGGGGATTCCAAAGTCATTTCAGGTTTATTCTGAAAGGAGCAAAATTAAAGTGATTATATCTGCTTTTTTCCCCCATGACGTTTCTCTTCTAAAAATGTTAGCTATGAGATATTGGCTAAATACTCAGATATCTTTGGAGTATCTACATATAGCTAATGTAGGACAAAAGGATATAAAAACTAATTAGTCTTAAATTTTGAAAGAATTTCAAAAGTATTTTCATGTGAACTGGGCAAACACAGGGTGGTATGTTTTAAATAGTTCTGGGTATTTCTTTCACAGGTTAGCTTCTGATTTCATGAACCTGAAAACAAAACAATTAAAACAATCATTTAGATCTGATACAGTTGCTCACGCCAATAGACGCCGTGTGGCTTACAAAATATGTTGCTAATTTAAATAACTGAAAACATAAAGAAAATGAAACAAAAGCTGGATTAAATATAATAATAACTAAAAATAAAAACAATAACAAAAAACAAAAAAAGCATCATGCACCTGTGTGCAGGCACACACACATCCCTCCAACACATAACCCCAGCTCTGAGACCAAAGTCAGGATTTAAGGGTTTTTCAGAATCCTAGAAAAAGGGCACCATCTGGAGGGAAACTGGTCCAGAGGACTGAGACACACACAGTGAGAAGGCACGGCTTCCTAGATTGCAGTATTTAATAGAAGAGAGCAGAAGTGCACCCACTCTGCCTAGGTACCCATAGAGGTAGTAATAAAGGCAGATAACTGGGTTGCATAACATGAAGAATTTTAAAGGTAATGATCAGCACCTTGAATTGCGTCCAGAAGCCAAATGGCAGTAGTGACCATGGGCATGACGAAAAGTACCCATTATTGCTTATTCACTACATTATGTCACCCATAGCTTCCAGATAGTCTTCAAGGGCAGTCCCATGTAGAGTGCATTGCAGCCATCCAATTGTGAGGTGTTCAGGGTGTGAGTGACCACCTACAAGATCCAAAATGTATGGTGCAATCCAGGCCAACTCTTAAATAAATAAATGTTCCTCCCTGGGTTGTTGTTTTTTGTGGGGGGGGATTGAAACAGTCAATTAACAATTCATGCAAAGAATCGGTATATCTTTTTAAAGCCAAAATCTATGTGCTGTACAGGATGCATTACTGGTGACTAAATCCTCTTAATAATATGTTAAATCCTCTTAATAATATATGTGCGTGTGTGCATGCATCACCATTACTTGAGAATATTTACAATAGTTAAAACTATTGTATTGAAGCTTTCATTAAACTGCAATATAAAGTTGCAAACTGAAAACAGGCAGGTATGGGAGCTTCAATAAAACCAATGCTGACATTTACAAATGAACATTCCAGGGAAATGTGACTTGCATTATTAGCTAATCAGTGAAGTTTACAAGAAAAGATATCATCCGTGCTTCTATCATCCGTGCTTCCCAAGATGAGAATTAATGTAGAGCAGTGTTTTTTCGAACTTGGCAGCTTTAAGACGTGTGGACTGCCATTCTCAGAATTGCCCAGACAGCATTCAATTAAGGGTTGAAGCTTTAATAAATCCTGTTCATTCTTGAATCCCATTTACAGAAAAGATTGCCTGTTTCAGAGGCTTACTCAAAGGAAACTGTATCTAGGACTTCAGCTTTAATTAACTACTTTCTGAATTCATAGGGATTTCTTTCCTTCCAACATGTTAGATAATTAGTTTGTTAGTGCTGCAATATTGCGTGAGAAACCTACTGTATTTGCCTAAGCAAAATCTGCTACTGAACTATGGTGGCAAAGGGTCTGTCAGCAAAGGTGGATAAACATCAATGCCACTGGAAGGAGAGTCTTTCCCAGCTGCCTGCTTTTCAGGTATTTACAGCTACATTGACCATTCTTCCCAAGTTTGTTGCCTTATGGACTAATGGGAGCTGTGCTGCAAAATATCTGAAGGACACCAGATTCTGAAAGTCAGTCCTAGGAAGTAAAAATGAGAAGACTAGACAGGAGCAAGATGAAGCAAAAGAATCACTGAAATAAACTAAAATATAAAGAAAAGCAGGCTAGGGAGCCGCTGCAGATTTGGCAAATAAACCCTGATTAGCAGGATTTTAAACAATTACAAAGGTCAGTCTGTTCAATTACGTTTTGCAAAAAGTGATTTTTAAAATCACTTCCAATTTACCACCCAGTATTGGTTGGGCACAGAATCTCAGACTATTAATGAAATGTTTTCCATGCAGCATCTAACCTAAGTCAGCGTACACAATATGCTTGCTCTATATTTTTGTCACTTTCTTTTTTTATTTCCCTTCTCTTTTTCCTTCTACGTTAGTTTGCATTTTAATGTTTGACTCTGAAATTTAATCAAGATATTATATTTAAAAAGTTGGCACCAGGTAGCAGAGGAATTTTGTCATGTAATGAATGAAGTAGAATTCCTGTCCTATCCAAATCAAATGCTTCATGCGGTTTTAAAGGTGGTGGATCTGGACAAGCACATAAGGGGCAGCGTGTTTTATCTCTCCATATTAATCAAAGTTACAGTGCATTTATATCAGTATTTCCAATAGGAAGCAGTAAATTATAAATGAGGGGTTGTATTTTCCATTGCCACAAATGCATGATCATTCCAGTAACTAACCAGCCACTAATTTGCACTTAAAAACATTCCACTCTGCTTTTTTGAGAGGTTAATTCATCTCAGGGAGAGACAATGTGGGTGAAAGACCTGGAGTTTCCTCTATACTGGAGAACAGAAATTTGTGGGATCACTTTGGTCAATCCTATTCTTTCAATCCAAACTCCTTTGTAGTGTGATTGATGTGGGTGAAAATAGGAGAGAACTCTTTGTAAGTAAGCCTCCCCAAGTTTCCGAATGAAAGATGGGGTAGAAATTTAGTAAACAAGCAAACCACAATGTTTTGGTGCACAATCTTACTGTTTTATGACCAATAATTTGTCCATCAATTTACTTCCTCAAGTTCTGCTAATCTTTCTGCCTCAATTATACGTCCAACGCTAAGTTGACAATCAGTTCATATTTAATTTGATGATGGAAGAATATGTGCCTTTTTCTTGCACTAGACTATATCATGTATTGGGACGATTTTAACATCTTTATAAGAAAATGTTTTCTAAAAATTCCTACTCTTGAATTCACTTATGTAAATGAGAGCCCTACGGTAGGATAATGTTTTAAAAGAAAATATGTTGGACCTCTAATTTTGTGAATAAGCTTTGTTTCTATACTATAAGCTTGTTCCAGCAGAAATATCCCAGCTAATATTCAAAAATTTGTGAAACCTATGAATTATCAATAGATATTTCCTTGAAAATTGTTGACTGAAAAAATATTATATTTATATATATATAATGTTGAATTATTGGCACATGGTTGTCTTCCACATTATTTTGGTCAGCGTATGGCGTATTTTTTTTTTAAAAAAAAATCGAACACTTTTTAAAATTTAAATTCAAACCGACAAGTGTTTAATTTTTACCAACGGGATAGAAAACTTTAAAACGTAGGCTAGTGTGTGAATTCATAACATCATCAAGCGGTCAGGGCCAGAATAACTGCAACTGTTTCGAGTTGCTAGTCGAACTGGAGAAATAGCGTGAAGAAATTCAAGTTACTAGTCGCGTTTGAGAAAAAGCCTGAAAGCAACCACAACTTTCTGAGGAACAGCGATTTGTTTATTCATCCTTATATGGCCACGTCTCCTACGATTCCGAGCGGTTGAATTAAACTTAAGCCGCACGTTATCTGTACCTATTGCACAGCCCGTTCACTCACATCGTTGTGGTCGCCCAATGAGAAAAAAACAACAACCAACCGCCTCCCTCTTTGGCGGGATCGCTTCAAGCAGGGCCTGCGCTGCGTTTGGAAGCGATACCTGGGAAGGGGCCAGGCTACTCCAAAGTGCGGGGCCACAACCGAGAAGGCCTCCTCCGCGACCCGCTTCCTTCCACTCAATAGGACCAACCGGTCTTCCTTGACTAAGTCATCAGATTCGCGCTAAGGATGAGAGTCAGGTTCGCCTGTTTTTTGGGCATCGTTTAAACGCTGGAGAATGTTGGGGGCGATACAGGAGGAAATCTGTCGTTGCGATAAATAAAATCTATTTTGGTTAACTCCGTTGGTTGACGATCGCCGCGGCACTGTCCACGCAGTTTGAAGAGGCTGAAGCCGAAGGCTGTCGCCCTACGCTATGGTGTAAGTCCCATTGAATTGAGCAGGAATTGCTCCGGGGCAGACGAAGGTAAAGGTGCGTGGCGGACAGGAGAACTTCTAAGTTCACTTTGCCCTTCGTTTGTAGGACTTTGTCTGGTAGAAAAACCTCAAAGGAATGAATAAATAAATAAATAAATAAATAAATAAATAAATAAATAAATAAATAAATAAATAAATAAATAAATAAAGGGAAAAATAGGCGCGAAAAGAGCCCAGATGTGGACGCCCCCCCATGGGTTGTTCTGGGGGCAAGTATTTTTTTTTTGCCTCCGCGGTACTGTAATCTGTTGTTACAAAGCCAACCAACTACAGTTTGTTAGGATATGCGCCCCTCCGCCTTATAACCGCAAAGCGAAAGTGCGCGCTATTCAAGACCCTGAAACTTTTTGCTAGAAAAAAATCTGATGGCCTCCAGGGCACGAATAAGATTCTTAGATGCTCCGCTTGTCGAATCCATTCAAATATACGCGTACCAAACTGGAAAGTTATGTAACTGTCCTAATACAACCGGGGGTGGGGGGCGGATATTGAATAACGGTGCACCTTGTTTGAAGAGAAAGGCAGAGAGAAAGAGGTGATTTGATTAGAAACCAAAAAGCTCAGGAGAAAGAGGCTTTAAATGTTAAAATAAGGAGCGAAATTGGGAAAAAATGGTTTTAGTTACAAAAGGATTTCATTGAATGGCACAATGCGATTTTAATTATAATTATGGTTCCATTTGGCTTTGTACTAAGAAATGCTATGCAGATTTTCCCGGATGTAAGTCCTTGAGTTCTTAAAATAAATATCCTCTCCCCCATCTTACTCCGTTTAGGGAAGTTTCTTTTACTCTGTATTCGTTTTGCTTACTCCTATTCCAGGGGTAGGCAACCTTGGCTCTCTTATGACTCGTGGACTTCAACTCCCAGAATTCCTGAGCCAGCCGTGCTGGCTCAGGAATTCTGGGAATTGAAGTCCACGAGCCATAAAAGAGCCAAGGTTGCCTACCCCTGTCCTATTCAATTGAGGTGAAACCAGATGCAGACAGCCTGAAATACAGTTGACAGGTGGTTTCGTTTTCCACAAGACTGTATGAAGGCTACTAGCTGTTACAAACTACTGTAATCCTGGTTTGTCACTGAGGTGGTTATATGAATGGGGTCTCCAAACCAAGGTTAAGCATAATGGCAAAACTGCATCCAAAGGAGAACGTGAAGCACGTGCTTTTATCTCAGATGTAATAAGAAAGGACAACAAATGTTTTATTACAAAAAAATGTTTCGTAGGCTGCCTCCGATCAGCAAATAAGGTAATGAGTCGTGAGAAACGTGAGCTCTGGGCGAATGAATCTCAGCATGTCCTCTAGTCTAGTGTTTCACTGCAGTTACATAATTTGTCTCTTTGAAGAGGAACACACACTTTCCTCATTATATTTTAACAACATGCATGAGAGCCAGCTAAAGACATCAGCTGAAAACCTGGAGACTGTGAGTTCTAGTTCCATCATAGGCACAAAGCCAATTGAGTAACCTTGGGCCAGTCAGTCTCTCTCAGTCCTAGGAAGATGATTTTCCACTTCTGAAAAATCTTGCCTGGAAAACTTGCCGGGACTTACTTGGTCCAGGCAGCCTCCGAGAGAAACGAACTTGAATTAGATTGAATTAGAAATGAACTTGAATTGAACTGTATAGGGGGGGAAAATGTCATAGTGTTTAAACCCTGGGCATAAGGCAGGCACCACCTCACTGCCTCCCATCCTTGTTGTGTTTCTTCATTAATTAACCCAGGAGACCAGGCAAATGCAGATTGTCCAGGCTTATAGCAATGCACCCATTCCACATGCCTAGAGACTAAATGCCATTAATCTTCTCAAATGGAGAACAAGGGAAGACTTGAAATAAATAGGAAGAATCCTTTGCTACTTTACTTGAACGGGAAGGCTCTCCAAGAAATCCTACTTGAGAAATATTTTGAAATCTTTGGCTATAGCGGAGTTTGGTGTAAGGAATTGAGGTGGAGAGAATTCTACGGAATGGACAGGGCAGGAGAAGAGGATGGAATAATAGGTGTGAAGAGAAGGTGGACGAGTGGGAGATGGAAGGAAAAGGGGGGAAGGAGAAAAGCAGGAGGGGAATTGGAGAAGGAGGAGGAGGAGGAGGAAGAGAAGGAGGAAGAGGGGTTTCCAGGGTAAAGAGGCCAGCAGAAACTATTCAGACCAAGAACACTTCAAAGCATAAAAGTTCAGGATGAAAGTCAACCATAGATATCCAAGATAGGAAATATTTAGTAAAGAACCTGTTACCAGCACCAGTGTATCTTTCGCACTCTCAGAAAAAAAAACAACTCTGAAATTGGAAAGGTGGGGTGGGAAGGGAGATGGATGCTGACACAGGGAAGCCCTCCCTAATTCCACATTTCTTTGCAAGAGGGGAATGCATGGTATCTTGTATCTTCCTGATTGAAAGGAGCAACTAACTCAGAGAATTCCATTTTTGAAGGGTGAGGGTGCATTTTAACTATTTCCCCCTCTATTCGTTTTCTCACAAATAGATAGAGAGCTTTAATTGGAGCAGCTGCCCCAAATACCAGGGTATTTTCTGTTGAGTAATTGGGAATGGATCTTACTTTTATCCAGCAAGAAGGAATTTTTATTCAGGGAGCAAGTCACCTCCTTCTGATATAAATAAAATCTAATTGCAACAGATTGCCATTTTAGATGGCCTGACAGATTCAGTTCTGTTCTCCCAAAGGCTAAATCTCTTCTTAAGTCTAGTTTAGCTCCTGATGTCTCCATGAATTAATGCATCTATACAGTTTTCTTGGCAACGTGACAAAAGCGGGTCCCCCCCCCCGCCGCCCCCGGTTTCCCAGTCTATTCTGCCGCTTAGGTTTTCCTGGTGGTATGCTATCCACATACTGACCCTAGTTAGTTTTTCATGATCAATCGAGGTTATTTATGTGGCGCACAGAGCTACGCTCAATCATTCGGTAGACAGCTCCTCTTTGTAACTATAGAGCGCTCCTCGTGTGAGCGAGTGCGTTCTTTTCTTCCCAAACGATTACAAACAAACAGCAGCTAAGTTTCTAGTCCTTAAGATGCATGCCGCGCTCTCGCAATCCGGGCGGTGTCTGACTCTCGGTCTTCCTTAGGTGGCTCCTACGTGGTGGAACCCGAGGAGAACAAGAGGACCCGGACAGCCTACACCAGGGCGCAGCTGCTGGAGCTGGAGAAGGAGTTCCTCTTCAACAAGTACATTTCCAGGCCGCGCCGGGTGGAGCTGGCCGTCATGCTGAACTTGACCGAAAGGCATATCAAGATCTGGTTCCAGAACCGGAGGATGAAATGGAAGAAGGAGGAGGATAAGAAGCGAGGCGCGGGGGGCGTCGGGGACAACCAGGAGCCTGAGCAGGACTCCGCCGTGTCCTCGGGGGAATTGCCCGGGAAGGAGGAAGGGCAAGAAGACGAGACCCCCGTCGCCAAGCTGCTGCTCCCCGCCAGCCCCACCGCCTCCCCCCGTCGGCCCCCGGAGACGCGGTGAAGGGCGAAAAGTCGCGGACACCTCTTCGAGGGCCAGAGCGCCCCCTGGCGGAGCCCTCGCGCCTCTCGAGCGACTCTGCAGGGTCCCGGGGAGGGGCGACCGAAAGGAAGGCGGCTTATACGTTGGACTACAACTCCCATGAGAAGTGAAGCTCATGGGAATTGTAGTCCGACGCAACTGGTCCAACGTACCAGGTTGGAGAGGAAGAGGAACAAGAGCCATGGCCCTTCCCATTTGCCTCTACTTTGTTTCTCTCCCCTCCTCCCATTTTAATCCAATCTGGGGAGGGGTGTTTTTTTGTTGTTTTTTTGTTTAAAAAGAAAGATTATTTTCAAGGCTTACAAAGCTGGTTAATTAAATGATTCCTCCACGTGATACATATTTAGCCACTGACGGTATTGGGGAAGTGGGAGGAGAAAGGAGAGATTTCTCTTGCACTGGATAATGTTGAAGCCGTTATATTTCCTGGGTGGCCCCTATGCCCACCAGGCTACCTGGTTGATCTTTAATGTTTTAAAATTCTTCTAATTAAAAACACAACGGGAAGCCAGCACATTGCAAAGCAAAACCTCAAGCATAATCTTCCTTTCCAGCAGTGCCTGAACTCACAGAGGCCTTCTCTGAAAATAAAGCGGGTCAGTGGTTGCAACCTTGCAAACTGGGGGAGAACGTGGAGAAAAAAACCATCACTTCCCCTTCAATTAAATTTTATGAGACTGTGCATTTGTGAGACACACACACACACACACACACAGAGATGCCTTTCAACTAAAGCTGCAATTCAATAGACACTGAATTGGGAGTGTGTTTCTCTCAGAGGGCAGAGATATCTTCAGGATATGGTGAAAAGTTAAGAAGAGGGACTGTGACCTGCATTTTGAATCTCCATTTGTTTATAGTAGGGGTGTCAAACTGTCGGCCCACAGGCTGGATGCGCCATCCCAAAACCACGCCCACCCAATTGCCGGCAATGGAGAAAAAGCTCCGATACGTTGCGCGACGTCACATGGCGTCGTGAGTTTGACATGTCTGGTGTATAGCAATAGCACTTAGACTTTATATACCGCTTCACAATGCTTTACAGCCCTCTCTAAGCAATTTACAGAGTCAGCATATTGCCCCTAACAATCTGCGTCCTCATTTTACTGACCTTGGAAGGCTGAGTCAACCTTGAGCCAGTCAGGATTAAACTTCTGGCAGCGGGCAGAGTCAGCCTGCAATAATGCATTCTAACCACTGTGCCACCATGGCTCGGTGTGCATTGCACACAGAACCCCCCCCCCCCAAAAGGTGGCACTTCCTTTGCATGCTTATGGATGCTATCTGGGCTTTCTTCTCCATATCCTGTTGGCACACCTGAGATAGGCTTGAGATCTGAGATCTCTGTCTTGAGAGACAGAAAAATAAGGGGAAATAAAAAGGTAACATGACTGGCAATCTCCGCTTCCTTGGAGACCCTTCAGGGTTGACAATAGGAACTTTTCAGGGTGGCGGCAGCATTAATGAGTCTGCTCCCTATCCTGGTTGGGATGGATGAGACACCAATCTGAGCATCATCTCCACATTTTCCTACTTGCAGCTTGAGGATTCCTCATTGCAATGCTTCCCAAATGTTTTCCTTTGTCACCCAAAACTGCTTATCAGAAAGTCTTATCAAATTTTGAGAACTGGTTGTAAAATCCTTTTCTTCAATATAACTTTGAATGATCATAACTTTGGCCCCTGAACGAATGATCATAATTCAAGGACTACTCGTGTATTATAAAAACAATATCATTGAATGATGGTTATGTCATTGCAATAAATTACCATTGGTAATTTTGCCGGTTTTCATCTTTGGATAAAATACCTTAGAATACTTTGGGAGGTTTTTGTGTTTTTTTTAGTATAGTTCAGTACAGGAGGCAATGTTTAAGTCAATTTAAACGTCCCTGTTGTGATGAGTAATGAGTTCGCATGTTGTTAAGGAAAAAACACTTTTACCCAATTTTGGACAATTTACTTAGATTTGGGAAGCACTGTCTTATGGAAATGTCCCCATGACATTGCCTTTGTCTTGTCCTGCCATAACTAAGCCCACCTAACCATATTTAGCTTATTTGATATTAAAGTGGCCATTCTCATCTTTTTTTCCTGACACAAAACATGATTTCTCACACTTTGGCAATGGCTGTAGTAATGTAGCAGAGAGGTACCCAGCTTTTCTTAGATCCTACCCTTGTTGCTACGGGGTTTAATCACCTGAAGAGAAGAGAGGGCTCAACAATGCATCTTCTCGTTTACCGAATGATTCCATCAAAAAAATGGTCTATTTCTAGGCCACATATATAAACCTGAAGTAATGCAAGCCTTTTGCTACTTGTCCTCTTTTGGAAAGTGATGGGGGCTGAGGGCGGTTTTTTTTCATTTTTGCTGTTCCGGCAGTAGAAGCAGTGGAGAAGGGGAGCTTCAGTGCTAAAAGTGGCCTGGCCAGAGATGTGGGGGGAGTTCAGCTGCCTAGGTCTGTCAGCTGTTTTAAGGAAAATGAGGAATACAGTGTTTGAGAGTGTGTGATAGAATGGGCAACATGAGCAAAAGTGCACGAACAAGAGAGCAAAAAGCTTCAAAAAGCAAAGACGGTAGCCATAAGCATGTGATCAAAGTCCCACCCTTTTTTAAACAGTTATTCAGTTGCGTGGTTGTAACTGCCTGCAGAAATGATGGTGCATGAGAGTAAATACAGGTATGAAACAGTGTGAAAGAGTAAAAGAGAGAGTGTGCCAAAACTCATGAGTGAGTATAAGATCAAACTAGCAAAAGAGTCAGAAAGCAAGAAAGGAGAGAGAGAGGAAAAAAAACCAGATTGAGTAGAATATAGAACATACAATAATTGGGTTGGAAGGCACCCTGGAGGTCTTCTAGTTCAAGTGAATCAGTGAATGAGCAGCAGTGCAAGAAGGGCAGAGCGAAAATGAGAGTGTGCGAGGCAATCAGCGGATCATGCTTGTGGTGGGTGAGGGCTTCTTAGGAATATAGGATATATTCCAAAGGAATATATAGGAATATATATAGGAAAGAATATAGGAAAGGAAAGCCTTCTCTGTGTTACCAAGAAATGGAGCCTCAACTCACCCTGCTGATTAGGTTCTTATAGATAGGTAAGTCCATAAACGTAGCCATCTGCCAAAACCTACCTTCCTGTATTAAACCTGGAACAATAGCCCCACTAAGACCTCAGTACTAAAGTAAACAATGCCAGCGAACTTTCTACTACCTTATGGGTTGTAGGAAATCACATTAGTGTTACATGCGATGTTCAGTTCATTGGAAGAGTTGGATTTGCTTTCAAACAAGTACGGCTCATTTTGGTTTTTAAAAATCAAGTATATCAACTATAAGGGACACAGTGGCTCAGTGGGTTAGGATGCTGAGCTTGTCGATCAGAAGGTCAGCAGTTTGGGGGGTCGAATCCCGAGTGCCGCGTAGCAGAGTGAGCGCCTGTTACTCATCCCAGCTTCTGCCAACCTAGCAGTTCGAAAGCACGTAAAAATGCAAGTAGAAAAATAGGGACCACTACAGTGGGAAGGTAACAGCATTCCGTGCGCCTTTGGCGTCTAGTCATGCCGGCCACATGACCACGGAGAAGTCCTTGGCCAAGCGCTGGCTCTTCGGCTTTGAAACAGAGATGAGCACCGGCCCCTAGAGTTGGAAACGACTAGCACTCATGTGCGGGGGAACCTTTACCTTTTTATATCAACTATGAAATACCTCTTCACGGAATCAGAACCAGCTCTGAACCATTGGCAAGGAGAATTGGCAATCTTGGACTTATGGTTTAAGAAAAGCAGCATATTCTTATTAACCTAGTATTATTGGACATGAAGATTCACTAGTGAGAGTCAACCTGAAGGCAATTTGAGGAAATCTCCAAATTGAATCAACTTTCCAAATTGTATTGTTGATTTGGTTTGGCTAATCAGATCAAATTGGATGCTTCTGAATCAGTATTCAGTGGCCTTTGCAAAAAATATTTTTCTAAACTGAATTTTCTGAATTAAATTAATTTTTCAGATCAGATTAATTTTATGATCCACTCAACAAACTAACACACATCTATTATTCAAATCAGATCGGTCTGATGATCTGAACTGAGAATTCTTTTTAGAGATTTATAGCATCTTCCATTCACAGTTTATATCATCACAGTGAGGGTTGAATGATGTTATAACAGACTACTGAGGAAATGGCCATAGATAAAGGTTACCACTGCTGCTGGATGGGGATCACAGGCTTCTTCAATTTAAGTCCCTCAGTCAAAAGCCCAACACACCCAAAGGGCACCAAACTAAGGCATCTAGCTTAAAGCAATCAGGAGAGAAGTGATAAAATGGTGTCTTTCATGGGGAGCAAACCTGGATGCTCTGTGGAAATTATGGGTGCTGGAATCAGGTCACGTGGAGAGCTAAAACTCTGAGCCACCCCAGAGTTGGTGGAAAGATGGGCAGCTACATAAACATTTTAAATAAATTGAGAGAGCTAGCCCCTGCTTTGACTTGAAAATAACGTCTGTTAACATTTGCAGGACTGGGAATATGGAATATCAGTAACAACCTTACTTCTGTCTTCCTTTATGGAGTGGAGAAACATCCCATTATTTGGCTGATTGTTCTGAATTAGTCCCACAAGAAACTTGTCCTGGAATAGGCCTTATTCCTCTGGGATGGAATTTTGCTCCAAGGTCAGAGGTTTCGTTCATGTGGCTCTATCCAATGGCTGCAATTCTGATCACATTTCCTGGAAAGATGAACAGGCCCTATTGAATGCAGTAATGCTGTACTTCCTAGCAAATAAGCCAAGGGGACACTGCAAGCCTGACCTTTTCCCCTTGCGTATGTCTAGTCTAGTGAAAAGAAGGACTAAGGGTGACATGATAGAAGTGTTCCAGTATTTGTGGGGCTGCCACAAAGAAGAGGGGATCAACCTATTTTCCAAAGCACCAGAAGGCAAGACAAGAAACAATGAATGGAAAATAATCAAGGAGAGAAGCAACCTGGAATTAAGGAGAAACCTCCTAACAGCGAGAACAATTAATCAGTGGAATGGCGTGCCTTCTGATGCTGTGGGTGCTCCATCCCTGGAGGCTTTTAAAAAGAGACTGGACAGCCACTTGTCCAAAATGATATGGTGGGGTCTCCTGCTTGAGCAGAGGGTTGGACTAGAAGACCTCCAAGGTCCCTTCCGACTCTGTTATGCTATTCTATTCCTTGAGGACTGAGTCTCTGCAGATGATATTTCCTAGGACTCTTCTTCACTTCCAGCATGTAATGATGAAATAGTCATGCTTTTTTTTTTGGCTGCGACCTGGTTCTGATATTACTCCTGACCCCCACCCCCCTTTTTTGCCATGGATACAATCAGACTGGTTTTTGCCAATATTCTGTTTGTGGCATATTCAAGGGATGCCTGGAGATGGCATTTGGGAAGCTATAGAAATGGAATAGATAAATATAAAATAAATAAACAAATTAATTTGCTTAATTCTGTTAGCTTATTTTGGACACTCCCTTGAGCCATTCTGGCTTTCACCACAGGTCAGTCTGATATTTTCTAGCTGTCCTCTCCATCTATATCAAGGGAGGGCAATTAATTTTCCCAAGGACTCACATGAGGAACTGGGAGTATTATGGAGGGCCAAATAGAGCTGTGAAGGTGCATAGGGGCACACACACACACACACACACACACACACAGATAAATTGGGGAAAAATAGCAGCCACCTTCAAAATAAAAGCAATGCTGGTGTATTGCATACATGGCATACACTTACGTATTTATATTTGATTTCTAATTGCCGATTGACCTCATGTGGGCCAGACAGGAACAGCCAAAGGGCCAGATGTGGTCCAGGGGACATAAATTGCCCAAGTCTGCTCTATTGCTTAAGAAATCTGAGCTAATTTCACTGCTCTATTGCTTAAGAAATCTGAGCTAATTTCACTGCCCTACACAAACCTGAACACTAACTCAATGCCTACAACTTGTTAGGCTAGTCTTAAACATGGATAAAAAGGTAAAGGTGCTAGTCGTTTCCAACTCTAGGGGCCAGTGCTCATCTCCATTTCAAAGCTGAAGAGCCAGCGCTTGTCTGAGGATGTCTCCGTGGTCATGTGGCCGGCATGACTAGACGCCAAAGGCGCACGGAACGCTGTTACCTTCCCACCCTAGTGGTCCCTATTTTTCTACTTGCATTTTTACGTGCTTTCGAACTGCTAGGTTGGCAGAAGCTGGGACGAGTAACAGGCGCTCACTCTGTTACACGGCACTCGGGATTCGACCCACCAAACTGCCGACCTTCTGATTGACAAGCTCAGCGTCCTAACCCACTGAGCCACCGCGTTCCTTATTAAACATGGATGCACATGCCTAAATGTTGCCAGATTTAAAACTGAAAGGCATTTGTGTGTGCCTGTGTTTGTGTATGTTTGTGTGTGGGCATGGTGCAGGGGAGAAGGAGACTTCCTTCACACACTATTAGTTGTTATACCAGTAATTTGATCTATTTTTGGAACCATCTATACAGAATATTTGTTACATTTTTTTCATTCATTTGGTTTTCCCAGTATTTACATGGTAACCTGCAAACAGCTATATTGCTACCAACAACAAAAATGCAACAATGGTTATACATTTTTTTAAAAAAGTACATACATTATAATGATTAAGATAAACTAAACACAAGAGAAAGGAGGGGGAAAGCATTAATTTAAAAAGATGTATGTAATAGTTAGTATCCCTATGGTGTTAATTTGGTCCTTAAACCTTTGATTAAATCTATTCCATTGGTGCAGCTTCCCATTTTTAGAATAGAAAATGTCTTTTCAAAAATAATAAAAATCATTTATTGTCCATTTATTAATAATAGGAGGATAAATTTCTTTCCACGTACATAAGATTATTCTCCTCCTTGAGTCTTAGGCACGGTGGAGTAACTTTTTTCCATAGAATGCTACATTCATATTTTAGAAATATATTTTAACATCACATTTACATCCTTAAGAGTTATATTTCTTTTCCAAATTATATTAACTTTTGCTACAATTTGAAACCAAACTGAAGTGATGACTAGACAAGACCATATTATATAAAGAGTCCTTATGTTTTGAACAATGCCACCAATATTATTGGATTCAAAAAATGGTAAATGAAAATGATATTTTCTGATGAATTAATGTCATTCTTAAATCATAAGTATATTTTACATTTCTTAAACACTGATTTTCCAAGATTGGATATTCCAATTCTCTGTTTCACAGGTTAAGTATGTAACTTTAATTCTTATTTAAAAATTCTATATAAAATATAAAATGCATCTTTTAATTAATAATTAATAATCAATTAGGTTTAGTTCCCTTACTTGACCCAGTGTTCCAATTGAACATCTTCCATGCTATCTTCATATCTGAATTATTTCACAGCATCAATTTCATGTGTGAACCTGAATCAAAACTTACATTTGTCTATTAAAAGCGAAATATCTTTAGCAGCTTTCAAAACTGAAAATAATGATCCTTATTTATTATACTTGCTTCCTGAAACAGTGTTTCTCAACCTTGGCAACTTTAAAATGTGCTGGCTGAAGAATTCTGGGAATCAGAATTTTAAAGTTGCCAAGATTGAGAAACAATGCCGTAAAATGTGGCAAGATTTACAGTAAGAGGGGTTGCATGCTTACTGCCCAAAGAAGAGGATATTTAGAAAAGTTGTCACTGTATAAACAATACCTTTGTCTTTCATTACTCATTGCATTTTCCTATCTTAAACAATCTCTTTTTGAAAACTCACTGTACAAAAGAAAGTACAGTGAGGATTGAGAAAAGCAATGTATACCACTGAATTACTAATGGACCCATACAACACGTTATCTATTGAGTATGTGATTGTAAAACCAGAAAATTAATAAAATATTTATTAAAAAAAAGAAAAGCAATGTGTAGGCGAGCTAATGTATCTCTTACTTAAATTACAGGTAATCCTCAACCTACAGCCATTCATTTAGCTACCATTCAAAGTTACAACAACGCTGAAAAAAACGATTTACAAACATTCCTCATACTTTCAACTGCGGCAGCATCTCCACAGTCACGTGATCAAAAGTTGGGTGTTTGGTAAACACCACATTATTTACCATGGTTGCAGTATCCTGGGATCACGTGATCTCCATTTGTGACCTTTCCTGCCAGCTGCCGACAAACAACGCCAACAGGGGAGGTTGGATTTGCTTAACAACCATGTGATTCACTTAACAGCTGCAATGATTCATTGAAAAATTATTGCAAAAAATTATTGTAAAATCAGGCATGGCCACTTAAACAAACACTTTCCTTAACAATGGAAATTTTCATCCCAATTGTGGTCATAAGTCAAGCACTACCTGTATATCATAGTTCTCAATACAGGGAAGAACAAAGATGGCTTCTTTTGTCCATAGCTTATACATCCATATGCACCAGTGCTCACATCATGATTCTTTGGTTTTGCTCTATTATGGTCAGATATATCATGTGCAGTGGTGGGATTCAGCCACTTTGCACCAGCTAATTTTTTGTTGCCCAGGCCCAGAATGGACTTCCGGAAGCGGCATCCACACACAGAACCGGTCGTTCACATATTTGAATCCCACCACTGATCATGTCTATATGTCTCATACTAAGTGCGGCCTACTCAGTCAAGGGTGGCCTATTCACAGGCCACACTTTGGTACAGCAACCAAACAGGACACATACTGGACTGCAGAAAAGTAGTTAGGACTGCAGAAAAAAACAATTGCAACCAGCCTGCCTTCGAGGACCTCTATACTGCATGGGTCAGAAAGAGGGCTGAGAAAACATCTATAGGTCCCTCACATCCTGGACATAAATTGTTTCAGTTCCTCCCCTCAGGACGCCACTATAACGTATTACATGCCAAAACAACTAGACACAAAGACAGTATTTTCCCTCATGCCATCACTCTGTTGAAACCTAATTTTCACAGCACTGTCTTATGTCTAAGGATGCAGGTAGTCGTCAACATACAATAGTTCATCAAAGTTACAACGGCGCTAGAAAAAGTGACTTATTTTTCACACAACCTTTGTATCAGCTCCATAATTGTGATCAGAATTCAGAGGCTTGGCAATTGGTTCATACTTACGACCGTTGCTGTGTCCCAGGATCATGTGAACACCTTTTGCAACCTTTTGCCAGGCAAAGTCAATGTGGAGGCCAGATTCACTTAACAACCATGTTACTAACTTATCAACTGCAGTGGTTCACTTAAAAAATGTGGCAAGAAAGGTCGTAAAATGGGATAAAACTCACTTAACAAATAGCAACACAAATTTTGGGCTCCATTGTGGTCGAGGTCTACCTGGATACAGGTATCTTACGGTTATATATTGTTGTTTGTAGGTACACTGAAAGTTTATGCAATGGAATAAATTCCTTGTGTGTCCAATTGGCTACTTGGCCAATAAAGAATATTCTAATATTCTATTCAGAATATCTTATTTAAAGTGGTAGGCAACCTTGCTCTTTTATGACTCATGGACTTCAACTCCCAGAATTCCTGAGTCAGCAGACTCAGGAATTCTGGGAGTTGAATTCCATGAGTCATAAAAGAGCCGAGGTTGCCTACCCCTTTAGCACAATCTTGCTCAGGATTAGGTTGCACTATATTAAGAAAAAAGGTAAATTTTTCTTTCAAATAAGAATAAGAACAACTGTAACTCTTTTCGTGCTGAACAAGGGTTCTGATTAGAAAATGTTTTTCATGTCAAAAGAAAAAGAGGACTAAGAAAGACACTGATGCAACCAGTCTCAACATTTATTTATTTTATTTTATTTTATTTTTATTACATTTATATCCTGCCCTTCTCCGAAGACTCAGGGCGGCTTACAAGCTTAGCAGTAGCCTTCATTCTATGTATATGCCTGCTTATTAGGGCTTTCACACACACCCCAAGCGGCATTATTACAAAGTCAGCTTAATTGCCCCCAACAATCTGGGTCCTCATTTTACCTACCTCGGAAGGATGGAAGGCTGAGTCAACCTTGAGCCTGGTGGGATGCGAACCTGCACTAATTGCAGGCAGCTGGTGTTACTTAAGGAGGCATTAGCCCACTGCTCCACCAAGGATCCTCATGATCCTCACTCCTACCCAGCAGGTCTGCCTGCCCAGCAAGTCTGCCTGCCTCAAATTCTTCGCAGTCTGCTGCACATTATCAGATAAACTCTGAAGGGTCATCTGGGGCCATAGAGATTGTGGGCTCTTGATGTGTTACACTGCTGAATAATATTTAGATTGTATTCTCTCAAGCCCCTCACCTAAAATCAACAAATGACACCTTGGACAGGTATGGAGATGAAATGTGATGTATTCAACCTGTTCCAAATGGTGTTTTTTTGCCAGAATTATTGGCAAAAATACAAAGTCCAGCCTTCATACTGATGGATAGAGAGATGGCGCCAACAGTGTTAAAATCGTGCCTCTTCCCATCGAAATGCATGTGAGGGACACCAGCTTGATGAAGGTTGTTCTTTAAAATGAAACCAGCAAGACTTTGTATCTTTATTTCTAGTTCCTTTTCTTTTTCCCTATTTGATACATGGACCACACTCCCTAATCATTCTCATGGAGAGATGTTATAGCTGGGTGGAAGGGATGACAAATAGGCCATATCAAGATTTGAGAGCATATCAACCCATTGCAACTTTCTTGTGAAAACTGCATTCCTATTGCCCAAGGCTATTATCTGAGCAGCTATATTTTTTGCAAGTGAAAAGATGACAGACTGGGCTGGGCTGAGGTGTCTAGGGACAAAAGCCATTTGTTCAGAACAGTTTTCCCACATGTCCTGCAAACGGTTTGGACTACAGCCGTCATCATCCCCAATCCAAAGTGATTTTGGTAAATGTGGCTTATAGTCAGTGGTGGAATTCAAATAGGCGAACAACCAGTTAGTTCTCTGTGTGGATGCCGCTTCCAAAACTCCATTCTGTGAATGGGCAACAAAAAGTTAGCTACCAGTTCTGCCGAAGTCGTGCCAACCAGCTGAATCCCACCACTGCTTATAGTACATGCTGGAGGAAACTAGTCCAACAATATATTTATTGTTATTAACTGTGTTTTATTAGTTGGTGTTTAAAGTGAACAAACGCTTGCTTTGAAACGAGTCCTATTTGTCTCGTTCACACAAAATATTCAGGGCTGAATCTGCTTTCTAATTTGCTTGGCTTTGGTTTTCATACTACTACATTGTTCGCAGAAGAGATGGGTCTGCAGAACTCACTGAGACATGCACAAAGGAACCAAAGTAAAAACTATCCCAACTTTTTACAGAGTGCAGGTGCAACCAAAGCACTTAGTTTAATAAGGGGTTGGATGAAGTTAGTAACTGAGTGAAAATTAGCCAACCTCATTTTAGCTTAGCATGTTCCGGAAAACCATATTGAATCAATGTTGTTCAACCATGATGAGAAAGTTGGGTTAACTTTTTAAGCCATGGTTTAAGTGAACTGTTATGTATGCAGGCATCTGCATAGCAACAGCCATCAGGGGGCGTGGCCTGGACAGTTTCGGCGGGAAACCTAGGGCCAACCCCATTGGCTGTTAGCTTACCTGGTCAGGTATATAAGGAGGCCAGGTAGCCCTCATTCCTCAGTTCACTTCCCCTTCCAATAAAGAGCTGAACTCACACACCGGCTGGCGTCTCTCTTGCGTCGGACCCACTACACAATAGTGGCGACGAAGGTGGGATTGCTGCCGACCAAGAGCTGAAGTCACTGGGGAAACGCTCCGCGAGCTGAAGGGAAAGGCATTTTTCCTTCTTCCCCCCACGACCGCCAGCCGAACCGGCAACGCCAAGCGCCACATCCACGACCAACTGCCGCCATGGCTAGAGCCGGACAACCCCGCGAATTCGAGACCCGCCGCCCCAAAACCTGGACCCATTACCTGGCTCACGTTGAACTGTACATGCGGTTCAATCAGATATCGGAGGACGGTGCAAAGGTGGCCGCCCTGCTCTGCCTTGGGGGACCAGCGCTGCTGGAAGTCACCGCGAACCTGTTCCCCCAGGAGGCCATCAACACCGTCACGTACCGAGACCTCGTGGCCAGGCTCAACGCACATTTCAGGTCCCGGCGCTCCAAGGTGGCCGCACGGTCACAATTCGAGAAAAGGGACCAGCGCCCCAACGAGACTGGCACCGACTTCCTCGCTGCCCTACGGGAAGCTGCTGTCGCTTGCAGGTTCACAAATTTGGAGGAGCGACTACGGGACCGGCTGATTTGCGGCCTACGCGACAGGCGGTTGCAGGAGCGCCTGTTCGAAAGAGAGGAGGTCTCTCTCCAGGAAGCCGAGGACGCCATCCTAGCCCACGAAGCGGCCTGCGGGGCCGTCCAAGCCTGCCAGGGAACCCGGCCCGGCAACCAGGCAACCAGCGTCCACCGGCAAGGGGCCACAGAGGAGGATGACCTGAGCATCGACCTCCTCCAGCGGAAGTCGACCCCTGACCAGCAAGCCAGACGCCCAGACAGGCCCAGGCCTCCCAGCAACACTGCCGTTCCCCAGAGGTGCGCAGGGTGTGGTGGGAACCACATGTGCAGCCTCTGCAAGTTCCGGTCCGCCACGTGCCGGGCCTGCAAGAAAACAGGCCACATAGCTGCCGTCTGCCGTAGCCGCCGCCCCCGAGAGGAGATCCACGAGCTGCAGCCGGAGGAACCGCCGTTCGAAGGTACTGGGGCCCCCACCAAAACAAAAATTGGCTATGTTGAGAGCCGGCTGGCCATTAACCACACGGGTAGCCGCCGGCTGCTCAAACCCAAAATTAGATTAACAATCCGTTTGCAAGGTGTCCCTTGCAGCATGGAGCTTGACTCCGTATCAGCGGTCTCAATTATTTCGGACGAGACCCTTAACCACATAATTAGCCGGAGCAAGCAACGGATTAAATTACGGCCTACTAAATTAACCCTGACCGATTTTCAGAATTTGCCGGTCAAGGTGAAGGGGGAGGCCACCATTTCAGTGGGGTTTAAGGGTCGTGAAGGGCACCTGGATGTTGTAGTGGTAGAGGGCCGCAGAGCCAGCCTGGTCGGGCTGGACTGGTTTGAGGCCCTGGGAATCTCAGTATCCGGGATCCATCGGATCCAGGGGGACTCCGTTGAGGCCGTTTGCCCGGAGTTCGCTGACGTCTTCGACGGGTCATTAGGCAAGTACACCGGGGCCCCCATATCGTTCAAGCTTAACTCAAACGTCTCCCCCATTAGGGTCCGGCCGCGGCGAGTCCCGTTTGCGCTCAAACACAAAATCGAGCGCGAACTAGACAAGTTGGTGGCCCAGGGAATCTTAGAGCCTGTAGATGGAGGGGAGTGGGAAACCCCCATCGTGACCCCCCTCAAATCCAACGGGGAAATAAGGATATGCGCCGACTATAAGTGCTCGGTGAACCGCGCCCTAAACCCGCACGCTTACCTGGTTCCCGCGGTCAGCCACGTTCTCGCTTCCCTCCAAGGCGGCGCCATTTTTGCAAGGCTCGATCTTGCACAGGCGTACCAGCAACTCACGGTCACTAGGGAAACAGCTGACATCCAAACCATAGTAACCCATAGGGGGGCGTTCCGGGTGAACAGGCTGCAGTTTGGAGTCAGCGTTGCTCCCGGCATTTTCCAGGAGGTTATGGAAAAGACACTCAAGGGCATTCCAGGAGTCTGCCCCTATTTTGATGACATCCTGATCGCAGGAGCATCAGCAGAGGAACTGGCAGGGAGGCTTAGGGAAGTGCTGGCAAGGCTGCGCACAGCTGGCCTCAAACTCAAAAAGGAAAAATGCAGCATAGGCGTTCCTTCCACAGAATTTTTGGGGTTCAGAGTAGACGCCAGGGGAATCCACCCCACAGAATCCAAGGTGAGGGCCATCAAACTAGCACCCACACCCAAGAACAAAGCAGAGCTTCAGGCATTCCTGGGTCTGCTGAATTTCTACCATACATTCCTCCCACACAAGGCAGCCATCGCTGAACCGCTCCACAGGCTGCTAGACAAACAGGCAACATGGGCCTGGACGGCCACCCATGATCTGAGCTTCAAGGCCCTGAAGGCATTGCTGTCGGACAAGTCCACAGTAACCCATTTCATCGAGTCCAAGCCCATTTGTATCGCCTGCGATGCATCCCCTTATGGTGTGGGCGCTGTCCTAAGCCACCTTGAGCCCAACGGGGCACAAGTCCCCATAGCATACTATTCTAGGACACTGTCTGGAGCAGAAAGAAACTACGCCCAAATAGACAAAGAAGCCCTGGCAATCGTGGCAGGAATCAAGAAATTCCACGATTACTTATATGGCAGGGAGTTCACTGTCTTCACGGACCACAAACCACTCCTGGGCCTGTTCACCACAGACAGGCAAACCCCCCAGATTCTGTCCCCCAGGATGCTCCAGTGGTCCATCTTCCTTGCAGCATACAATTGCAAGCTGGTACACAAGCCAGGGAAGGAGATGGGCAATGCAGACGGTCTAAGTAGGCTCCCCCTAGACACACACGACCCAGACCCAGCACCAGCCACACAGATCCTAGCCCTGCAGGAACTACCCGAGTGCCCAGTTCTTGCCAAGGACATTGCCAGCCACACAGCCACAGACAACATCATGGGCAGGGTGCACTCATGGGTTTGCACAGGGTGGCAGTACAAATCCCCGGGACCAGAGTTTCAGGCCTATTTCATTAGACGCGATGAAATCTCCACACACAAAGGGTGCCTCCTTTGGGGTAGCAGGGTCATCATTCCACCCGCACTACGCACCAGGGTATTGGACTCCTTACACGAAGGGCACCCGGGGGTGGTCAGGATGAAGACACTGGCTAGGAGCTACCTCTGGTGGCCCGGGTTGGACAAGGAGGTTGAGGATCGGGTCAAGGCCTGTTATACGTGCCAGAGATCCAGGCCAGAAGTGCCACATGCACCAGTACACCGGTGGGAGGCCACACACACGCCATGGTCCCGCATTCACATTGACTATGCGGGGCCATTCCAGGGTCAACTATTTTTAGTAGTGGTGGACAGTCACTCCAAGTGGTTAGAGGTAGTCCCTGTCCCCAACATGACCTCGGGGAGGACAATCCAGGTGCTCAGAGCTCTCTTTGCCACACACGCCCTCCCCAACGTAATTGTGTCTGATAATGGGCCTCAGTTTACTGCTGCTGATTTCCAGGCGTTCTTGAAGGTGAACTGGATTAGGCATGCCACCTCTGCGCCTTTCCATCCATCTACCAACGGGAAGGCTGAACGGATGGTAAGGACGACCAAAGACGCACTCCGGCGCATCATCAGCGGGGACTGGCACCACAGACTGGCCAAATTTTTACTAGCCCAACACACAACACCATGCTTGGCTACCGGCAAGAGCCCAGCAGAACTGCGATGGGGACGGCGCCTCATCACCAAGCTGGACCGCCTACACCCAGACCGGGTAGCAGCCGAAACCGGTAGGGCAACATCACCATCATCACCATCATCACCATCACCACCAGCATCACTACCATCACCATTGCCATCATCACCCACACACAGGGTCCTCAACCTGGGGGACCTGGTCTGGGCAAGGAACTATGGGGCTGGACATCCTTGGGTTCCGGGGACAGTGGTCGGAAAAACAGGACCCCTTTCGTACATTGTAGGGGTGGAGGGGGACAGACGCATAAGGCGACACATCGATCAGCTCAGAGGAAGAGTCCCTGAGCACGTCACACACGGCCCTGAGCGCGTCACACACGTCCCTGAACTCAACGCACACGATCAACAGGAGGACCACACTCCAAGAGGGGTCAACCCAGCTGAGGACGTCACAGGGCAGGGACCAGAGGAGGAGGACTTCCTGATGCCGGCTCCTTGCAGCCCTGCACAAAGGCCTCAGGAACCCACGGTCCAAGCACACCCAGACGATCCACCCGTCCACGCAGGACACCAGCCTACCTGTCGGACTATGTGTGCAAGTGACCCTCACACAAGGACACCACTGTTTTTTTTATATATATACTCATAGTTATAGTAGTTGCATGTTGTTGTTGTTATGTGGGTCTTCTCTAAGGGGGGAGGGGTATTATGTATGCAGGCATCTGCATAGCAACAGCCATCAGGGGGCGTGGCCTGGACAGTTTCGGCGGGAAACCTAGGGCCAACCCCATTGGCTGTTAGCTTACCTGGTCAGGTATATAAGGAGGCCAGGTAGCCCTCATTCCTCAGTTCACTTCCCCTTCCAATAAAGAGCTGAACTCACACACCGGCTGGCGTCTCTCTTGCGTCGGACCCACTACACAATATGAACACTTTAGGAGAACAGAGCCAGTGAGCCCAGTGGTGTTGACTGCCAAGGAAATAGTTGAAGGATTGTAATCTCAGGCACTAAAGAAAAAGGGAAATAGCTAAAATAATGACCCAGCCACTTTCTCTTGCAAACCTGGAAGCTCTTGTTTATTTTTTTTTCTTCTCTCCCTATATTCCTTCCTTCTTTTCTGGACATACTCCCAAGGAAAAGTAAATATTGCCATCTACTGGTGATGTGTCACAATAGCAGCAAAGAGAAGAAACAAAGTATGAGAGATAGTTCCACTAAGACTCCCTTTTTCTTCATATGAAATCATCATCCTATGAAATCATATTCAACCTTGTTGGGATCACTCAACAGGGCTGAACAATGAAAAGTTCAGCATAGATCATCATACAGTCCATAGTCCAACTTTGGAACCTGTTACTAACAACTGAGATAGGGTTACTGTATCAGGACTGCGAAATCCCGGACAACCACTAGCTGACAATATTATAGTAAATTCTTTATTATGGTTATTAGGTGGCAGCATATTCTTGGGGTCCATCTAGTTGTCATCTGGATTTCTGCCACTCAGATAGAGTAGCTCTAGCCTGAAGGGAAGTGATGTGCATGGCATTAAAAGAGGAGTAATCAATTTGTAGGCCTTTTTTTGAAAAACAGGAAGGAACAACGTGATAGAGTAATCATGGATTCAGGTGGACTTTTAATGTTCACATACAGTATACAAATAATCCTCGATTTACGACCACAATTGAGCCCAAAATTTATCTTGCTAAGTGAGATATTTGTTAAGTGAGTTTTGTCCCATTTCTTGCCAGAATTGTTAAGTGAATCACTGCAGTTGTTAAGTTAGGGACGCAGTTGTTAAGTGAATCTGGCTTCCCCCTTGATTTTGCTTGTCAAAAGATTACAAAAGGGGATCACCTAACCCCGTGACACTGCACCTGTCATAAATATGAGTCAGTTGTGAAGCATCTGAATCTTGGTCACGTGTCCATGGGGATGCTGGCAAGGTCGTAAGTGTGAGAAATGGTCGTAAGTCACTTTTTCCAGTGCTGTTGTAACTTTGAACGGTTACTAAAGGACTACCTGTATTCAATATCCTGTGAATCTCTGCAGGTGGCAGCACCTGGCAGCATCTGGCCTTGTAAGATTTAGTTAGTACTGGGCTGAGAAGCCACTAGGGCAGGGGTAGGCAACCTAGGCTCTTTTATGACTCATGGTCTTCAACTCCCAGAATTCCTGAGTCAGCTGACTCAGGAATTCTGGGAGTTGAAATCCATGAGTCATAAAAGAGCCGAAGTTGCCTACCCCTGCACTAGGGAAAATTTGGCCTGTAGGCTAGACTAGGAAGTGAAAAAAAACCCATCCTAGAAGAAGGCAAAAGCCAACAATGAAGTACTGATGTCAAAAAAACTGCATGGTCGCATCCGTGCAGTCACCAGGAGTCACTCTTTTTTACTGTATGACCGACCGGTAGGCAGGAATCAATATTGAGTTCATTCTTGCTTTGGACCACTAAGGCTGTCCTAGCTTAAAGGGAAGCCTTAGGGAAGCCCATCAATACTAAAATGTCATCCCACCAAAGAATATAATATGATAGAATGAAGGCTACTGCTAAGCTTGTAAGCCACCCTGAGTCTTCGGAGAAGGGCGGGATATAAATGGAATTAAAATAAAGAAATAAATGATGTTTTCCACAGAAGTGGATGGAATTAATGTAAATACTGTAATGATGTCACCATGAAATGCAATTTCTGAATTAATCATGGGGCAACTGACGTTAAGGTACAGTAGTTTCAAGTAATAGCATATATGTGTGTGCATGTGCACCCATGTTTTTTCATGCTTGATCTTTCTCTTTCCTTCCTTCCTTCCTTCCTTCCTTCCTTCCTTCCTTCCTTCCTTCCTTCCTTCCTTCCTTCCTTTTTCTTTCTTTCTTGCATTATCTTTCTTCTGGATGAATCAGGGGTGGGTGGGTACACTAGCTCAGAATTTTGACATTTTTTATTTTTTCCAGCATATTATGAATTGTTCTCCAATGAAAGCTCATCAGCTTTTTGCTGCAGAATACTGAAATCAGCTAGAGCCTTTTTTGGAACTGGAAATTTTCTTTGACTTAAAAAATGGTATCAAGAGCTGATGGATTCTTTGAAAACATCCATTATATGAATCCTGTACTGAATGAGATATCAACAAGGAACATTTCAAATTTGTGTATTTATTAATCAAATATATATATAGCCATTCTTCTAACAAAAATGGATTTGGAGCAGCATACAATAATCAAGTTTCTGTGTGTCATCGAACTTATACTCTTGATTCTCTATCATGGTGATACATGTAATACAAACATAGCAGATGAATAAAATAGTAAACTAGAGACAAAATTAACTAGACCAGGGGTGAAAATATGGTGATGGCAGGCACTAATAATGTTTCCATACCTGCTTTCTATGGCACCAACCAAGCTCCTAGTCTAAAATAAAAATGAAATAAAATAAAATAAAATGAAATAAAATAATAAAATAAAAAAATAAAATAAAATAAAATAAAATAATAATAAAATAAAATAAAATAATAAAATAAAATAAAATAAAATAAAATAAAATAAAATAAAATAAAATAAAATAAAATAAAATAAAATAAAATAAAATAATAAAATAAAATAAAATAAATAAAATAAATAAAATAAAATAAAATAAAATAAGCTGGCATTTTGTGAAACAAAACCAAACAGGTGTTGACATTGTGTTTACTTACAAGTCTTTCTTAGAAATAAAAATTGCTGGGTGGCTGCAGCCCAGTGCTTTGTTTGGACATGGGCCCACTTCCCTGCCACAAAGCTAAAGGTATAATTACAGATGATTGTTCCACTTGGCCATCTGGTGAATAGACGTTACTCCCTAGCCAGGCAACCATGGCAGAAATTCTATGTCCAGAAATGGCTTTTCTTGCAGGCCTGCTCTCTAAAGACCAGAAGGGCTTCCCATTGGAAAAAGCTGTCTTAGCTCAAGCCTGCTTCAGAACTGAACTGTTTGTAGATATGAATAGGATTGAGCAAGCTGAGTGAGGAAAAAGAATGAACTGTACTGCTTACAAAGAGAGACATCAAGACAAAGAATGCAATGTAACTTGCTAATTTTGAAATGATTAAGAAGCAAAGGCAAACGCTGATAGATAAGGAGCTCCTAGCATTTAACGCATAGATATCACTAGGCGGCACTAGATCTAAGCCTAAGGCAGGAATCCAAAGCCTCAGTTCCGTCTTCACCTTCAGCATTCCATTAATCCCTGCCACTGACTGGATTCACACCTCACATTATGCAAGAATGTGATTTAACTGTTTTCAGTTAGGACATTGTAGGAATTCACCCATTGTAGCTTATAAACAATGACTTACGTCTTGCACAAGGTAAGAATATGTAGCACTTTCATCTCTTCACCTGAGTTGGATGAAAAAGAGCAGGTTGTTGTGTGTTTTCTTACATGAGTGGTGATAAAAATAACACAGAAATAGATGCCATTAATGTATTGATTAATGGGTGTTTCTTCTCTCTGGTTGTTCATAGTAAATATAGTGCCATCTTCTACTCTGACATCATCCTTCCAGGAAACTATGGCAATGTCTTTAAAAGAGATTGGGTCTCCCAAATAGAGACATCTTTTTTGATACTATTGGAGAGGCACTAGACCACTGAGTTTTTCTTAGCTCCAACTGGAAGCTCACGAGAATTTTCTATGACTATCATTAAAAGTGTGATGTGGCATGAGTCAGCCCCATCATGTGCTAGCCTAACATCCTGACCCATCTACTCAACATTAGTCTAGTGATTAATTTCATCCATTCTCCAGATGAACAAGGCACCTTATAAAACCTGGAGAG
Organism: Vipera berus; assembly: GCF_964194415.1. Taxonomy (NCBI): domain Eukaryota; kingdom Metazoa; phylum Chordata; class Lepidosauria; order Squamata; family Viperidae; genus Vipera; species Vipera berus. The sequence continues at coordinate 23,676,542 of NC_138206.1, forward strand.
AGATGGACAGAAATGATGGGAGTTTGGTTTGCTGTCTTTCCCTGAAAGTTTCATAAGTAGACGGCGAGAGCCTTTCCTAAAAATTAATATTGAGCTAGTCTTTCTAACTTCCAAACCAACCAAAAATGCAAGAGGAAGATGCCCACTGGACTTTGGTTCAGTTGGTAAGCTTCACTAAAAGACCAGGAGAGTTAACAAAAGCTTCTGACATCAAAGAACACTTGTAAGATGACTAAAGGGGCTACAAATGTTTCCAATGAACAAGACCCTGGGGTCTTCAAAGCTAACCGTATCTGTTGCTGTCGTGTGCTCTTCCTCTGATTGTCTGACCTTTCCCCCTTCAATGTTGTCCCTTCCCTTCCTCCTCCTATAAGGGCTGAAAGCGACTGGGTACCTCTTGTTATTTTCCCTGTCTTTCCCGCATTGGGGTAAAGGAACTTGGATAGTGTGCTAATTGTACTTGATGATATATATATATATATGCCGTGACACTAATTGTTTCCAGTACAAGGGGTCAATAGATTGTAAATGGCCAGCTGGACGAAGGAGGACACTTCTAAAGAAGGGGAAGTCACTTCTGTTAATTAAGCAGAATTGAATAGATGGACACTTTCATAGCAGATAGGGTTAGAAATTATCTGTAATGGATAACCATCCAAGGCTGGGCTGGAAGGGATAAGGTGGGGAGTTGCACTGAACACACAGAGACACAAGGCTTTGTCCATAAAGGAGAGAGTGGAAATCTCACATTCCACTTATTTTCTTTTTGGTCACCAAAGTGCAAAAGTGTATTTTATGAGCACAATTTGCTTAAAAGTACTTGTAATTTTTTTTTCAGATCAATACATACTTTAAATTCAAAATATCAACACATCTGTTGTACTCAAATCTAATCTTTACAGAATTTTGACTTTTTGTTGCAATATATAAATGAAAGCAAATGTTGGTGTTTTTGTCTATTTGTTATAAGAAATAAAGACCCAACCATGATTTAAGGTTAAGATGAACCAGTTATTGAAGCATATTCCATAAATCATGTTAGCACAAGGTATGAATACAATCTCAGTTTAATCTAGCTCTCCATTTTTCCAATTCCTGCTATAGGCCAATTGACAATTTGCTGGACAAAAGGAATAGTTACAATTCGTCTTAAAATCCCTCTGTTAACTGTAGGGAATTGAACACATTTCTAGAAGATGATTCAGGATTAATTCCCTCATCAATTTTTCTGGTTGGTTTCCTTTGTTTTTAGCACGGTCTGACTTGTAGCATATAACACAATTCTTTAAAAAAAATTGTGAGTCTGAGTTCCTGCTTGTTATACCTAAACATATTGACTGCATGCACATATCAGACAATGCCATGCTTCATTTAAGAATGGCTTAATGAAATACAAACCCCAATAGCAGGGTTATTTGGCAAATTGTCCAGTGTCTGTTTCCAGTCATTATCTGATTTCACAGATCTGATTTCCTTGGATCCAGTACATACTGTGCTATTGGAAGAGTTTGCATTATTATTGCTGGAGCACAAAAAGTAGGTACGTACATACTGTGCTATTGGAAGAGTTTGCATTATTATTGCTGGAGCACAAAAAGTAGGTACGTAAGCAAAGATTATACTGGACAATGAGAAATAGATTGGCACAATGATGGGCAAAGTTTTACCTGATGAGGGTGGTATTCCCATGGCATAATCTGCTAGGACCCCAAGCCGGAATAATAATAATAATAATAATAATAATAATAATAATAATAATAATAATAATAATAATAATAATAATAATAATAATAATAATAATAATAATAATAATAATAATAATAATAAGTTGGAAGGGACCTTGGAGGTCATCTAGTCCAACCCCCTGCTCAGGCAGGAAACCCTATACCATTTCAGACAAATGGCTGGCCAGTCTCTTCTTAAAAACTTCCAGTATTGGAGCATTCACCACTTCTGGAGGCAGGTTGTTCCACTGGTTAATTGTTCTAACTGTCAGGAAGTTTCTCCTTAGTTTTAGGTTGCTTCTCTCCTTGACTAGTTTCCATCCGTTGCTTCTTCTCCTGCCTTCAGGTGCTTTGGAGAATAGCTTGACTCCCTCTTCTTTGTGGCAGCCCCTGAGATATTGGAACACTATCATGTCACCCCTCACCCTTCTCTTCATTAAACTACACATACCCAATTCCAGCAACCGTTCCCTATATGTTTTAGCCTCCAGTCCCCCAATCATCTTTGTTGCTCTTCTCTGTACTCTTTCTAGAGTCTCGACATCTTTTTTACATCGTGGTGACCAAAACTGGATGCAGTATTCCAGGTGTGGCCTTACCAAGGCATTGTAAAGTGGTATTAGTACTTCACGTGATCTTGATTCTATCCCTCTGTTAATGCAGCCTAGCACTGTGTTGGCTTTTTTGGAATAGCAAAAGCAACTAGTTCTCTTATTCTCAGCCTTTAGTTTTGACTCTTCCAACCAGCAAGCAGATTGCAAAGAAAGCAGTGAATGGCTCTCAACCACAGAAATGAGGCAGAAGGTTAAGTAAAATTAAATCAATGCTGTATGTGGCCTTAGGGCAACCCCTTGGCCCAAGGAACTCTTTATTAAGAACTTACAGGCTTGGAATCTGCTGTAGATATTGAATACCGTACAAACTGCTGGAAATTATCTATATCTATGCTGTAGCTATCTAAAAAACTAAATGCTCCAAATTTGTGCTTGTTGAAAAAAAACTTATATGTGATCAAGAATTCATGCAGCACAGAGACAAATGTTATTATTTTTGTCTATAAATTACTGTACATTGTGATGAAGGGCACAGATATAATAGCTGATAAAGAAATGCTGGCTTCTGATGTTTTCTGCACTAAAGGCAACCATATTGCATTTGGCATGCACGTATGCAGAAAAGGACACTTTGTTGTTTGTATAGTCCAGAATATACGCAGCTCTGGGTTTATAATTGAAAGGGAGCTTTAATAGAGTTCCTTAAGCAGTGCCTCTCTGTTCCTAGGTGATAGAAAAAGTCCAGGAATGAAAATGCCTGGGGTTTAGGGATAAAAAAGCAATCACATCCATATACCCTAAATCTGCTAGTACTCAACATAACAGTAATGTGGCATTAGTTGGAAAGAGAGAATCCTGTGTCCCTAGCAACAAAGGGAAGGAGGGATGTTGTGGAAAGCAAATAGGTTCAGAGCCTCTGTAATAGATCCACCTTCTTTGTGCAATAAATCACCTCTGGAAAGATTATTAATTCATCCCCGTTCAGGGTCTGCAGCAATTTCAGAACTGGTTTTTCAAAGAGCCAATAATAGCTGAAGGTGCTCCCTTAAGCACGCTTGCTGTATGGAGTGAAATCCCATGGAATTTTCAGTGGAATAAAGATCCTGAGTCATTGGGCTGAAAATATGCCCGACAAGGACTTTTAATGAAACTTCCTGCTTTCAAATCTGTTAGTTTCAACCTTGTTCTATGTGTATCTACTCAAGAAGCAAATCTGATTGAGTTTAGTTGGTTTCCTTTCTTGTGGAGTTTTGGACTGCAATATTCTATGGAGTAACTTGTAAACTAGAACTCAAAAGAAGATTGAACTGGTTGGATTCAAACAAGTAAGCAAATCCTAGGTTGTTAAAGGGCAATTGGTGAATTCGCACAGTATTCTGTGACCTAATAAATATATTGTGGATGAAAGGGATGGCCAAGTTCACACAGCTTGCTAAAAACTCAAGCTGCAAGATCTCACTGTAGACTAGACTAACGCATTGTGCCAACCCAGAATGTGCATCCTGGATGAGAAAGCATAGAAAGAAAGAGATCTTGAATCTTTGCACTGCAAAGTTGAGTGGTCCTGGAAAGAAAAAAGGCTTCTGAGACCCTTGCCCTTTCACAATCACAGTAAACTATGGTTTGTTTAATTATACCCTGCTGAATAAGTCAAAAAATGCTCAGTGTAGCTGTTATGCTTATACATAGACCAGACCAAAGCATAGGTTCACCACAGCATACAAACCAAAATAGGACTTGCTTGGTTCTGCCTTAGCCTCTAGCCACTGCATTGTGAAAACTGTAGTTTTATTTCTGACTCAAGGGGAAGAGCCAAGAGCTTAGTCTCATTCTGTTTTACCCGTTTGGCTTTTCTGATCTCTGCCCCGCACAGCCCAATTGGGGGCCTGGGGTGCTGGAATTAAAGCGGTTGCTTTGTTGATTGGCTAATTGGTTGGTGAGTTGGTTCTTCCTTCCACCCCGCGGACTGCGACTTGTGCTGCTAGTAAGACAATGCTGACTTTTGAACCTCTAACCATTAAACAAACAGAACTTGCGCTCTGTTCCACAATCCAAATATGCATTATTGACCTCCGTTCCCTAGCAACGGAGGTATCTGGGGTTTCCTCCATTGTCTGCCTGGCAGCCGGCAAGGTTCGGGTGTGGAGAAGGCTCTCAGTGCTGCTGGGCAAGATGGATCTTTCTGGGAAAGCATGCCCACTGCTGGACTGCTTGCCCTCCACGTCCTTCCAGCTATTAGTTTATGGTTAATCGCTTCTTAAAGAGGTACTGGGGCTCCAGGCTGCCCGGAGGGATGAGGGTGGGGAGGAGGAGACGGAATGTTTGTCGATTGTTTCCTACTGAGTCATCCTGGATTCTATGGATTGGCCTTCCCTCCATAAGGAAGAGGTGAGAGACTCCTCGGATGGCAGTTAGGCTATCAGATGGAGCAAGTTCAGCGAGCAAGCGCACCAGGTCTCTCCATCAGGTGCACTACAAGAGAGAACGCCCAGTTGTGAGCCCTTTGGCCCCTTCGAATAAAAACAGGATCTAAACTTACTTAGAAAATCATACCGTGACCTGTACCCCAATTGTTGTACTACTAAGAGAAACAACTTCTCCATCAGTGTTTTTGCTTTCCAAACTGCCCTTCTCCCCCACCCCGCTCGAGACATCCCTTTGCAATACTGTAATATCACAAAGCTATCTTTGAATGCATTCCATGTGGCACATCTGGACAATATTCATGTAAGGAGATGTTGATCCATAAAAGTTTGCAGAACCTGACTGTACAAATTTATCTGCCTTCGGTCAAAATATCTGGGCATCATCTGCTAGTGGTGGATATAAGAAGCAGGTTAAGCCCAAATAATGAAGAAATGGGCAGATCCCTGTTGTTTTTTTCTTGGATCAGCTGATGGAGAAGCAGTTCAACTTCTCCGAATTTCAAAATTCTGCTTGAAAAAAAAAGAAGAGTGGACTGGACTTCAATTCTTAGTTTAGCCCTAGAATGGCCACTGCTACCATTCAGAAGAAGCAGCTCTTTATTCAGGCATCACAGTACAGATAGTCCTCGATTTACGACCACAATTGAGCCCAAAATTTCTGTTAAGTGAGACATTTGTTAAGTGAGTTTTGCCCCATTTTACAACCTTTTTTGCCACAGTTGTTAAGTGAATAACTGCACCTGATAAGTTAGTAACCTAGTTGTTAAATGAATCTGGCTTCCCCACTGACTTTGCTTGTCAGATGATCGCAAAAGGTGATCACATTATCTTGGGACACGGCAATAGTCATAAGTAGTCACATGTCATAAATAGTCATAAATAAGACCTTGGGACACAGCAATAGTCACATTTTTCAGTGCTGTTGTAACTTTGAACAGTCACTAAGCGAACTGTTGTAAGTCAAGGACTACCTGTATTACATCTTTAATCAGGCTGCAGATCTGTGGGCAGCAAAAATTCAGATGATCAGGATACAGAAGATGCTCTGGACTTTTGGAGCCTACCTCTTTAACATATTTTCTTTCTTTCTTTCTTTCTTTCTTTCTTTCTTTCTTTCTTTCTTTCTTTCTTTCTTTCTTTCTTTCTTTCTTTCTTTCTTTCTTTCTTTCTTTCTTTCTTTCTTTCTTTCTTTCTTTCTTTCTTTCTTTCTTTCTTTCTTTCTTTCTTTCTTTCTTTCTTTCTTTCTTTCTTTCTTTCTTTCTTTCTTTCTTTCTTTCTTTCTTTCTTTCTTTCTTTCTTTCTTTCTTTCTTTCTTTCTTTCTTTCTTTCTTTCTTTCTTTCTTTCTTTCTTTCTTTCTTTCTTTCTTTCTTTCTTTCTTTCTTTCTTTCTTTCTTTCTTCCCCAGCTACTTTCAGAATACTCTATGCAGGCACAGAAACCCCCTTTGACACGAGGCTCTTCACAATCTCCTCACCAGAAGCTGAGACCACAGGGCTTCAAGACTTAACTCAGATAAAGGTGCTGCTACCTTGAATCTTTATTGAAGGAAAATGTCCCTTCCATGCTTTGCACAACCTTAATTCAGTGTAGCACTTGCACTTGAGTAAATATCTCACTCCACTGGTGAAAGGAAGATTAGGCTTCCTTCATACAAAGATATAAATAACCAGAAAATGCAATTCTAATAGAGGAAGATCTATCTGCAGTTAAATCTTGAGACAATTAATTAACAATATGAATTTTTAAAACAGCCACGATATACCTCTGCTTAAAAAAATCCAGTAATAAATAGATTTATCAGCTAGTCATCTGTCTTTCTGCCCTGAAAATGTTAATTCTGAGGTAATGAAAGGACTCTACAATTTCATATTATTTTAGTCACTACCCTTACTGCTGTTGTTAGAAAATATTCAAATAAAAACATTCTCATTTTGTGTGTAATGGTTTTGATTATGACAGTGTATGTGTCATGGTTCAAACAATATATTGTCAGTGCAAAAACGTGTCAATGTTTGCAGCATTGAGAGTATGCATTGATTTGCTCGTGTGTTTTTAATATTACCTTATTCTCCATCATACTTCAGGATTCCTGTTTTTCTTCAAAGATTATAGCTATGATTACTGATGAAAATAATAAACTCTTTCAAAAATACTAACATAATTAAGTTAGGTTACTGTCCAAGAGAGAAAGTCCCTATTTGATTAATATTTATAAACTGCATGATTTGGATACAGTCTGAGGGATGTCAAGTATCTCTATCCACTTTAGATGGAGAAAGTAGCAGTGTGATTTTAATTCTGAATACCCAGATTTCCTCGAATGAATGTTCACAGAATCATGTTGTTGATGTGTTCACACGAAACAGGAAGCAAGTATGGATGTTTACACACTTAAACTCATTTCCAGTTGTTTAAACAGCTGGAATTTGGGGGTCTCACTAGAAAGAATTTAACCAAGAGAAGTTAGATAGTTCCTCACAACATCTAGATCTCAGACTTGTGAGGAAGGAGTTTTGCAATAAACTGATAACTTAAAGCTAGAAATCATTTCCGCTGAAATCGTTGAAGCTGGTTTCTGTTTGGGATGTAGACAGGTCTTATTCTAAGGCCTTAACATATTTTCCTCCTTCCTACCATTCACAACATTTCAAAAAGTATTTCCTTTTTTTCTCCTTCACTGTGGAGCCTTCCTTCTAAGCGCTATCCATTTTACTCTAAAGCAGATTTCCAATATGGGCAGTCTTTCTCCGTTCTTAAGGCTGTTTTCTGAAAGTGGTTCGAACTTTCAAAGGGACTAGTATCTAAATGCCAATGAGCTATATCCTGAAATTGCACATGTGGCCCAGAGGCTATATGTGTATGGCAGCCCTGATCTGGTAGCCCAAATTAAGAGTCTTGAAAGGAAAAATTCCAAGCGCTTGTGATTTTTCATGGAAATCAATGAAAACATCTCACAGGATGTATGACAGATTCCATAATGCTTTGACCATAGATGGGACAAGTTGCTGTTAGAAGGTCTGACTGTTTATCCATCTGTTCATAAACCCGATCATATTAAGTAAACCAAGCAATACAGGTTCTCAGCTGTGCCCATCTGAGGCTTCATGTGAAATTCTGAGTTGGATGGAATCCAGGACTATAGTTCCATCGTTCTCTACTTACATCCCATTGAAATGAATGGATCTGAGCAAAAAGGGCACGGCTTCATTTCCATAAAGTTGGCTTGGGCTCAAAGCAGTTTTCCTGGATGGTTTGTGCTTTTCACAGCATGAATTCTACATGTTTTATTTGAAAGTCAGCTCAAACATGTAAAATTAAAAAGAGCACGTCATTCTAGCCCTAAGGTAAGAGTGCTTGCACATGTATTCAGTACATAAATTGTTTCATTATTATTAATTTACATGGCTCAGATCATTTTTTTTAAGGAAACCTATTTTCAAGTAAATGAATGACAATCAAGGCTAGTGGACTCTGCTGCACTTTCTTTGACCTCTCAGCTCCCAAATGACCCCCCAAAGATGCTAGTCAGCAGATGTGGGGATGAATGGAGAAAAGAGAAATCAATATCATTGGCAGATGCCAGTTCGCCAGCATGGGTACTCGTGGATACAAATTCACATGTCATTGATTATAGCTTTTTGAGTTTGGTCCTGCCCATTCCAAATTGGACAGACTTTTGCAGAAACTGGCATTAAAAGTGAGGCTGCAAATGTTCATAGGTCCTCCTCTTGAAGCCCTGTAGAATGATCAAAAACTTGCCTGTATTCTTATAAACGATGTCTTTCTTATTAGAATAAACAGAGTTCCATTCAAAATTTGGATTAAAATTTGGATGCTATATACCTCTAATTATGTTGGATTTTAATAACCTGCGGCCAGTAGTGCCAGATCCAAGAAATCTAGTTTCCTCATTTGCAACTTAAATCAGTTCCAGAATGACCTAGTAGTAACCCTAGTACTCCCCCTTCTTGAGCACATGAGCTTTCTTTGCTCAAGCCCATATGTCACAAAATCTGCTAATCGTTCAGTAACAAAACTGGCTTCTGCTGTGTCATCCATCACTGAATCGAAGTGTGTGGATGTTGTTCTCCCTCCTCCATATTTGGGAAGGCAAGCTGATGTAAGAGGCTAGGCTTGAACAGCTACTGGATTATTTTGGGAAGAGCTGCCTGTATCTTAGGAGGTGGCAGATAATATATTTCAACAGCCAATTGGTGTCCTCAAAATATTTACCCCATCACTCAGATACAGATGTTATATTTTGTTAAGCAGCCAAGGCAGCAACAGTGATAGGATAACAAAGATTAAAGGATGCTCATGATCACAAGTAAGGCTCAGTGTGAAGCTGATTACCTTAGAAATATTCTCTATTGGAAAAAAGAAGTCCTCATAAAAACATATTTTTTATGTCCATAGTGTGTGCTTACACCAGAGATAAAGAGATGCCAGGGAGCAGGTAGGAATCTGGACATAATACCACCATTGCTTGTTTACATGCTTGTTTTCAATAAACTACCATCCAACGACTTGCTTCAGAGCATCTCTGCCGCTTCCTTCTTTCCTGTTCTCCTGCCAGTTGGGAGGTGAATGATTCTCCTTTTCAGTTTGTTTAGGATACCAGAAAAACAAAGTAAAATATGGTTTAATTTCTTCTTTTTCCCATTAACATTTATCGTGAACCCAACACATTGGTAATTAAAAAACAAAAAAACAAAACAAAAACAGGAATAACAAGCAGGCATTCCAGGCCCAATTCCCTGAGAAAAGGTGTTTTCTGTTCCAGAGCTAAGTGTCAGTTATGGGATATCTATGGCAACATCCGGGTCAAGAATGAAACAAATTAAGGAACATCAACTCCCTTCCTTCCCCTGTCCCATCTGAACTTGGTTGCCTCACAAGTGTATCTTGTAAAAATGGGCAGAAAATCCCAAAGCGTGACGCTGTTCAGTGCAGTCCATCCTAGTGCAAGATACGGAGAGTCACCACTTGCCTCATCGGTTTCACTCCTGGACTAGCGGTTTTCTTCCTCCTAGGCTGGCTGGTTGTGTGGCCCGCAGTCTCCTCTTTCTTCTGTATGGAATGCAGAAACTCTTCAGCTGCTCAGTCTTTCCTCATAACTTCTGTTACTGTGCAACAGTTGGGGTCAAGCCAGTAGCACCCAACACGCCTCCACTGGGAACAGAGCCAGGTGTCCCTGCCTGCATGGAGGAGACAGGACTCATGGGTTCAGATCCACTGTGCAGTCCCCCAGGCTGAGATTGCTGTAACTTTTTCTTGTTGATTTTCCTTTCTTTTGCCCGCCTATTTTGAAACCAGATTTTCACCTAGGGAAGAGGAAGACAGAGTTAGTGTTAATAATAGCGAGCTGGGTATTTTCAACTTCACAGTCCAGTATACAACCACCCTGGTGTCTCCCACCCATCCAGGCAAGGTCAGGGAGATGCCACCAACTCTCACGGCAGAGATTTATGTCCACTTCAGCTAATACTGCTTTGGATGGACTGTACTCAAGTCTGTGAGTCTGGGCACAATGATGAGCTTTACCCATAACACTCCTATGCAAATTTACCCATAGAGTACAACAGGATTTACTCTGAGTAAATATACAGAAGAGATTGGATTAGAAAAGCAAAGTTCTCCCTCCTACCCTTTTTTTAGTGGACATTTGGAGACAGAGGATTAAACTTGTAATAAATTCCTGAGAATCTGAGCAGAAAGAACATTTATTTTTAGAAGGAAGAAGACCGTCTTGTTTTCTTTGAGGGAAGAAATTTATCCCTTCTGTTGTAAAATTAGAATACGAATTTTGTCTATTCTCTCAACCTGGCTAGCCTTAAGATAGTGTTCCTCAACCCTGGCAGTTTGGAAATGCATGGATTTCAACTCCCAGAATTCCCAGCCAGCATGCTGGGGGATAGGGCTTTAATCAAATGTTCTAAGCTAAGGAACAGACTACTAGAAACTCAGAACTAAATGTTAGATGATGTATGATAACATCATCTTTAAAAAAAAATAGATAATACATTGAGTGTTTTATTCCAAAATCTGGGAATGTTGATCAAAGCAACGTAACCAGTAGTAAATTATGCTTTAGTTCCATGCAGCCTACTACTGTCCCATATATGATACTTCAAGATTACAGACAGGAACTCAGAACCTGACCGTTCCTCCGTACAAAGCCTGCCTTTTAGCACTGAGCTATGACTCTCCCTAGTTAAGCATTGCCAGATATAACTCAAGATACTGAGGATATAAATGCAGCTTGTCTGTGCATTTTTACAAGACTCAGTGCTATCAATCCAGCGAAGCTTACTTCAGAACAATTATACATCCCATAATTAGAATGCCTATGCGATCAAGATCTTAACTGTGAACCAAAATGATTTACAAATCACAAACCTCACCACACAATTCACTGGAACAAATAATGAATGAGTTATCTGCGACTGCCTAAACAGGTGACTTTGAAACGTATAGTAGGCTTCATCTGCATATAAGACAATAAACAGCATTTTGACAAACTTTAGCATGACCAAAAAAGGACTATGGTAAATGTCCCCCCCATGTTTTTATATCATCGGCATATTACAAAAAAGAGCACCATGTTATACCTCAATATCCTGCTTGCTGTCCTTCAACCAAAGCTGGGTTTCAAGCTCTACACTACTACAAAACAGATCAAAATGCTTCCAGGATCTACTGACATATGAAATATTTTTTGTCCAGTCTTCAACAATGCCACCGTCTAATAGGGACAAGAACTTTTCTTATTTGTGGGGAAAACCTCTGTAGGTTTAAGACTGAAAATAGTGTGCGTTGCACGTTTAATTTGCATTTAGAAAGGTTTCTTTACAGTGGTGATTTTATCAAAGTAGAAAGCTGGGGCCTTTTTGTGTTTTTTCAGAGCAAGAGGAGAAAAAGGAAAGACAGTCAAAATGAATTTTACCGGGGAAAAGTGTTTACATCCCAAATTCAACAGTAGTAGCAACAAAATCTAAGGCACATTAGAGACTGTGGGGTTTTTTTTTGTTTTAAATACTCACCAAAACACCTGCCAGGTGGGGTGAGGGAAAGCAAAGCCACTAGTCATGTGGGAGCTGACTCAAAACAAATGCACCTCCAGGAATGCCAAGGACACCTGGAACAGGGGTGGTGCTCAGGAGTTAGAAATACAAGCCTATTGGACTTTGAAAATGAAGGTGTGTGTGTGTGTTTTGCAATAACAACTAAGCAAGCAAAGGGTATGCTAAGATGTCTTCCCTGATAACTAAGGAGATAAAACAAAATCTGGCAGTGTTGGTATATGAAGGTGGCCAATAACCGACTTTGTACAATAGATACACTTGCACACTTGGATTTAAGCCTCCTCAAATCTAAATGCAAACATTTAGGCATGCCTAGATTCCATGGAGATCAAAGAAACCTTAAACCCATTCCCATTCAGGAAGATCTTTCCTCATGATATTTAGCACCCTGGGTGGCATTCAGAAGATTTTGCATGTATTTTTTTAAAAAAATGATCCTGCATTTTTATTTTTATTTTTCATTTGCACCCCTATTACACATGGGAGGATCAGAGGGATAATGGCTTAGCCCACACTGTAATGGGAAAAGTGAAAAGTGAACTAGAAATATTCTGGCTTACTGCTCATATACTTTTAAATTAATACGCTAACTAGTATCATACACTGAGGACTCTTGCTATAATAAGGAAGCAAAGGCCTCTTCATTGCACCAATCCTCGCTCTTCTGAGATGGCAGGAAAAGCACCCAAGTGTAGAGATCTTTGCACGAAATTAGGAAAAAGGACAGACACAATCTGTAAAAATTTCATGTGTTTTTAGATTGCCTATGGTGTACTTGAGTTTTAATCCATGCGGGTTTTTTTAAGTTTGTTTAGGTTCAAGTGTTTAATGGCATCAGTAGGAAATAGATACAAGACTACAAGACACAATCCAGTTGCAAGCAGTGAAGAGAGTTCCTAAACTGGTATGTATGTATGTATGTATGTATGTATGTATGTATGTATGTATGTATGTATTATGCTGTCCTTCTTACCGATAGGATGACTCTGGAAGGCTTACGAACAGTAAAAAGGTAAATATAGAAACAATTAAAATTACAAGTATAATTACGCTGTATAAAAACTACACACATCTTTATATAATCATCTGGCAATGAGATGGGTGGCATACAAATTTAATAAAATAAATAAAACAATATATGCCAGTCTTTAATCCATGTATTTTGATGCTGCAGATAAAAGAGACACAAGCAAGCATGGTGCATTTACCATATGCACATTTTCTATATTTAGTTCTCATGTTTGGAAAGCAAAGATACTTAGATTTGGGTGGAAGCCACAGGTTTTTCTTTGCTCATCCTTCTCAGGAATACCAATACAAACATTATCAATATCAGCACCCTGACCCAGCAAAGAATGACACAATTGGATAGGTGCTACACAACAACGCTGAAGAAAGGAGATTTAACAGAGTGTGCATCCTATTGCACATTATCCTTAATTTCATATGCTATTAAAATGATGTTTAGGATCATCCAAGAAAGCCCTACATATAAAGAGAAATGACAGATGTTCAAGCTGGCTTTAAAAGGCAAGAAATGAGAGATGCTGTTGCTGATAGAAGTTGTATCACTGAGAAAGCCAAACAATATCAAAATGAAACTGCCATGTTCTTCACCAACTTTAGAAAGGCCCTTGATTGTTTTGACCATGTCAAGCTGTAAAATAACCATAAGGAAATTAGGAATCCCAGGACATATCATTGTCCTCATGTAAAACCTATCCACAGGACAAGAAGCCACGGCCTGGACAGAAGAAAGTAAAATAATCCGACTCTAGGTAAGCAAGGTACAGGTAGTCCTCGACTTACGACCACAATCCAGCCCAAAGTTTCTGTTACTAAGTGAGACATTTGTTAAGGGTTTTTGCCCCATATTATGACCTTTCTTGCCACTGTTGTTAAGTGAATCATCACAGTTGTTAAGTTAGTAATACGGTTGTTAAGTGAGTCTGGTTTCCCCATTGACTTTGCTTGTCAGAAGGGGGCAAAAGGTGATCACATGACCCCGGGACGCTGCAACTGCCATAAACATGAGTCATTTGCCAAGCGTCTGAATTTTGCTCACATGACCATGAGGATGCAAGAGTAATCTTCACTATGCAGAATCACTGAAAATGTAAATGATCTGCCGGCCCATGGGCCGGATGTTTCATGCTGAAACCACGCCCACCCCATTGCCGGCAATGGAAAAAAAGTCGCGATACATCGCAACACATCACATGAAGTTGCGGGTTTGACACCCCTGATCTGCAAGCTCTAGTAATGAAACCCAACAAGTGCAGCAAAAAAAAAATGAGACTACAATTGAATAGAATGATAGATCAAGCTAATGACCAAAGAAACAACAACCAACTGGCAATGAAGATAGTGAAATGGTAGACAGATTCTGCATTTTAAAATCAACTATTAACAGCAAAAATAACTATCATCCAAAAATACTTCAGAGACGAGAATTTGCAGAGTAAAGTTATCCTGGAAAAGATATTCAGACACCACGATGTCTATAAACATCAGAATCATGCAACATTTGTCTTTATGGTGCTCTATGGAAACAAAAGCTGGACTTGGAAGAAGCAAGGCAGAAAGTATTGGCCCTTTTGAACGTTGATGTTGAGAATACTCGAGAATATCATGGATAACCAAGAAACAAAGAAGTGGATCATAGAAGGAATCATTCCAAAGTTTTCACTCAAATAGCACTTGGCAAATGACCGATCTCTTATTGGTCTCTTATTATAACTTGGGAACTCCCTTGAGAAGTTTATAAGCCATGCTGGGAAAGGAGAAAGGAAAGAGAAGAAGAAGATGATCAGCAGCAAGGTGGATGACTCAATTACAATGCTGATTGGTACAGTATTGGAAGACCTGAAGGGGCAGATGGGGAGAGATAATCCTGGAGAAGATTCATGTACTGTAGGTTAAGAGTCAGTACCAACTTGATGACAGATCATCCATCCATCCATCCATCCATCCCACGATAGCAGGTTTTATTAAGCTTCCTATATCTTCTTCTTGGGTCATAATTCATAGTTCAAAGCCTTTGAACTATGGTGCTGGAGAAGACTCCTGCGAGTCCCTTGGACTGCAAGGCGATCAAACCGGTCAGTCCTAGAGGAGATCAACCCTGACTGCTCTTTAGAAGGCCACATCCTGAAGCTAAAACTCAAATACTTTGGCCACCTAATGAGAAGGAAGGATTCACTGGAGAAGAGCCTAATGCTGGGAAAGATTGAGGGCAATAGAAGAAGGGGACGACAGAGAATGAGGTGGCTGGATGGAGTCACTGAAGCAGTAGGCGTGAGCTTAAATGGACTCCAGAAGATGGTAGAGGACAGGAAGGCCTGGAGGAACACTGTCCATAGGGTCGCGATGGGTCGGACACGACTTCGCAACTAACAACAACAAAAAAAAAACAAAGTAAAGAAATAAAGGCTGAGACAATGACAATGATCACTGCTCTAAATTACTGGGATTCCTTCCCCTCTTTTTGATGTTATTCCCTTAAAACCACACCTGTTGAAAAGAAAGTGATAGTGCCAGCAATGGCTCTGAACTGATGAATAATTAATTCTGCATATATGTATATCAATTGTCTCCATTTGAATCAACCTGAGAGTTGCAACAGCTTCTGGGGATATGGCTTGTAAAGTTTTGATTAAAATATCTCATGCATTTAGTGGTAAATTTCCTTGACCTGAACATATATAACAGTATAAAAGTTATAAATCTTTAAGCTCTTCAAATACGTGAAAAGCACCTACAGTTTGCTACAGTACCTTAAATCTTCCTCCTGCTGTGTGATGTCCCGTTGCCTGGAGGCGGTTCGGGTCTGGATGGGGAGGAACAGACTTCAACTCAACCCTGACAAGACTGAGTGGCTGTACATTCCGGCATCCCGGGACATTCAAAATGTTCCATCGCTGTCTATGGGGGGTGAGCTTTTACCCCCCGTGGATAGGGCTCGCAACTTGGGAGTCCTCCTAGATTCACGGCTTACCTTGGAAGATCATATAGTGGCCGTGACTAGGGGGGCTTTCGCCCAGGTTCGCCTGGTGCGCCAGTTGCGGCCCTATCTGGACCGGGATGCCCTGTGTACGGTCACTCATGCGCTCGTGACCTCTCGCCTTGACTACTGTAATGCTCTCTACATGGGGCTTCCCTTGAAGACCACTCGGAGGCTCCAACTGGTACGGAATGCGGCCGCGAGAGTTGTCTTGGGAGTTTCCCAGTACTCCCATGTTACACCTTTGCTCCGCGAGCTGCATTGGTTACCAGTTGTCTTCCGGGTGAGGTTCAAGGTCTTGGTTATGATCTTTAAGTCCTTACATGGCATGGGTCTGGGTTACCTCGAGGACCACCTGCTGCCGGCGTCAAGTTCCCTCCGCCCAGTGCGTGCCCACAGAGAGGGCCTCCTCAGGGTGCCTCCGGTCAGGGAATGTCGACTGGTGGCCCCCAGGGGGAGGGCCTTCTCTGTGGGTGCTCCGGCATTATGGAACCAACTGCCGGTTGAGCTCCGGATGGCATCAGACCTCCGATCCTTCCGCCGCGGGTTGAAGACCCACTTGTTTGAATTGGCTGGTCTGGCCTGATGGGGGAATATGGGTTTCTAATTGGTTTTTTTAGTATTTTATTATTGTTGTATTTTAATTGGGCATTGGTTTAATTTCCTTTTAACTTTTGTATCGTTATTTATATATGCCCTGTGAACCGCCCTGAGTCCCTTGGGAGAAGGGCGGTATAGAAATCGAATAAAATATAAATATAAATATAAAATATTTAAATTTGATTCTTGGAGGGTTGGCCCTACCTTTAGGTTGAGCAAGAGTGGGCAACTGCTGGTCAGCAGGCTATATATAGCCCTTAGACCCCCTCCATTTTTCTGTGGCCTCTAGGTCTTGCCAATAACATTTAATGGCAAACCACAATCACAATGGCATTTTCCAGTGGCTTTCATTTGTCAACAAAAGAAATAAGTTGTATAAGCCATAAATATGGCTTAAGACATGTAAGTAAACTTTTAATCACTCCCTCTCCCAAAACAGGCAGAAGCAAACAAAAGCAAAATGCACAGTTCCAGTTTCTTGTTGTGCAGTACCATGGAATCACTCCCCACTTTGATCCTAGTTCACTAAAAAAAAAAGTACAAAAGTGGAAAAGTATAATTCCAGATACAGAAAAATCTCTGTGTTCTGAAATACTGGTAGGTTGATAATCCTAGGTGAAAGATTTTTTTGCAATTTATCATGATTTATGTTCATAATTAGCTTTCGGAAAACAGCATATTCTGCTTGGATACCAATAGTCAGATGTCTATAGCATTCTTGTCCTTATCATATGGATGTTAACTAGAATATTACACAGCATGCAAAACCCGGAAACGAATAGACAAAATGCCAAAACTAAGAACAGGCTAGCTAACAATGTTGATACAACAAAATATATAACTGTGGGTATTTTCCAGAAATATTAGCTTCCCCCAGTCTAAATTTGGTATCTGAATCCCTCTCCCAAATTGTGATATTTCAATGAGGGGATAAAGTCATATCCCAATATTATAGTTTAGAAGTGAGAATATTTTCATAGCTGGAAGTTGCATGCAATATTTTTTGGTATCCAGGGACAGGATGATGCAATGAGAGTAGGGGCAAACATTTTGGGGTATGGGAGTCTTTGAGGTGTATGGGAAGAAGGTTAGGGTCCTCCCTCTTCTTTTCATTAGATTAAGATTATTTTGAAGTGTGTTCCAAGTTTTTTCATGTTGATCATGGCAGGAATTATGCTACCAATTTCCAGCATGTGGTGATCGAAAGTGGCTCTAGGACCTACACCAATGGAGCTTGGCAGTCCATTGTAGCCCATTCCTGTTCCAGGTCAGGCGTAGGGGTGCAGCCAAACTTACTCTAAAAACCTTTCCTTCTGCCTGAATTCGTTTCACTCTAAAATGAATTACTGGACACATTGTGCTAAATTGTATTGAGTGAAGTTAAGACTGAAAAGATCCAGGTACAAATCCTTAGCTATGAAACTGGATCAATTAGCTGTTCAGGAAAGTGCTAGATTAAGAAAGATGCATTAGATAAATTTGGTGTTTTTATGAACTCTTAGCATACCTCAAATTTGGGGATTGTAATGAAATGGGAACGTTTTACACACAGCCTTCACCTTATGGGCAGAGAGAGAGAGAATTTATGAGATAAATGGCCTCTTCATCATCTATCTTCACCTAAAAATTTAAGACTACTTGTACTAACTGTGGCTGAAATTAGAGACAAGAAGAGATTTTCATTTTCAAAGCAGACTCTTTATAATGCAGCTTTGTGCCTGGTGACATGACTTTATGAGTAAGTTAGCATATTTTTCAGCACTTGGAGGCTACCAAGTCAGGAAAGCTGTTTAAAACCAAGCACTAGTTCATTGCACAAGAATAAGCCTCTCTTTTCCACTTAGGGCATGTCCAACAGAAGCAACCAACAGTGTAATCCTGGGCCTCTGACAAATATTTCTATGTGATAAACGTTTTTTATTTTACAAAAAGGACAGAAGTTCGGTAGCAGAGCACTTATTCTGCATAAGAAATGCATTCTTGAAATTTCCACCATAGGCTGGATAGAACTGTTTTCCCAAACTCTGGACAGCTATCATCCTACAGAGACTCTTGAGTAAATTAAAGTGGTATTTCCCCCGCCCCCATTCTTAAAACACATTTTATTTCATACTGAAAGGGACATTAATTTACATATTCTTAAAAGGTGGGTGCCTTGTTTAATACAAACACTTTGGTGTATTATGCTTTGTTAGTCATTGTGTGCATTTATCAGTGTAAACAAAAGTAAGATCAGCAAGATTTACTGAAAGAAGGCAGGGAGGTTAAATACAGAGTGGGGAAGTTTGGAAACATTACACAGAGCAAAGTCTTACTTGTCTCTCTGACAATCCCAGTGTGGCTGCTAGCTCAGCTTTTCTCCGAATAGTGATGTAACGGCTGTAGTGAAACTCCTTCTCCAACTCAAGTCGCTGGTGATCTGTGTAGACCACACGGTACTTGTCTTTCGTCCTGGTTTTCACTGGGAAAAGAGACATAAGTGAGCTGAAGGAAGCACATTAGCAGCATCGTATTTAAATGCCCACTTCTGAAGTTATATAACCAGAGCATAGGCTATACATAAAATGCCAACCAGCTTCCAGCAATGTAGAGTTTCTGATCACAGTGGGAAAAGGAGGAAATCTCCTTTAGAATATAATCAAATTCCAAATAAGATTTAGATCTTTCCTCCCAGTTTCTAAAATTCAGCTGCTAATTATTTTCACTACCTCCCACTCCAACAAGTTATGGAAGGATTCTCCTTTTCTTTCCTAGTTTACACTTACTAACTCCTTAAATGTCTGGCTCAAAGAGGAAGTGATTTTCAAACAATGAGTGCTTGTAAAAAGAAAGCAGCTGCTGGATTTATGGTCCCCAAACCAAACACATCCACATAAGCCAGTGTGTTGGAGGGTGGGTTGCACTTTGATTTGTGGGTGTATATTGTAACTGGGCCTGTTATGATCAGTGCTTAGAATTAAAAGCAATTTCTCCTTGAACATGTGCTTAAAAAGCAGCTTTCTGTGTGGATGATATACACAATGCAGTCCTAACAAATAAGCACTCTTAAGTAATTCTGAATGTAAGGTAAAAGACTTAAGTGCATGCTAGTTAATTTACAAGATATCTTTGAGACATTCCCTTGTATGCATAAGATCTGCTGAAATGAGTTGCACATGGGAGCTTGGCAATTAATTTCAACAGGGTTTGGGCACAATCCTGCTAAATTATATTTGTGGTATAGAGTATGTCAATCAACTGAATGAATGAAACAACCATTCAAAATTATATCAATTTACATTAACTTTGTTTCAACTTAGAATGAAGATCTAAGCAATTCAGAAATATTTATTTCTAAGTCAGGTTGGTATTTGTATACGTTTATATTTCTTTAGGTGCAAGTTCTGATTTTCCAAATAGAGAATGGTAACTTGAATTACCATATACAGGTAATCCTTGATTTATAATTCTTCATTTAGTGACAGTTCAAAGTTATAATGGCACTGAAAAAAGTGATATGACCATTTTTCACACTTACGACTGTTGCAGCATCCCCATGGTCATATGATCAAAATTCAGATGCTTGGCAAGTGACTCATATTTATGGCAATTGCAGCATCCCAGGGTCATGTGATCACCTTTTGCAACCTTCTGACAAGCAAACTCAATGGGGAAGCCAGATTCACTTTACAAACATGTTACTAAATATTAACAAATGCAATGATTCACTTAATAACTGTGGCAAAAAAATCATAAAATGGGGCAAACTCATTTAACAAATGTTTCACTTAGCAACATAATTTTTGGGCTCAATTGTGGTCGTAACTCTAGGACTACCTGTATACATGGATAAACATAATGTTAGCCAAATAATCATTTTAAAAATAACCTTCAATCTGGAAACCTATAGGTTTGATTAGTTAACAAACTATATGTTGCGAACAGTCCAGGAACTCCAGTTAGTTGAGAACACAGATAAGAAACTGTCAGCTTTGAACTAAGAATCTGTAAGCACATCCTGCCAATTTGGAGGATAAAACATACGAAGAATGGTTGCAGGAATTGGATATGTCTTGCTTAATGAAAAGAAGGACTGGGGTGACATGTGAACAGTGTTCCAATATTTAATGGGTTGCCACAAAGAATTAGGGATCAGCCTATTCTCCAAAGCACCTGAAGGCAGGACAAGAAGCAATGGATGGAAACTAATCAAGGAGAGAACCAACCTAGAACTAATCAGAAATTTCTTGATAGTTAAACAAGTGGAATGACTTGCCTCCAGAAATTGTGAGTGCTCCAACCCCGGAGATTTTTAAGAAGTGATACCATTTGTCTGAAATGGTACACTAGAGTTTCCTGCTTGAGCAGGGGGTTGGACTAGATCTCCAAGGTCCCTTCCAACTCTGTTATTCTGTTATACTATTAATTCTTGAACAACTGCACTAATTTTTGCTCCATTTCTTGGCACAAGTACTGTTATGAGTCTTTAAAGCTCTTTACAGTTTAGATCTAGGATATATGAGAATTTGAAAAACTCTCCACTTCTGTATTAATGTTGTCTATACACTGAAATCATTCCTGGTGGATTTCCCCCCCCCCAAAGTAATGTGGTGCTTGATCACCTGATTAGAACTCCCTATTGGGGATGATATCCAGCTATCTGGGCTTGTCTTGGAGTCACAATTTTCTTTAATCTTGAAGCAAAATGAATTTGCTTAACTCTGCAGTAATTCCTATTCTGTTCGTTTATTCTTACAGATGCTTGGATTACTACTGAGCAACAGTAACATTTTGACATCAAGTCCTGCCCCAAAGTTTGTTCAGGTTGCCCAGAAAAAAATACTAATTGAAAGTTATTTTCTAAGTATAATAGTAGTAGAAGTAATGATGAAATAAAATGATTGATGATGCTTCCCCATTCATATCAATGGTCATAAAATCTCCACTTCTTTCTAGTCATTCTAGCTGGGGGTATCCACACCATCCATAGCAAAAGGACTCTCTTTTTAACAATTTGGAGAATCTGCCTTTCAGAGTGGCGTTATCAGGCTCTTACTCCAGTTGATCTTAAAAGAATATAAAATCTTTCATTCCAATACTGTCATTTAGAGATGTGGCACCAAAAAGCCATTTCAGTTCACAGGAAGAACTGAAGGCGGCCAAGAAATAAAAAGGGGAAGGTAGGACACTTGGAAATCCTTGCTAGAACTTCCTTTCTCAACCTGCTGATCCAGCAATTTGAACTTCATGTGTTTTGACAACAGCAGCAGCAGCAGTTACCCTAAGAGAGTTTTCCCATTATGTTTTTCTCTCTCTTTGTGTTGGGGCTGTTGAGTCTAAAATCTTTCCTGGCTTTCTCTTTTTTAAAAAAACAAAACTGGCTGAGATCCTTTGGAGAGGCCAAGTAGTCAATCCGGAAGCTTTGCAGTCTTTTTTTTTTACCTCCTTCTAAGGCCGGTTTAAGAAAAGCTTTTCCGAGAGGAAAGGAAAGAACTGCCAGCCCCTGGTTTTTCCCCGGCTAACTCCACCACCGCGGCCCCGAGACTCTTCTCTTGGTTCGGGGTCCCCCTTGCAGTGTTTCTTCCCCCTTGGTTTCCGCCTCCCCGCCCAGCCAAGATCAGAGGGCCCGTCCGGGCGGCCCTGTGGGTTCAGGCCCAGACTGGCTCGTCTGGGCCAATCAAGCCAGGCCTCAAAGCGCCGCTGGTGTAACTCCGTCGAGCCGAACGGGCGCTCCGGGGACATCAGCGTCCGAGCTGAGGAAGGGCGGCCGCAAGGTCCGTCTGAGCCAAGCGCCGGCTCCCCGCATCGCAACACCGCGGACTTAGGCCTAGGCGGCGCTATCAGCTCCCACCTATTTTATTTTACTTTACTTTATTTTATTTTATTTTTGGGGGGGGGGGGCTCGGTAAGCCTCGCCTGGGAAGAGTTGGGATCGACTCCTCCTAAGAAGAATATGGGAATGGAAACTGTTTTCCACCCTGTCGAATGGCGGGGGGGGGTGTCCGCATTTTTAGGAAAGGAGGGGGAAAGGCAATTTCGCCGGTTCTTTGCAGGATATAATTCAGGATTTAAAATAGTTGGATGTATATTTTTCACTCAAGACATTAAGAAAGGTTTCTCCAAACAGGGTGACCCCAAGTCTTGTATTTTGGTTTCCATGCGCTCTGTTTGCTGAGCTCTTTATAATAAGTAATATTATAAAACATTACAATATTATAATGATGAATAATATGGTGAAAACGGTTTTCCCAACGAGGGGGAAATTGAAGTCCTATTGGTCAAGATCCCATCCCATTTAGCCAAATTGTTTGAAAATGGGGGATTAAGGAGATGATCCCAAAATGTGATCTGCACCTCCTGAGATTTTAAGCCATAAAGAGGTGGGTGGGTGGGGGAATCACCTGATCATTTTTTTCTTTCTCCTTTCATATGTACTGTATACATTTTCTATTCGAGTACATTTCTTAAACACTGTAGTACCGTAATTTTTATATCTATACAATAACTCTAAATATGGGCAATAATTCTAAATATACATCTTCACACCACAGAAAAACTTCAGTCCTGGCACCCTTTTTATATGATAGTACATCACGCTTTTTAGATGATATACAAGATATAACAGTGATGAGGTCATTGTAATATTGATATTAAAACAATGGAGGAATTGTAGAATCTATAATAATACATTCATAAAAATCATGACATGCCTTTGGCACTTGATCTCTCTGTAAAAGAGTTTTGGAAAACAAATGATTTCTGACTACTTAAAAATATAGGTTCCTACTTTTGAATGGACATGTTTTCTTTTTCTGAAAATAAATAAAGGCTATCGTGCTTTTTAAATAGCTGCGTATAACAAGGTCCAATTGAAATGAAAGTATTTTTTTTACTGATGGTGGGAGAGATTCTTAGCTATGGGATATTTTGCCTTGGTAGGACAGAGCATGCAAGAAGGGGAGGAAAAGTCAGTAGGACCTGGACTAGACCTCAGGTCTCATCTCCCATAGTTGACCAGGCCAGAAGCTGTTAATGGGAGATTCAAATCAGTCCATTTCTGGAAGATCAGAATTTTGCTTTAACAAGGTGGATAAAAAGATAGAGAAGATATAAAAACTTCCAGACCAGGAGAGGAAGAAATCAACTGGATTGCAGAGTGAATCCAAAAGGGACTAACTTAGGATTTCTTAAACATTTTAGAGAAGACTGAAGATAAAAACAAATTCTAGGAGTCTCTCCTGGAATGGATTGGTATTGTACTGTATGTGTTTACACTTAAAAGCAAAAAATCCATTTTACAGGGATTTTTTCCCCTTTTAGCCAAGCGTATGAATGCCTATTGAGAAATAAATTTCAAAGGAATCAAGTGAGTTTTTATTATAAGGAAATAGGTATCACATTTGTTCTCTTTTGGTTTGTTTGACTTCAGAGCTGAGGCTGGATAAATGCTGTTTCACTTTAAAAGATAAAATATTTCAAAACTATTACAACTGTATTTTTAAATACAAAACATGAGATGCACACAATATACAATATTCATACACTTGATTGCAGCAAGGAGGTATATGTCTATGTATATATCTTGTTTTTATCTGTGGGTATATGCACATGATATGCGTTTGTGTACATGCTATTCAGTATGATACTTCTGAGTTTTACTATCCTTAAGGACAACCACTATACGATTTGTAGGGGATGGCTCCATAAAAATCAAGCAGTTTATTGGGGTCAAAATCTGAAGGGAATGGATCCCTTTCCCTGCTGATCTGCCAGGGAAAGGGATTTTGTGATCTAACCAGAACCAGCCCTCTACATTCACAGCACCCCTCCCCATTTCTTCTGCCTAAAACAAAGGAGAGGCAGGTCTGGAAAGGGCATGATATATTTCAGTATTGACTGTGAAAGTCTGTCTTCGGCCTTCTTCCATTATCTTCTTTTCCGGGGAGGGAAAAGTAGAAAACAATGGTGAGGAAAGGTATAGATCAAAGCAAGATGAGTTTCTACCCCCACTAGGGAGGGGAATGGGCGGGCTGCCCAGGAGGAAAGTCCGGGCTCCAAGCAGCGCCACTGTTATCATCACAAAGGGTGCCTGGACCTCCCCTGCAGCCATCTTTTATGTAGCATCTTCTATCACTACTGTCCTAAGTGCACATGCTGTAGGGTGAATCCTACCAATCCAAATAAGGGGGAACACTAGTGGGCCTCTAACCAGGCTACTAAATCACATTGGCCTTCTTTCCATGACCCAGCTCTCCTTCATCTGAGAAGAAAATCCCCTCTCATCCAGTTAGGAGGAAGTAATATTCTCATTTTGCCAAGGATACCTTCCTGCCATGGGTTTTGGAAGGGAAGCCCTCCCAGTTCAGCGTAGGCACTCCCCACCACCTCCGCCACCATGACCGGGGAGAGGAAGAAAGGGAGAAAGATTGGGGAGTAAGACAAAGTGAATCACAATGACAATGGTTTTGATTAAGTTCAACAATGCCTTTCAAAGGTGCAGAGTTGCTTGTCAACTGGGCAGATGCCCAAGTCTGATGATCACTTGCTAATGAGATCAGGTCTAGGGGAGAATCTCTAGGAGCAGCAAGTAGGCACAAAAACCTTTCATTTTCGACTCTCTGCAACCGACTAAGAGGACTTCAATTTCCTGGAAGGGAAATTGGAAAAAAAAAGAGAAAAAGAGAGAAAGGTAATCCAGAAGCAAGAACCAGTCCCTGGATTCAAGCACGCCCAGGACTGCAACTAAAAGAAAACAATAGACAAGTTGGAGTTTTCATCAAGTGTCTGGTCCTTCCTCTTGCGAGGCAAAAATCCTTCAAGACTGGCCCAGCAAAGGCGGAGGGCAAGGCGTCTTACCAAGGCCCAGAAGCCAGACCCTCAGCTGGGAAGCGGAAAGACAGGAGATGTCCCTTGTCTCAGGGCTTTGGAAAGCCCTTTCTCTGAATTGTTCCTTCTCCAAGAGTGGGAAAAGGAACAAGGGCAGTTTAAAACAAGGAACAACCACAAACAAGACTGTCAGCCGGGGCTGCCCTGCGAGTTGCAGCAGCCAGAGCTGCTGCGAGGGGGGAATCTAAAGGCATGCTCTCGGCGTGTCAGAAACCAATAGAAAGCTCACCGCACAGCCGCCGATGATTTATTGGACTGTAATTGGTTATAAAAAATCTTTTAAGTGGCTGTAACCAGGCCTCCAGGCTTCGCTTCCCCTGACGTCCGACCTCAGCCCCACCGGAACTAGCACTCGGACAATCGCCCTTAAGCAACCTTTCCTTGCAGGGTGGGGAGTGGGGAATAAGACTTGGAGTTTGTTTCAGCATACCCAGGACCCCTTTCCTCAGAAGCCAAGCTTTCGTTCACTTCAGCGGCGCGCCTGGGCCTGAGAGAGAGAGGTTGGTTGGCACAGACCTTGTTTTGGACAAAAGGTCGTTTGGGCCGGCGTGGAGGGGGAAAAGAGGAACAAACAGCCACTACCACATGCTTCTCCCAGAAGAAGGAAGCTGAAGCCACCAGCCTGAGGATGACGGATGGGATTCCGTGAAAACGTTGCTCTTACACCTTCAATTCTACGTGGGAAAAAACCCGAATGACCAAAGATAATAAGATATATATAATAAGATATATATATATATATATATATATATATATATATATATATATATATATAATAAGATATATATATATATATATATATATATATATATATATATATATATATATATATATATATATATATATATATATATATATATATATATATATATATATATATATATATATATATTGGACCCCTGCTCCCCCCCCAAGGCGGGTAGAGCCAAAGCGAGTGATGCTCCTCAGTTGTCCTGGATTACAACCTCCATCGTCCGCAGACAGGAATGACACGGTCGACCAAGAACTAGAGAGAAACTCCAACTTGGAAAGCTAATTCAGGGCACCTCGCCAACCCCGGGCGCTGGTTGAGACAACCAGGCTGGGAAAGTTCCCTGGCGGCTCCTCCGGCCGTCAAATCTCGGCAGCTCCTCCGGCCGTCAAATCTCGGCAAAGGGTTCCTGCGCACAAACGTCACGGGTGTTTCATCTAGGAAAAGCAGGCCAAACCCGCCCGTTTTGGGGGACTCCTTTCAGCGGATGCTGCTCTTGGGCTTCATCTCGAGGTTGGTTCTGGAGGAAGGTCTCTCTCGCCTCGCACGAATTTCTGCGTTGCACGCCTTGAACTTTTCAGAAAGAGCAAGTTCCACATTTTATTTATGTTTCTTTAGTTAAATGTTTAGGAGGACAGGATCAAAGAGGCATTTTGATCACGTGCCTGCACTCAAATGTTTTTTTTTATCCCTTAGCCCCAGAATATACATTCAAGCAATTCTGCCTATTTCTGTGTGCGTTTGTGTGTGCACGCACGCACACGCACTCATACATAACATAAGGACAGAATATTAGTCAGAATCCCGAGCTCATTGGAACTACACAGAGTAACTGACTCTCCCAGTCTTTCAAAAATATGGCCTACCTGCATGTGGGGTAAATATTCTGATATTTCCTTTCATTTTCGGCATTAAAAGATACTAAACCCGCATGCAGGGAAACAATGTTGGCTTCAAAACTAGGGTGGGAAATCAACTTAACTTGCTTAGAAATAAATTCAAATCAGGATTGGAAGATGAGGAGTTCTTTTTCGGCTAGCCCAATGCAGATTTAAATGCTGAGGATTTTCAAGGAACTTTCATGGCTCGAGGTTTATGCAAAAGAATGGGATTTAAGTCGATTTAAATATGGGTACTGTGATTAATATTAAATCTGCGTTGGACTAACCGAAAAAGGATTCCTCATCTTCCCATCCTGATTTGAATTTATTTCTAAGCGAGTTAAGTTGATTTCCCACCCCAGTTAATGCAGCCAACATTGTTCCGTTTCCCTGCCTGCGGGTTTAGTATCTTTTAATGCCGAAAATGAAAGGCAATGTCAGAACATTTACCCCACATCCACAAGATTTTAGCTCTCGCCCTATCCCAGCTCTAGACTCATTCAAAAGTCTCTCCAGTTTCCCACTGCGAAAAGCAGGAGAAGTCGGGGCGGGACAACTCAAACGAAGCAGGGGTCTCTGAAAATGGTTTCACGTGTCTCTGCGGCAAGCCCCCCGGGGGGTGGTGGGGGTGGTCCTCAGTGGCTCTCTAGGTGGCCCGGGCTCAAACATCGTAAGTGAGAAACCGTTTAGGCCCGTCCCGCTCCCGGGTTCGATAACAGGCTCGGTCTTGTCAAAACCTCGACACATTGCCACGTTCTCGGCAGCCCTGGTTGGGCCTGGCGCCGAGGTTTCTTTCAGGCTTGTCCAGCCTGCTCCCACCCTGTCACCTCTGGACCCTGCGAAACTGCACAAATCCCTTTGGCCTAAATCTATGGACTCTGTAGTCCGGTGCCTTGAATGACCAACGGCCGGCGGGAGAACAGCCTCGGCCTGCCTGTTCTTCCATGTCTACCCGTTGTTCTTCCGGCTCTCGTTCAGCTCCGGACGGGCCACTGCACTTTCCGGAGCAAAATGCACTTGGAAAAAGAAAGCGAATTTCTAGGGGAGCCTGCTAAGATTCCCCGAGTTTTGTTTTGGGTGCTTGCGAAGACTGGCCTGTACTTAAGGCGGAATTGTTGCGGAATCGTAATAGTACCAGCTCTTGAAGTGCTTTGTACTCCCCTAAAACCTCCTGAACGCGCCCTGCTGACACTGAGGGGACATTAGAGGAAGCTTAGCCACCTTAGCGCTTGACCCTTTCCAAGCTGAAGTCCCGGAAGATCTTCTCTTCGTTGCCACGGAATAGTTTTGCTGGGAAGGGCACTCCCTTACATTTTTGCTGGCTTGGACAAGATGCCTTACCGATAGCTGACTCCAGTTTGGATCGGCAATTTATTTTTTTTTAGAAGGGGCTGAAAACAGCCAGCCGAGTAAGCCAATTCCAAAGACTCTGACGGAGCTGAAAGGATTGGAGTAAGTCGATAGATGATTAGGTGACAACAGCAGAGTCAGCCAAACTAATCCGGGATTGTTAGGCGAACTAGCGGACGTCTTGGAGCATCAGATGCAGCTAGAATCGAAAGAGAATCTCCACCCGTTTCCCCCGCCAGGTAACGCTGCACTGGGGCTGGCCGAGGGGGGGGGGGGTTCCAAAAGAATCACAAAGCGATCCATGGGCCTCCCCGGAAGCCTTGTCCTACCTTTGGAGTTTAGGATATCCTCGGGAATATTCAACTCTGGGAAAGGCGGGATCCCATTCCTCGTTTCCGTGTTAGTCTCTAACCGGCGCTCGTAGATTCTGTGGTGGGAAGTGGCAGTTCTCATTCAAATTCCAAACAAACAAATTAAACTTTCATTTGCAGGTGGTTCTCTGCCCCTCTCTCCGTCTTTTTTCTTTTTCCTTTGCTAAATTTGCGGCCGATTACGCAGCTTAGCCTAAGAATAGGGTCTGTATAAACGGCAAAAAAAGAGCGAACTTTGCATTCGCCCCCTCTGTGAAGCGGCGCTCTCTATAAACTCAGCCACTATTTGGCCTTGAAGAATCAGAAGCAGCTTGATTTCAGTGGGAGTTATTCCCAGGCCAGTGTGAAAAACTTGGCAGTTGCAATTGCCCTGTGAAGCTTCCCGATGAAATGCCGCTCGAGGCATCTCGAGCAATAAACAGAAAGGTGGGGCACTTCCTCAGAAATAATTGTAGGCTCAGAAGAAATAAATCACAAATACTCTTAGCAGACATCTTCCCGTTCCTCGCACTCATTTTATATCAAGGCATTTTCTTCTCCCCTTCCCTTTTTTCCCATTTCACCCGCCCGTCCCCCCCCCAAACACACACACTTTGAAATCAATGGCTCAACCAACGCCGACAGTATGTAAAGAAATCCAGATAATGGAAAATAATTTATATTTTCGCTGAGTTCGACTGTCTTGAATGACAAAACACCAACGCACGCACCCACGAGCCTATCCGAAACTTTCCAAACCTGAATGGTAGTTTGGAGGGAGTCCCTCCAGGCACGGGGGTGGAGGTGGAGTCGAGGCTAGATAGAGCCCCTTTGCCCGACCCCTCCCGGGAAGAAAGGCTGGCCAGGAGCTGCGAGGTATTTGGGCAGGAACTCTTTCTTTGGAGTGGGGTGGGTGGGTATGAAGGAAGCTGGGGGCTAAAAGCAAACACGTGCACGCGTCACGCACAAACGATCGAACTCTTGACTGCGGCGACGGTCAGCCTTGCCGCATCCTTGATTCCCTGCCAAGCAGGTTCCGGAGAGTTGGCCTTTTTCCCCCCTCTCTTTATCGGGGAGAACCGGGTCAGCAGGGCTTGCGTCGCCAAAAGAAAGCCGGCGGTTAACCGGCGCTTTTTGTTTTCAAAGCGACGGACCCCGAAGCCCATCAACACCGCCGCGCTAGTGGAAGCACCGGGTCCCGTAACTCTGGAATCGGTCAGCTCGGCCCCCGCCGGCTCTCTTCGTCTTCCCTTTCGCCTTTGGAGGCTGGAAGCGCCCTGGCCCCGGGGGCTCGGAGCTGGTGCAGAGGGACCCTTGCCGCTGCCTCCCTTCCCGGGCCTAGAGGCAAAGCCCAGGCGGGCCTCCGGCGCTTCTCCTCGGGACGCCTCACCTCCCTCCACCCCACCCCACCCCCCACTCCAGCCTGCCAGCCCTTTCCGCCTTACCGGGTCCCCCCGCCGTGGGTTTCCTCATCCAGTCGCAGAAGTTCCGCCGCTGGCCGCCAGGGGAGAGAGGATCCGAACCCAGCGGCGGGTTGAGCGGCTGCATCAGCCCCGCCGAAGGGGGGACCCCGCAGGGGGGCGCCGGAGGTCCCTGGGAGGGGTGGTGCGGGTGCGGGAGGTAGTCTCCGGCGGGGCTGTAGGCCAAGCCGGTCGGGCTGGGTCCGTGCAGGGCGCCGGCGGTCGCCGTCCCCGGGGCGCCCGCCTGCCCATAGCCATTCCAGTCGTCTCGCAGGGGCGCGCCGTAGGCGGCCGGCCAGGGCGAGCCGGGCGACTGAGCGTTGTCCAGTCCGATCCCGGCGGGCACATGGTAGGCGCCGTAGTCCGGGTACTGCGGGCCGCCCACGAAGTTTTGCGCGGCGGTCAAGTTAAGCCCCCCCGCGTGGCGCACCGAGCCGGGGTACATGGAGGGGCTCTCTTTCTCCAGCAGGTAGCTCACGTACATGGTGGTCCGAGGCGAGCGGCTCTTCTCTGCATGCTGCTGCGGGAAAGAGTCAGGGAAGGTGGCGGACCGGCGATGGGGACCGGCTGAGCCGAGCTGGGCTGCGGCTGCCCGGTCTTAGGGCTGCGGCTTCCTCCGGGCGCAAAGACGGGGCGCGCCGGTTTTGGAGGCTCAGGCAACCGGTACCATCGGGAGCTGCGGAGGATGAACGATTCTTGAGACGGCTCTCTTGGAAATGGCCAGGCCAGGCCCACGACCCGAGGCAGGTGACGTGTAAAGAGAGGGAGGAGGGAGGGAGGGGAAAAGAGAGCCGAGAGAGAGAGAGGGGGGGGGGTCAGGCGGGCAGGCACCGGGGCCGTCGCGCTGCTCCTCGCCCCCCAAGGAAGATTTGCATTTAAAAGGATAAGCGAGAGGGCAGCGACCCGATCACAACAACATAGCCAAGCATTTATTGTTTAAGAGCTTCCTTCTTCCCTTGCAACCTGGTGCACTTTAACCTCCAATCACAGGTTCAAAGGACTGAATCCGAAGGACTTGCAAAAGAGAAAGCAAGGGGGGGGGGTCAGTTAAGGAAGGATAAGGTGGGAATGGAAATTCAGTAAAGTCGGGAGGTCTAGGAAAAATGAATGCGGGAGGCGCGCTTGGGTATATCTGTGCGTCTGTAGGGGTGACACTTGCAAAAAAAAAACAACAAAACCCAACCCACCCACCCACCAAGATATTGGGGGAGACCGAGGGATTGAGGGAGAGAGAGAAAAACCCCAAACCCATCAGCTCTGGAAAAGAGGGATTTGAAGAGGGAATCTGACAGACTAGCTAACCCATATTCCCATGCTTTCAAGGGAAAGTTTGCCAGCGCCTATTCTCCACTTCAAAGGGGGCTTGCTTCTCCGCCTCTTAAAAGCACTTCTTCAAATTTTAAAGCCGTTTGCTCATTAATAATCATTTGCCAGTATCATCCCAGAGAAGCGGGAAGGGAAGCGTTCAGCCCCAATTACAAAAATACCCGATAAGTGAATTTCGAACATTAACAGGCTTATCTTAATTTCTTTAGGGGTTTGTCATACGCCGAGAAAGCTATTCCTTTTCTTCCCCTTATCGGGCTGCCACCCTGAATGCCTGTAAGTAAGTCCTCCGATTGCAAGAAAAACTGACGCTCGTTCTAGTGCCTGGAAAAGGGGAAAATGTTTCCACCTTAGGGCAGAGCTGATTGCAGAACCGGGTGAGGTTGCTCTCTCTCTGTGTGTGTGTGTGTGTGTGTGTGTGTGTGTGTGTGTAGATGTCACTGTCTCTCACGCACCTCTTTGCACGATGCCCGAGACAAGGTGAAAAAGTTAAAAGCAACCAGTGAATCTGGTTAGGCGCTGGCCGGAGAGGGGGGAGGGGGGGAGAGAGAGAAGAAAAGGGGGAGGGGGCTTGGCGCATCTTCAAAGGGCAGAGCCGGGCTGCTCCAGGAAGCCCCGGAGGGCGAAAGAGCATTCTCATATCAAAGTCACATTTTGTATCTCCTTTGCGGAGACGCTGCGATTTGGATTTCACGACCAGGTCACCGAGTTAAGCAAATCCATCTGGAAAGAGAAACACCTGGTTGGTAGTCAGTCCACAGGGCGCTCCACCGCGCTGTGCTAATGGAAGGGATCACACCCCCCCTTCCCGGCTTTTAACTTGGTTTGTGCATGGGAATGGCTTGGGAAGCACAGTTTCTGTTTTATTGGACATTGTTCCCTTTTTGTTGTTGTTGTTGTTTCATTAAAAAAATTGAAAATTATGTTGGTCCGTGCTCTATATTAAGCTATTAAAACCAGCCAACCTGTTGCTTTGGATAATGAGATCAGCAGCATACAAATTTAATGAATAAATGCATAAATAAACCTCTATTTGCAAAGCAAATAGTCAGATAAACTGACAGACTAGCGCTAACCCATATCTCGATGCTTTCAAGAGAAAGAGAAACTGACTATTTGCCCCCCTTTTTTTGCTCTTTAATTTCTCTTCCTTCCCCCCTTTCTTACTCTTCAGCCTAACTGACAGAAGATCAAGAATGTACATAAACTATATCTCGTAATTTTAAGTTTAGATGGGTTTAGAGAAGAAGAAATTTTCTAACAGTCACTTAGATGAATTGGGTGGTGTAAAAATTTAGTTAATTAATTAAAGAAGTTTATCAAATTTTGTTTGATGGGGAGGGAAAATATGTAAAACAATTGTATTGCTTTATTGTGTATCAATAAATATGCTTCCACTGGAGATCAGTGGGGAAACAACACATCCACATGCACGTTGCACAGTTCAGCATAAGGGGCAAAAATATTAATGGGGGACAGTTTCAACCAAAAGTTTTCCATGGTAACCCTGAATGAGTTTTAAGTTGAAAAGTGAAGTGAAAGTATTTATTGTTAGATTACTTACTAATTTTATACACTGTGCGTGGCAACCTAGATACTTCTTTTGATTATTTAATGATAAAGATGATGATGATTTATGAGAATGGCAGAAGAATTTTCTTTTCTCATAAATTACATGTCAGAATACTACACTTATTGATTTTTGCAGCTGTGTCCCCCCCATTTTTTGCTTCAAATGGCCCTACTGGGCCAGCAAGGCCACCATCCAAATGTCTTTAAAGTACAATAAGTAATATTGAAAATCAATATTAATATTCAATCAATATTAACTATTGATTGAAAAAGGAGCATCTTCTCAGCTTTGATTTTTGGGGATTTTTTTTCCCCTATATAACCCCAGGTTGGACCCAACAATAGTCTTCCTTTCAGGTCAAATGAAGGCTACCTGCAATTTCAGACAAACATACTGAAAACAATAAAAGCCTCTGTGCCAGGCAGCCCCTACAGGTTTTAAGAGGGCTGCTCTGGTGAACAGTTGCTTGAATGAAGAAATCTGGGAGCCACTTTTATTTCAGTGAAGAATCATTTGATGTCAGATGCCCAAGAGGGCAGCTCGAGACACCAAAGAAACTTGGTTACAAGACCTGCTGGTCACTAAGCACAGATCTTAGACTGCTTTTTTTTTAAAAAAAAATGTTCCTTCTCTGAACCTCTTTTCTTTTTAAGTAATAATAAGATGCATTGCATAAGATAAAGCAAAATTGGGTTGGGGAAACTACAACAATGTTTGAAAAACTCACTGTCTAGAGCACTACCTCAAGCCTAGTGCTCTGTAGTTATGTAGGAATACACGTTCCATTATCCTTTGCCAGCCATCTGGAGGGCAGCAGTTTGAGGAAGGAATTTGGGAATATGGACCCAGGCTCTGGGGAAAGCAAGGTTGGTCCATCAATACTGCCTGTGTTCAGACATGCTTGATCATGATAAATAGAGGTTAAGGCACAACCCAGACAGAATACACTTAGTGCTGGATTTCGGCAGCCAACATTCTGGTTGCATGAACCCAACTAGTGGGAGCCCCTTGATGGTAATGGGTGACTGCCTTGCTTCCAGATGCCTCCACTCAAAGGTTGAGTTTAATTTGCTACAGCTTTCCTTGCGGCTCTGAGACTGCATTCTCACAACATGTTTTGCTTATTGACAAATGATGCCTTTTCTGGCTTCAGGCAATAATAATTAAATAACCAATGGAACTGGGTTCACATATAAGATGCTAAAGTCATTCGCTGGAGCTAAACAAACCACGATGTTGTGAGAAGAAGTATTTTCTCTCCTGCTCAAGCCTTTTGTGCTGAAAATCTCTTCAGGATTTTCCCTGGGGATGTTTTAGGATGTGTGACCACCTTGGGGCTTCAACCCCCCCACCCCCAAAAAAGATATTCTAATACTGTAGTTTCATAAAGAATGCTACTGAGCAGTTTCATCAAAGTACAATTCTTGGGGAAAAGGGTTGAGCCTAGTAGAAAAGGTAGCAGAGAGGGGCACTTATAGTTTTAAGTCAGATCTTCCCTGCCTCTTACTTTCCAGAATATCCACTGTCTTCATTCTTAGCTAGTTTGTCAGGATGGATGGATGGGAGTTGGGGTCCTACACATCTGGAAGGTGAACTGGAGAAAGCTGCTTAAAGTGGAACTGGAACCTACCTGATCATATGATCAGAAAGGAAAGACAGGCAAAGGAAGAAGTAGAATTGACTTTTGCTTTCTGTACAAGCAGAACATCCCACCAACCCCCTTTTATTTTTATTTATTTATTTTAATTCCATTTATATCCCGCCCTTCTCCTCCAAAGACTCAGGGCGGCTTACAAGCTTAGCAGTAGCCTTAGAGTCTGAAGTCCAGAACATCTGGTGGGCACCAAATTGTCTATCTTTACTATCCAGAAAAATCATCAAATTCCCAAGAATTGTTATCCACCACCCACGTTTTAATAATAAAGTATCCTGAACGTCCTCACAAAGTATTCATTGTTATAAAAAGCAAAACCTCTTGTGCTTGCCACATGCTGATCAGAATGAAACACTAATTACAATTTTCATCTTTTTTTCTATTTATTCATTTTTCCTTCCAGATTTTAGCTATTTTGCTGGATGGTGAAGGGCTCCTATAATTTTTTTTTGAAACTCCCCCTTAAATATATTGACTTATTACCTCTTGGCAGAAAGATGAGATCCAAATGCAGCAGAAAACAACCTCCATAACAGACTATTGTTTATGAAAGCGAAGAATGCTTGCAAACTGTCCCGCTTATTTAAATCAGGTCTGGAATTTCCAGCAGAGTTCCTATACAGAGGGACCAAGTCCATGGCCCACTGAGCAAAACACTTGAAAAAGAAAATTATTGTCATTTCAAGAAGTGGTCTTGGTGGGCACCTAAATCCAGAGACCAAACAAAATGCATTTGCACTGTGTCTTATTTCCTGGGTGGGAGCAAATCCAGAGCACTTCCAAATAAATGCCTGTAAAGAATCAGGTTGTGCATCAGCCCCTCCGCGGAATGAAAGCGATCTCTCATTCAGAAGCTGCCCACCAGGATGTCATTCGGGAAGAAAGGAAAAAAAGAAAAAGAGGGGAGAGAAGAAAGCAAAACAATTTGTTTTACTTGCTGAAAAGGGGGGGAACCTTAGGGCTTTCTTCTAACATCAACACTCCCCCTCATCACCACCCTCAAGACCAAAGGCCGAGTCTTGCAATCGGGTTTTCCCCGATAAGCTGGAGCAGAGCAGATCTTAGTGTCTGCGCACTGGATGATGCAATAAAGGAGAAAGCAAGATAATTAGACTGACAGGGATAGATTGTATTAGAAGAGTCCCCACATACTTTGGGCAATTGCATGTAAGGGTTCTGAATGTCTCTGTGGGTACACACACACACACACAAATCACATTTTCTACTTTCATAAAGGGGGGGGGACACTTTGTAACCCAAAGGTGAAAAGAAGACATCGGCTTATGTTCCTGTGGATGTTGAAGTCCATCTATTCAGAGAAAATATCATTGGATTCCATGAGGTTTATTTCTAGTTAAGTGGGTTACAGGATGCCAGCTCACAAACAGATGCACACACACGTAGACAAAAGCTAATATTCTGACCTGGAATCTACGGTGTGTGGACTAAGTAAAGGTGAGGAAGAAAATGTACGGTATCTTGGAAAAAGTTCACACACGACACTCAGTCAAAATGCTGTTTGCTTGTTGGTGACTTAGCAATTATGGGAATTCAGATAGTGTGGCACAAACCAAAACTCAGAGTACTGTGTGAACCTAATCAGATATGGCTAATTTGGTAAACCATGGTTAAAGGAACTGTACCCCCAATTTCTTATAAATACAGCTGTTCAGTATTTCAGAGCTTATGGAAGAG
Organism: Vipera berus; assembly: GCF_964194415.1. NCBI lineage: Eukaryota > Metazoa > Chordata > Lepidosauria > Squamata > Viperidae > Vipera > Vipera berus. Next base: position 23,712,839 of record NC_138206.1, read on the forward strand.
TTAAAAGAAACCAAGCAAATAATAAGGTATCTGTTAAACTTTTTTTTTTAAAAAAAACAAAACTTTTTTTTATCAACACCTATCTTTCAAACTGTTCAAGGTGGAATTCATGTTTTCCTCTCCCTTCCCTACCCATGTTTATCCTGATAACAGTTTCTTGGCTGAATGAGACCTTGAACTTTCATCTACCCTGACCAAGTCCTCTCTTCTTACTGCAATGATTCCATGCTGGCCCAGGCTTTGCTTTAGGACTCCAGTGCTGAGTGCTCATACCTGTTCAAGATAACCCCTTTCAAATCAGGGAGCCCTCCTCCGCCCCTCCTCCTGAAAAAAAAATAAGTTGCTTTGGCTGGTGGCATCAAATCACAACTGTGGTCTACAAGCACCGCTGGCATGGATACTGACCCAGGTCTAGTTGCAGAAAGGCAATGAAAAGCATTATGTAGAGCATAATCAGTAACCTGTCACCTATTTCCCATTCCCCTGTGGCTAACTTCAGGTTAGGGGAGAAGGGCTGCATTCACAAATTATCTTTACTGGATTCCCTCTTTGATTTGAAGCCACCAGAATGAGGGAGGCTTGCACTCTAGAGAGGGTGCTTAGTAGCCCTTTTCAGTATGGTCCTCACTTTCAGACGTGCTGTGTTTCAGCACTTGGGTTTGGCCAAAAATTTTGGTATGTACTTGAATGGAAGTGGGAGCCTAATAAACCCCCAAATTATTTCCATTTTCCTGCTCTCTGACATCAGATTTGCTTAATATTCTATGCTGTGGACCAACTTATAGGTTAATTTGCACAAACTCAGTGAACCTAGCAACTTTGATTCTGAAAACGATTCAGTAAACCATGATTGAATGGGTGTGACCTACAATCTCTTGGGACATGAGATGATATAACTTTGGAGAATTTGCTCACACAAAATGAGAGCTGATGTACATACTGCAGATAGATTTAAGTTCAAAATGCAGTCAAAACCATGAAGTTTACTAGTTGACCTAGGATCTAAAACCTGGACCAACCTCTCCACTGAAAAGGGAGATCCCCTTAGGCAAAGCCACAAGCTTTGTAGGTTTAAGTTCCATGAATATCTTTCAAACTGTAAATAAAGCAAAATAGAATAAATTTCTTAGAAGTAGAATTCTGCATATTTGAAGCATCTGCTTTTACTACTAGCTTGACTGTTTTCAGTGGTACTTCATAGAAGTGGTTTTGAGTATTTTGGTTTGTGATCCTCTTTTTCTTCTCCATCCCATCTCGGTTAAAGAAGTTTTTTTCTAGTTATCATTCAAAAGCTCTTCCATAACACTGAGCATTGTCAAAGTAGGAACAATCCAGATGTGTGTTTACACACTTCAGGAAATGTCTGCATGGTAAAAAAAGAAAAAGAAAAAAAAGTCAAGATAGCAGCCATAATGGTGTAATCACCAACACACATTAAAAATGGGCACAGCTTTGATTTTATCTTCATGACCACCTTCTTCATTATTTAGACAATACTACATGGACTCTCCTGACACACTCCTGGACTAAGAAGAACATAACTTTGGGAACAAAGGCAACCATGTCAAGATGTGCCTTTCAATTGACCAAGCCCTAACCAGCAAGAACCCCACCATTCTTTTCAGGAAAGTTAGGAGGTGGGAAGTAAGAGAAGGGGTGATAGGAAAATCTATCTGAAGTTCTCCAGAAGCATAAGATGTCAATGATCAATATCTGAGGATTTCTGGGGATTATTCCAACTTAATGGAAAAGCATAATTTGATTGGTGTACCCTATAGCCATCTTAATGGCTTTTCATGCCTTTCTTTTGCTTACCATCTGCACTCTGGATTGTGCTGTTTCTAATCTGTGTATATATTGCCTAGAAGTCTCAAATCCTTGTGAAGCTAAATGGGCTATGGTTTCCTCCAAAATTATTCAGGCCTATACATTTGGAAATCAGACATTAGTTAAATGGAACTACATTTCCTCAGGTTATCTTCCTCTCTTTCTTACATTTTATTTAGACTGTTTGTTACTGAAGGGAGGGATTTCTTATTTATGCAGTTTTATTAGACATTTATTAAGTGATGGTGCTAAATAGTGATGAATATATGAATAGTTGGGAACATAATTCAATTCTCCAAAATATCCCGGGAAATCAAAAAGAAAAATATGGTTCTGTCTTCTTTCATTCTCAGTCCACCCAGGATAGCTGCAGCCATATAAAAAAAATGTTCCACTCCAGTGTTTCTCAAATTTATTGACTTGAAGAAGTGTGGACTTCAATTCCCAGAATTCTGGGAGTTGAAGTCCACATGTCTTTAAGTCACTAAGGCCGAGAAAAGCTTTTCAATTGTATATCCTTGATTTTGATGTCGAGACTCTAGAAAGGGTACAGAGAAGAGCAACAAAGATGATTGGGGGACTGGAGGCTAAAACATATAGGGAACAGTTGCTGGAATTGGGTATGTGTAGTTTAATGAAGAGAAGAGTGAGGGGTGACATGATAGCAGTGTTCCAATATCTCAGGGGCTGCCACAAAGAAGAGGGAGCCAAGCTATTCTCCAAAGCACCTGAAAGCAGAACAAGAAGCAATGGATGGAAACTAGTCAAGGAGAGAAGCAACCTAGAACTAAGGAGAAACTTCCTGACAGTTAGAACAATTAACCAGTGGAACAACCTGCCTCCAGAGGTGGTGAATGCTCCAACACTGGAGGTTTTTTAAAAAGAGACTGGCCAGCCATTTGCCTGAAATGGTATAAGGTTTCCTGCCTGAGCAGGGGGTTGGACTAGATGACCTCCAAGGTCCCTTTCAACAACAACAACTTCTTCTTCTTCTTCTTCTTCTTCTTCTTCTTCTTCTTCTTCTTCTTCTTCTTCTTCTTCTTCTTCTTCTTCTTCTTCTTCTTCTTCTTCTTATTATTATTATTATTATTATTATTATTATTATTATTATTATTATTATTATTATTATTATTATTATTATTATTATTATGCGCCATCAGATTGGTATCTTCAATTCACAGCCACATATTTACATTTTCTCCATGTCAATCTGTCCCTAAACTAATTCCTCAATCTTCCAATAGTACATTCTTCACCAATATAACCAAATCCATTCACCTTGTTGCTGGTTATCCTCTCCTCTTTCTTTTCACCTTTCTCAGCATTTGAGTCTTCTCCAGAGAGCTGGGTCTTTGAATACTGTGTCCCAAATAGGATGATTAATTTGAGCCTGCTCATTTGTGCCTCAAATGAGAATTCTATTTGACTTGTTCTGTGATTCATTTGTTTGCTTTCTTGGCTGTCTATATCCTACAGCCATCAAAAAGTCACCTAATTTATCATGCCCTTATTTAACAGAATAGTTGGAAGGGAATTTGGAGGTCTTCTTGTCCAACTTCCTGCTCAGGCAGGAAACCCTACCATTTCAGACAAATGGTTGCCCAATCTCTTGTTAAAAAGTTCCAGTGTTGGAGCATTCATAACTTCTGGAGGCCAGTCATTCTACTGATTAATTGTTCTAACTGTCAGAAAGTTTCTCCTTAGTTCTAGGTTGCTTCTCCCCTTGATTAGTTTCCATCTGTTGCTTCTTGTCTTGCCTTCAGGTGCTTTGGAGAATAGCTTGACTCCCTCTTCTTTGTGGCAGCCCCTGAGATATTGGAACACTGCTATCATGTCATTCCTAATCCTTTTCATTAAACTATATTTTCATTAAATGTTTGACATAAAGTGACAATCTGAAATATGCTTGAGGGTAAACTCAACTGAACTCCCGAGTTCACATGCATAGAGTCCCTGATGTTTACTAATTTGTCTTGTGATTAAAGATACTAGCATGGACCATTCCTACAAAGCAACTGAAGTGGAAGTCCATCTGAAGTGGACCTGGCATATACATAATCCACATAGTCATTCAATATTTCTCAAGAAAAACAGAAATGGGATCTAGATGGAACAAGTGGTTTAATGATCAAGTGAAAATGTGAGAAGTCTCCCCTTTGTATTTATTGAATTCCACAGAAAAGGATTTGCCTGCTAGTGCAGTTCACTCATGCCATCATTCATGTATGTAAAAGACAATTTACATTTTTAGGAGGAGGGAACTAAGTATAAACTAATTGTTAGTTTATTATTAAAATATCTACATAAAACCAACATTTCCATAGTGGCGTCCTGCGATTTGAAATACCGGTAATTAGAATAAATGTTAGCAACTATACTGAACAGAACTGATTGCTAACTTGGGTTTTCTCCATGTATATTAACATGCATGAAAATAAATAAATAAATAAAAAATGTCCTCTTTAATTTTGAAGACCAACGGAAACCGTTGCTTTCCTGAGTTTTGTGAGCAACCCTTAAAGTTGCCATCTTATAGGCAATTACCTAGGAATAAATCCTGCTGAATTGAAATTGTTTTCTGAATAAATCTGGATTGATTACATTTTCAAAATGTTCAGCTCACTCACAAGGATAATTTTTCTTTCAGCTGAACCCTCACTGCCTTTCATACTGTTTCCGAATGACAACCTGAGTCATGCAGAAACAGTCAGCTTCCCGTCCACTGAGCAACTGCTTTTATAACAAGACTGACATTTTGGGCAGGGATTGCAAACCTAGTGCTTTCCAGATGTGTGGAATAGACACCCTATTCTCTTCAGAGGGTGAGAAGGAGAACATCTGTAATTCAATTTATTTGACAGGGGTGCAAGATTGGCGAAGATTGCTCAGAATCTAAATGATTGCTACAATTGGATTGTGGGGTGCCTTGTCGAGCGAAGAAATGAAAAAGTTATCAGTAAATGTATCAATTTGGCAGAAGTGTATATCTTCCTTCCTTCACCCTCCGTACCTCCTTCCTTCCTTCCTTCCTTCCTTCCTTCCTTCCTTCCTTCCTTCCTTCCTTCCTTCCTTCCTTCCTTCCCCTCTCCTCTCCTCTCCTCTCCTCTCCTCTCCTCTCCTCTCCTCTCCTCTCCTCTCCTCTCCTCTCCTCTCCTCTCCTCTCCTCTCCTCTCCTCTCCTCTCCTTTCCTTTCCTTTCCTTTCCTTGCATGCAAACCATAATCTAAGGGAAGCTGGATTTGTGCAGCCAGCCTCTTCCTTACAAAATTTGGATGGCAGGCAATCTCAACCTTTCAGTTTAGGTCAAGAGTAAACCTGATACTAATGACTTCAAAATCCCTTATGAGCTTTTTATGATGACTGTAAATGACTTATGGACTTGTTGCATAAAAAAGAAAATGATTTTGTGATGTATGGTTTTGACAATTCTCAAAGAATAAGTGGTTCTTATTATCCAAACAAAAATTGAGCATCCTCATCCAGAAATAGGATGCTGGTAGATACTGTAGGTATCTGGGATCAAATAAACAGGGCCTACTAGGATTATGGAGCTCTTCCTAAGAGTTGCTATCTTGGGAGTAAAATAAAGGAATGCATCTGAGTGATTTTGACATTAGAAAGAATAGGTTATATAAGAAGGAAATTAGGATATAATCTTGAGAGGTTTGGTTAGAATTGTATGTATCTTCCAAAAGGAGGATAGAAAGTCATTTCTTTATATTTCTTTTTATGTTTTCTATTCTGTTTTTTCTTTTATCTACCCCTTTTTTCTGCGTCCTTTTTTGCCTCTTTTTTCTTTCATTTATATCATTCTCATTTATTATATCTTTTCTCAAATGCAGTTCTTATTACATACATATTATACGTTATGTATGTATATGTGTGTGTGTATATATGTGTGTGTGTCTGTGTGTCTGTGTGTGAAATTGTGCAGCATATAGTCGTGTGGTTTTAAGGTATTCTCTTGTCTGAGCTTGAGAGATAAAGAATGAGTTTTGTCTTGTTTAGATTCTTCACACCTCAAGTAGGTGCTGGAAATATTTTTCAGATAGTTTGGTGGGATTTTGTTTAGGGAGGCTAGCAGAATTTTTAAAGAGTAACCTCTGTTGTATTTCAATGGCCATTTTCAGTCATTCATGTTAGGGAGTCATAGGGATCTGGTGTTGGACTAGGGGTTGGAAAAATAATGTTTAATTCCAACTGTGCCATGAAAGCTCACTTGACACTTTGGATACATCACTTTATCTCAGTCAAATCCACCTGCTAGGTTTATTGTTATTGTTATTCTTGACACACTTGAAGGAGTCCTGTTTACTTGTAGGAAAGATAGGTTTTCCTACAAATTATAATCAAAAGACAGAAAAAATATCCCTGTTTAATATACTGTACTGGATTTTTTCTTCCTGGAAAAATAATGGTGCTGTGGAAGGAAATAACATATACCCTTAGCCTTTCTCCTACTTTTATCCATCACTCCAAATCCCTATTGTAAACAAACGAAGGCTTGTAAAATTACAAAGACAAGGAAAGCAGAGAACATAAGCAAAGAAAATGGCTATCTCCAAATAGACTGGGCGTGGACCACTGAAGGAATTTCCTAGTGCAACATATAATTAGCTTATGGGATTCACTACCACGAGATGTGGAGATGATTTTCATCTGCATCAGGCAGGACTGAACAGAGTCACAAAGGATAAGTGGTTCTTATTATCCAAGTCAAAACTGAACATCTTGGCCAGGAATAGGCCAGGAATATGATGGCCAGGAATAGGATGCTGGTAGATACTGTATTACGTGTCCAGGATCAAATAAATAGGGGAAAAATGTTGTGCAATAATTCTCTGGATGGGCTGACTTTCAGATCTCATCTTTGGAATTCTTCAAATGTTCCATTTCATGCTATGCCTACTAGGTTTATGAAGGTTTCCCAAGGAGGTCAGGTTGGGTTGCTCTCTCGGGAATAAAATGAAGGAATACGTCTGCGTAGTGAAAATAGGATGCTAAGCAGGAGAAAAAACCAAGGCCTTTGAGCCTAGAGGGCAAAACTATTTGATTAATACTGACTGATTGTTTTCCCATGACACACACACAGAATCTCCAATGAGCCAACAACATTTGAAACTAGTGCAATGTGGGGAACCTAGTGTGAGCAAATAGGTATTTTATAATTCAAGGTGATAAAGTATGATTAAGTTGATCATAGATAAGTAAGCATTTTGATTATAATAGTAAAATCTAATTTTATTAACAGAGGAATAGGGTTATATGGCATGAAGTGTTAATACCACACTTGGAATACTGTATCTAGTTTTGGTTGCCACAGTGTTAAAAAATGTAATGTAAAAAAGATGTTGAGATTCTAGAAACAGTGCAGAGAAGAGCAACAAAGATGATTAGGGGACTGGAGGCTAAAGCATATAAAGAATGGTTGCTGGAATTGGGTAAGTCTAGTTTAATGAAGAGAAGGATGAGGGGAGACATGATAGCAGGGTTCCAATATCTCAGGGGCTGCCACATAGAAGAGGGAATCAAGCTATTCTCCAAGGCACCTGAAGGCAGGGCAAGAAACAATGGATGGAAACTAATCAAGGAGAGAAGCAACTTAGAACTAAGGAGAAATTTCCTGACAGTTAGAACAATTAATTAGTGGAATATCTTGCCTCCAGGAGTTGTAAATGCTCCAACACTGGAAGTTTTTAAGAAGAGATTGGACAACCATTTGTCTGAAATGGTATAGGGTTTCCTGCCTGAGCAGGGGGTTGGACTAGATGACCTCCAAGGTACCTCCCAACTCTGTTATTCTATTAATACAAACTGAATTTAAGGGGCATGTTTAAGGAAGCAGCTACTGATTACCAACATACAAATGTTGAGGAGTATGCCACCATGGTGTCTGCCTATATCCAAAAGTTCATAGAAGATGTCTGTGTCTTGAAAAGCATTGTTGTGAGGGCGAATGAAAAACCGCAGCTGACTTGTGAGGTCTGCAAGATGCTGAAAGCACAGAATGTGGCTTTTATATCTGGTGACAAGGTGGTACTTAGAAAAGCCAGAGCAAACCTGAAAAGTGCCATAAAAGTTGCAAAGCAAGCCCATTGCCAGAAAAGTCAGAACTTTTTTCAGGACCCAAGAAACACCAGGCGAATGTGGCAAGGGATCCAGGCCATTATGGATGACAAGGTGACTCCATCAACATGCAAGGATGACAGAGACTTCCTAAACAAACTGAATACATTTTTTGGTATATTTGAGGCATCAAATAGTACTCCTGCTAGGAAAGCTGTGCCCCATCCTGACGAGCAAGTGCTAAGCTTTGATGTTAACTTTCTCTGGAAAACACTGAAGAAAGTTAATATTTGGAAAGCAGCAGGCCCAGATAACATCCCTGGATGTGTCCTTAAGAGATTGTGCAGATGAACTGGCTTGTGTTCTCACAGATATTTTCAATCTCTCATTGCAGCAGGCAGTGGTCCCATCGTGTTTTAAGATGGCCAACATCTTGCCAGTCCCAAAAAAAGTCCACAATTACAGGCCTCAATGATTACCGTCTGGTTGCACTGACATCCACCATTATGAAATGCTCTGAGAAGCTGATAAAGGACTTTATTGTATCTAGCCTCCTGCCAGCAGTTGACCTGCTTCAATTTGCCTACCGACCAAATCGCTCTATGGAGGATGTTATTTCGTCCGTTCTCCATCTGAGCTTGAAGCACTTAGAGGAAAGAAATACGTGCATTTGTTGTTTGTCGACTTCAGTTCGGCATTTAACACAATCATTCCCCTAGTAGACAAACTGGGCCTTTTAGGCTTAAACTCTCCTTTCTGCAACTGGATTCTTGATTTTCTTACCAACAGGCCCCAATATGTGCGAGTTGGAACAAATACCTCTAATACCATTTTCTTGAGCACAGGTTCTCCTCAGGTATGCATCCTAAGTCCACTGCTGTTCACCCTGTTGACCCATGACTGTTGTGCTAGGTTTGCCACCAACTATATTGTGAAGTTCACAGATGATACAACAGTAGTGGGCCTTATTCATGGAAGCTTACCGCAAGGAGGTTGAGGGGTTGGTGAACTGGTGTAAGGAAAACAGCCTAGTTTTAAATACTGGAAAAACCAAAGAGATCATTGTTGATTTCAGAAAAGGCAGGCACAGCCATACTTTTCTGTGCATTAATGATTCACCTGTGGAGATGGTTACCAGCATCAAATTCCTGGGTGTGCAGCTAACAAGTAGGCTGGCTTGGTCGCACAACAGTGAGAAACTGCTGAAGCAGGCACAGCAGTGTCTGCACTTTCTGCGTCGCATGACAAAAGCACATTTTCCTTCCCCTGTCCTGACCACTTTCTACAGGGGGACAATCGAGAGCATCCTGTCATACAGCATCACAGTCTGGTTGGGAAGCATCACTGCCTCAGACAGGAAGGCGGTGCAGAGAGTGGTGAGGATGGCCGAAAAGATAATTGGCAGTTCCCTCCCCTCCATCCAGGACATAGCACAGAAGCGTTGCACAAATAGGGTCCATAAGATTATCTGGGACACTACACATCCTCTTCACGACCTGTTTTCCTTGTTACCTTCTGGGAGGAAGCTTCGTGGTATCCATAGCAGAACATCCAGATTCAGCCATAGTTTCATTCCATACAGCATTAACCTTGTGAACTCTCAGGTGTCCTCCTTCCGTTATATATTCAAGATGGACACTATTTAATATTTATTTGTTATGTATATGTAGGGGTATGGGTCTATACATATGTTGTATATAGTATGTTTAGGTGTGTGTCATGTATGTGTTTCACTTTGAGAGCGGGCAACTAAATTTCATTTTTGATGTGTGCCGTTGTGCCCACAGTAAAAAAAAATGACAATAAAGGTTATCTTATCTAATTTAGACAAATAGAATAGAATAGAATAGAATAGAATGAATAAAAGATGCAAACAAAAAGACAAAATGAAAAAAGTAAGAAAGAGAAAAAGTACATAAAGAAGTGACTTCCAACCTTCATCACAAGTATTAAGAAATGTAATGAATCTTCACCCTTTCTAATGTTCCAAACAATTATCTCTTCATCCCCTTTTCCATCCTTTATCTGTAAACTAATCCATAAAGAACCATCTTTTCAGTCCTGATATTAGCAGAAAGTCCATAAAGAGTTGACAGAAATGACAACATATCTTGTTTTATCCTTGATCAAATAAATTAACTATATATTTCTTCCTTTTATTTCTAATCTTTAGTTCATTCAATGTTATAACGGGATTTGATTTCCTATTGCATAGTGTTCCTCAAGGCTTTTAACAAGCCTATTTTGTAAATCCAAAAGGAAAAAAAAGGAAAAAAAATGTCCAGATGATGGATAAGAATCACATGTGACTAATACTGATAACTATTATGTCTCATTGTCTCACGTTACTATTACTTTTGTAGTAAATTACTATTACTGTTGTGTCTCATTGTCTTATGTGACTAATACTGAATAATATTACATGAGAGGATATGGAGCCACTAGATGGCTGGTGGCCACATATCCAAATTTAGCTGATAGCTTGGATACTCAGAAATTTTCCCTCCACTGCCAGTGTGTACTCCTTTTTTTAGAGGTTGTTCTGCCACCAAGAGAACAACCTGGGCTCGCTGTAATCAGTTTTAAGCCAAAAGGGTAACTTCAACATTGAGTTAAGCTGTCACCAAATCTTCATTGAGATTGTTCACTGCTACTATTTATAAAGTGCTTTATGGGAAAGGAACACTTTCTAGATCCTTTAAAATTGCACCAACACCGCCCCCCCCCGCCCTTCCCCCCCCTGCAAGAAAACCACAACCTACTTCTCAGGACACTCAGGGAAACTTCACTTTACCATAACAAATATTTTTGCCCTCAGGAAATCTCATTCAGAAGCGCTCCTAGGAACACGCACACACAAGGTGTTGTGAAATCTAGAAAGCGTAAACCAAAGAAGAGGCAGTAAAATTGTGTGTATGTGTGTGTATTCCTTATATCTATGTAGAGATGTAATTAGAGGTTAACATCTTTCCCCTTGTCACTATCATCATTCAGGTAAAGCTGGGGGGAAATATAGAGGGTTTTTGAATTTAAAAATGTTTCTAGCTTTCATGAAGTCAAACAAAGCTAATTTAAGAATTCATGTTCATGCCATTACAGTTTCTGTCTACTTTTTTTTTTACCAAAATCTCCCTACATTTAAATTGAACTTATTTATACAAATAAAAACAATCAGAGTTTGGCATTCTTTTAAAAGAAATGAAATTTTTAATTCTGATAGCTGCAAAGGGCAGGGTAGTTGACATCTGATCTCTTCTGAGATGTCTTTAGATTCCTCCCTCTCTCCCTCCTTCATACCCTACTTCGCAAATTACTTTAAAATCTGAAATAGATGTTTTCAGTTGAATTAAATTAATTATTGATTGAATTCCATGAATTCCATGAAATGTAAATTTAATGAAAGTGTAAAATATACGACAAAAATGGGCTTAGATGGTTTTAATTATTTGTCTGGAATACAGTGTTTGTTTGGTGTTGTATCTTTAGGTCAGTTTTAACTTCTGGCGATTGCCTGGGCAAGCCCCTACAGTTTTCTTGGCAAGATTTTCCAGAAGTGCCTCTTCCCTAGGACTGAGAGAGACTGACTGGCCCAGTTACCCAATGGACTTTGTGCCTAAGGTGGGTCTAGAACTCACAGTCCCCTGTTTCTAGCTTGATGTCTTAACTACCAGCAAACTGATACATATAAGCTTCTAGGCAGGGTTTAAAATCTGAACTGGAATAAATGTTCAGAATTAAACTGCAAAAATAGCTACCTGATTATTGGCTGTGTTTCTGAAATGAATTTTGAGTATGGAAGCAGTGTTCACATAAAGCTGGCTTGGGAGCCTGCGCATGGGGTGAACGCAGCCTCTGTAATTAGTTTTGGTTCAAATAAATATTACAAACCCAGGAAATGGGGTTGCTTGAATAAACACTGGTTCAATTAACCATGGGTAAGCCTAGTGTATAAACATCTTCCTTATCATAGATTCCAAGCTCCCCAGTAAAAATCATGGAAGGAACATTCCTCTCCCCAAACCCACATGGCTGAAGTTCTCCATGGTTCCTTGGAGAGGCATTTTGGGAAGACAAATAGCAAGAAAGATAAAGAGGAGAAGGAGCCTTTATTTCCTTGAAATTTCCTTGTATAGCTAAGTTTGTGACCCTCTTCATGATACTCACCCACCTTTGCAGTTGTTTCCTCCAGCAAAGTGATTTTTCCTATATTAATGGACTATAGGATTTAAGGAGTGGGTCTGGCACTGGAAAGACCAGTGCTTTTTTGTAAAAGAAAAAGGTGCTGGAACTCACACATGTCATACAACCCGCCTTGCCTACCCTACAAGGTTCCATCCAAAAAAGGTGCTGGAACTCCGTTCTGAGCGTTCTATGAGGAAAAAAAGCCCTGGGAAAGACAGAGGTTCAAGTCCATCCTTAGCCACAAATTTTTACTGGGTGACTTCAGTGAGCCTAACCTACCTCAGAGGGTTGTTATCTGGACCGAGATGCCCTACGTACGGTCACTCATGCACTCGTTACCTCTCGGATAGATTACTGCAATGCTCTCTACATGGGGCTGCCCTTGAAGACCACCCGGAGGCTCCAGCTGGTGCAGAATGCGGCCGCGCAGGTAGTGATGGGAGCATCCCGATACTCCCATATTACACTCCTCCTGTGTGAGCTGCATTGGCTACCGGTTGTCTTCCAGGCGAGATTTAAGGTGCTGGTAATTACCTTTAAAGCCCTACATGGCTTAGGCCCGGGATATCTGCAGGACCGTCTGCTGCCGGGGACGACTTCCCATCGCCCAGTGCGCTCACACAGAGAGGGCCTCCTCAGGGTGCCATCGGCCAGACAATGTCGGCTGGCGACCCCCAGGGGGAGGGCCTTCTCTGTGGGAGTGCCAGCCCTTTGGAACCAACTCCCCCTTGAGCTTCAGATGGCCCTGGACCTCCGGTCCTTTCGCCGCGACCTCAAGACGTTCTTTTTCCATCAGGCTGACCTGGATTGATGATGGGTTTTTAAAAGTTTTAATTTTAACTGTGTAATTAATATTTGGGGCTGTTATTTAATTTTTTCTTAACTTTTGTACTGTTGGTTTTTTATTGTTGTTAGCTGCCCTGAGTCCTCTGGGAGATAGGGCGGCACATAAGTCCCATAATAAATAAATAAATAAATAAATAAATAAATAAATAAATAAATAAATAAATAAATAAATAAGGTGGAAAAAGGGGAAGCAACAGTATTATGTCTGCTGCCTTGAGCTCCGGAACAAAAATTAGGCATTTAATTTTTAAGAAGTAGATAAATTAACCCTCAATAGATAATGTTTATCTATCATGCTAAAACCTGGCCTACGAGTCAATCCCTTAAAATAAACCTCATTGGGACTGAATGCAATGACTTGGTTCACCCTGCATGCTAAGGGGAAGACTGGGTTCCTGCCAGTCCCTCTCCCAAACTACCCAACTCCACTTATCTGGCGTGCTCTGTGAATCTGGTCAGAGTGCAACCAGGAGGAAAATATGTTGTATTCAGCAGAAGAACTCTATGTGGGATTTGCATTTGTCAGAGCCAGATCGTCTCCTTTCCATTCCCTGTGACAGCTTCGCTCCTGCTCTAAGTGCCTCCAATCTTCCCTCAGCAGTGTTATTTGCAATTTCTTTCTTTCTTTCTTTCTTTCTTTCTTTCTTTCTTTCTTTCTTTCTTTCTTTCTTTCTTTCTTTCTTTCTTTCTTTCTTTCTTTCTTTCTTTCTCTTTCTTTCTTTCTTTCTTTCTTTCTTTCTTTCTTTCTTTCTTTCTTTCTTTCTTTCCTTTCAAATCACTCTCTGCATGCCTTTGGTGGCCAAGGAGTAGGAGGAGGAGAAGCAAAGGAGGGACCCTGTGGGAGAGAGACTTGTGGAATTTATGACTCCCCTTAAGCACAGGCCTGATAAGAAGTTAAAAAGCATCTTGGCTCTTTTCAAGCTAGCTACCCCGGAGGCTTTGATGTAGATTATGTTGCAGAATAAGCCAATACTGTTATCCTGGAGATGATATTGGGATTGTTGAAATACACGCCTTGAGATCCCAGAGCCAGTTTATCGAGCAGTGAAGCAAAACTGGCTGGAAAAACTACAGAACTGGCATAGTTGGGCATGAATGGATGATCTCTAAACAACTTACAAAGAAACATGTATGATCCAGAATGGTGTCCAGAGAAGGTGAGGCCATGTTATAGAAGCTCACTTCTCTTTATGTTCTCTTCAGAGACTGAATATCTAATTAGAATCCACAGTGTGTAAAGGCTGATAGCCTTCTTGAGGTGCAGATCAACTAGCTGAAACTCACATACTTGGGGGGGAAAAATCTGCTTGGACGGACAAAAGTAGAAGAAATGGATGTCAAAGTTGATACAGAGGGAGGCATGAAATTAATTGTCATTAGAGTGAGGACCATCATTTTAAATGTTTTTAAAGCTGGGGGAGAAGTTCTAAAAATTCATAGAGGATTCATGCATTGATTGAGAAATCAGTGGCTCTTAGACATGGTGGCTTCTCTTAATGCTCTGTAGGTGGCAGATAAATGCTATGTGGTGATGCTGTTTTCAGCTTTTGCTTGTTGAAGGATTTTGATGGTCTAGAAGCAAAATGAATATCTTGTGGGATCAGGAAGAGGATATCTGCAGTGCTCCAGGTATTGGAATATGTGTGTGTGTATATACACATACACACATACAAATATGGTATACACACACAGCTCATATATTTGTTATTTATACATATAACTCAAGATGGCAAACATAATCAACACTCCTTTCTCCTATTTTCCTCATAACAACAACCCTGTGAGGTGAGTTAGGCTGAGAGAGAGTGATTGGCCCAAAGTCTCCCAGCTGGCTTTCATGTCTGAGATGGGACTAGAACTCATTACTCTTCTCAGACTACAATCCCATTGGGAGAGTTGTGTGAACCCATTGGATAATTCTTAGCTGTGTTCGCATAGTACTCTTAACCACCTTGGGTAAAGCTGTAGTATTTTATATCTTAAATTTATAGTTAAGTAAGCCACAGTAGCAGCATTTGCAGTAAAATGTTAATGGTCTTTTATGTCAATCAAACTTGATTAGCTTTTGAGCAGTGGGCTAGTAGAGGTAGTGTGTTGTATAAACCTAGGCTATTTAACCAGTCTGTTAATGCATTGTGGAAAAGGAGAAAATGTGATAATTCACTAAACAGATTAAAAAGCTAAGTCTGCAATATGTCTGACTTCTTTTGTAGTATGTGAAATTGAAAGTGATTAACGAAAAACATAAAGAAGCATTCATGTTTTCCTTGATTCAGTGCATTGTACATTCTCTTTACAACAAATTTAAGTTCCTTATTCTAAATCAGACAGATATTTATTTTATAATTCCATAATGACAAAACTAGCAGGCTGCAACTCTGTAAGGTCCTGTCAGCCTTGCCATTCCTGTAAAGAAAAGAAAAGAAAAGAAAAGAAACAACATTTGGTATAGGAATGAATTATTTGATGCTCACTTTGCAACATTTCACCTCCATCCAATCTTTAATGACTGGTAAAAGATCCACAACTAACTAGAAGTTAGAGTTTGGGAACTCCTTCCCCCCCAGGATAAGTGCCTCCCTCCAAGAAAGAGGTTCCAGGTTGTTTCCTTTGCTTTTATGACATCCTGGACCTAAACTCATTTCCCAGGAAGGAAATCCTATTGATGTCAGCTGAACTCATTTTAAACGATGTATATCCAGCCAAGTTTTGGGAGCTGAAATGGTAGCATCTCAATCCTGCTGTACTATATGCAGAGTTTGTATAACTCTTCTATTTTACAAACTCCCTGCAAATAGAAAGCCAGCACAATTGGAAACTAGGAAGCAAATTATAGTAATTCCCAACTCCAGGGATGGTTGCAATTTATTCTGCCTTTTTTGCACTATATGCTGAAGGCTGAGAAGAATAGGCATAAATGAAAACATTACCAGAAAGTTCAGAGAAGCTAAAATGTTAATCCTAGGAAGAATGAATAAAAAGGAGGAAAGGGGAGGGGGCAGGGAGTCAGCTGAAGAACATGTCCGCCTGGAAAAATGATCCTTAATGCTACCAATGGAAAAAAACCAGTATTTTTATTCTGTCCTTTTTTCCTTGCAGATTTTTCTGCTATTGGAAAAAAGAAGACTGCGTGTGAAAATATATGATGTTTTTTACAGGTTAGACTTAAGTAAAATTCTGTGAATGAGGCTGTCCCAATGCACAATAAAAATCAACTCTTACAATCTTAGACTGTACACATAATTTTGCCAAGCCACTGGAAAGACTCCTGCTAAAAGTGTCTCACATTTTGGTGGTATGCAGAGAAGAGCTTTATAGGGAATCTAGATGGACTATATGTAAAGCCTACATTATATCCATCCATAATATAATTTTGATGTATTAGGACAGAAGCATGAAACTAAGTAAAAGAGTCAACTTTGATGGCAATTTGCTTTTTCCTCTCATCAGTATTGCTGGGTCCTGCTATTAAGAAACTGTTTGTGGCTTTCTTTTTCCCTTGAAGATATCTGGAGAAATCTTTAAATTATGTAACATACATGAAGTATTCACCATAACTGTCATAGAACTAGATTAATCAATACATGACTGTAATGTAAAAAAATGTACTTACGGTCATAAGGTCCCTTTTGTTTATATCACCAGATCTCTTTTAGCTTTTGACTAGGTTCATAAGTAACTTGCTTAGTCAAGCCTTGCAGAATAAACTACAGTTACCAGGGTTACCATAGGTTGAGTCTTAAGCTAAAAACAAACAAATCACAATTATTTATTTGTGAATTTAAGCAATCTGAGCCTGTTCTTTCAAAAGTCCCATGGAATTTCATGGGATGAAAAGGTAAAGTCAAATTCAGTTCCTGTTGACTCCATGGATATGACTATTTTATTGGGGTTTTTTTTAGAAACAGTACAGATGAGTTTGGTGCTGCCTTCTTCCAGAAAACAGTAAAAATTGCCATCCCAAACATTTGGAAGGCAGCAGGTTGAAAAAAAGCTGCTATTTAGGATCCTGGAAGATTTATAGATTACAGTCATAGGGGTAAGAGTAAATCCTGTTTTAAAATGTTATCTATGAAATGCCTGTCCAGACAGACATTAATCCTTCCTGTTAAAAAAATAACTTAAATGAATGGAAAAGGAAGAAGCATTTTCTTTTGCTTGCTTTCAAATCTCTTTTCTATGAAGTCCATAGTGGAACAGAAATTATGAATCAAGCATACTCAGCCTTCCAGCCTTCCGAGATCAGTAAAACAAGGACCCAGACTGTTGGGGGCAATATGCTGACTCTGTAAACTGCTTAGAGAGGGCTGTAAAGCACTGTGAAGCAGTATGTAAGTCTAAGTGCTGTTGCTATTATGTCAGAATTCAGTTCACCCATCTGCTTTGCATTCAAAGCATTGGATACACTGAATCTTTCCTAGTGAATGAGTGTTTTTCCAAAACTCCCTGAGGATCCATTACCAAAGAGGTATTTTAATCTGATATATGCTATCCAAAAGAAAAAGAAGAAAATTCCGCTTTCAGTTGTGGGTTAGTTGTATTTATTTCAAATAATCAATTTGTTTCAAATAATCATTTCACATGTGTCTTTCTCTTTTGCTTCCTGATCTGGTATTTTCCCACTTATGGAAAACATAACATGGCATTTTACAGCTCAGTCGTGGGTAATAAACACAATGGTAAACACAGGTGGAGTACTAACTACATGGAAATCTGTGGAGGAAAAAAAGGCATAAATTGCTGGCAAGATCCAGAGGGATTAGCTGCCTCTTGTTAGGAGTCTGTGTTTTTTTCTCATAACTTCCTCATTGGAAAGAGCTTCTCTAGAACCTTCACCTTTTTCTACCTTTATAAAACCCACAAGACTATTTTCTGGATTTGACTCTGTCCTGAACTTTGTGTTGCTATTTCTCAAAAGGTTTTTTTTTTGACCTGAGAAAGAGATTATTTTTCCTTATTTCTTTTCCATTTGCTTGAAATCTTCCCCATTTTTCTTTCCTCTTGGTGGTGCTTCTTAGCCGAGTTGCTTGTTGAAGATGGTATTGATGATATTATTTTTTTGTTCATCTCTTTCCATAATTCTGCAGCTTTCCTGGCTACTTATACTTCTAATATTAAAAGACCAAAGGGAGGATTTTCCATACTATGTCCAACCTTGAGATTGTCATTAAGTATGGAGAAAAGTAGATATCCCACAGATGTTTTTACAATGAAAGAATTCACTGTAGGATTGGGCAGACTTTTAAAGTGATGCTTCACATTTATGGTGAAAGCAGCTTAATGAAGAGAACCATCTCTCTGCTTCTAAGCCATGAAATGTCCATGCCACTTCACTTTGCTTAACTGAATAACAGAATAACAGACCTTCAACGTCTTCTAGTCCAACCCCCTGCTCAGGCAGGAAACGCTATACAATTTCAGAGAAATGGTTCTCCAATGTCTTCTTAAAAACTTCCAGTGTTGGAACACCCACAACTTCTGCAGGGAAAGATGTTCCAATTATTAACTGCTGTGTCAGGAAATGTCTCCTTAGTTGTAGGTTGGTTTTCTCCTTGATTAGTTTCCATCCATGGAAAAACTTCAGGTGCTTCAAAAAGATAGTTTCTTCTAGGGATTGCTTAGGCTTCTAGAAAAGTAATTTTAGTTAAGGTACAGCACATCTTCGGTGCACAGCTATAATTCATACACTCATCTTGGCAACTTTGTAGTTAAAAAATGCAGAATTATCATACTCCAGAGTCACTCAGGCGAGATGGGCAGTGTAGGAATGTGCCAAATAAGTAAACAAACAAACAAACAAATGTCATATTAATATATAATTCACAATTTTGGAAACCAATGAGGATTATTATGCTTTAAATCCACCACCACTTTAAATCAGATAGCTTTTTACCACTATCTTTGGAATAGAAAGGTATATGCAAAATATTGATTTTTCTACCAAACCTCTGATAACCACAACCTTAAAAAAAAAATCAAAAACCAAAACCCCAACTACCAAAAATTATCTTACAGCACCACCTTGTGCTTGAATTTGTAGAAGCAAGTGAAGAATGTTCCTTCTCCCATAGTGGAAATTAAGCACTGAAGAAAACTAATTAATTTAGTTCAAGTCTCCTGTTGCATGAATCTACTACATAAGAAGATTGTACAGACAGCTACTGAGATAAAGGTTGCATCTTTCTTTCTTCATTGCTTCTTTGGTATACAACAACAACAAAAACAACAACAACAAATCATGTCAATTCCCCATTCCCTTATTATGTTTTATCTCTGAAGAAAACTCTGAGTTTTGATGATGTAGCCCCTTCTCCTTTATCACTGGAGTAAGGATCAAAACAGTTGCATTACATTTCTGAAATCTTAAAAAGCATATATTTTGCTTGGTAAAAATATCCAAGGTCCTGTCAAAAAAGGGCTGAAAGTCCAATACTATGCCTCATCATTATTATAATTGCATCATTGGCCACACCCATGCAAACTTTGCTGGACATGTCTTGTAATGAAAGTGCTTTTTCTACCAGCTGCAAAATCTGTGCCATAGGCAGTGGCGTAGCGTGGGGGGTGCAGGGGGGACCGGCCGCACCGGCCGCAACATCTGGGGGGGCACGCTCGCGCTCACAGCTCTCTGCCCCTGCCTGGCTCACTCACTCTCTCTCACTGCAGTGCTGGCTGTGCGAATCTGATCCGAGCCGCTGGGTCGCCGCCCACTGTGGAGGGGGGGGAGGGTGCCAGGCATGCGGTGCGGTGTGGAGAGAGAGCGAGGGACTATCTGGGGGAGGGACAGTGCAGCGGCCGCCCAGCGCAGGGTTTCTTTAACTAATCTAGTGGAAGAGACTCAAGTGCTAAAATCCACGGGTTAGGGGGCGCAAATTACTTGCCTTGCCCCGGGTGCTGACAACCCACGCTACGCCACTGGCCATAGGTTATTACTGCCTGAGTTCTAAGTTCTGCTTAGGCATAAATGTTAAGTCTAAATAACAACTGAGAATTGCAGTGTTCCATAGTTTATTATTAACCAATATAAAATGGAACCGGAGGGATACAAACCCACTTTTTAAAATGTCTTCTTTTAAGGAAGACATTTAAATCATATCATATGTGAGCAGTGTAAATATAGATGATAGCTAGGTAGCAACAAAGAGCTTTTTGTGTCAGTTTCTTACCATCTAGGGGTTTTCTGAAGTTTTGGATATAATGTGCCTAATACCAGGCTCATTTTCAGTTCTCACTAAGCTACCATGCTAACCATTTCTAAGAGATAACCTATGTCAGGGGTAGGCAACCTTGGCTCTTTTATGACTCGTGGACTTCAATTCCCAGAATTCCTGAGCCAGCCATGCTGAGGGGAAAGGGAGAGTTTCCAAGCTAAGCCATTCTGACTCTGGGATTCTGGGAGTTGAAATCCACGAGTCATAAAAGAGCCAAGGTTGCCTACCCCTGGCCTATGTCGTGTTGTTGCCTCTGTCTTGCCTCCAGTCCATTATGTAGGCAACTTCAATTTTTGTCTAATGCTTCCAATTTAAGGGAGTATTTCCTCCCTCCCCCGCCCCCCAGTACAAATGTTGCCAGAGACATAATCTACAACCAACAACTCATCAATGAGTTGTTGATGATGCACTTACAAGTTTGGAACTGCCCAACTCCTACTGGCCATTATAGGTGGCTGCAAATATGGCCCCTTTCCCCTGGGCACTGACCACCCCCCCCAGGCCATTTTGGCTTGAGCTATAGGGAAGACTAGGCATCTGGATTTTGCTAAAGCATCTGCCTGGAATGTGATAGCCAAGCATGATGCAGCTGCTCACATATTCAGGCACAGTACTTTTCTGAAAACATGGTTAGACCTGATTTTTAAACTCAGATTTAATGCATATTTGAAAGATCTGTGTTTTAGAAACAGGAGTAATGGTGCCTCAAATGTGTAAAAGTTGTTCCACTGTTTTGCCAACCAGGGGTTTCGAGTGACCATATTGTTGCTCTTTTTTATTACTTGAGGGAGCACTGTTTTTGTGTGGTCCAAAGATTATCTTCTGGTGCTATTGGCTGCAGTAACTTGATCGTAGTGTTACTCTTCCCTTCTTTATTGTTCCTATTCACTTTGCTCTATGTTATTCAATGGTGCCTGTTAGTTAAATGACAGGTTGCATATGTAATGGAGTGCTGCATAGTAAAGCAATAGAGAGCAGTCTAAGTGAAACTTGCCATCATCCCACTTAGCTTATGACCAGGCATTCGGGGCATTTCTGATCAAAGTTACAGGATAAAAAGTAATGGATAACTAGAAATGTGGGATGAACTGATTTTTGTAGCACACTTGTGAATCTGGGACCTGAGAACATCTTGAGAACCTCTTTCCACCTTGGATTCCTAAGATTTGATGATAATACTTGGTCAGCTACTGCATGCTTCCAAGTAACCATCTAGTCCTTGATTGGGATACTATGGAAATAATCAGAAACAGTCCATTGTCAGCCCAGGGATGAAGATTCCTTTCAATTAAATCATTGGGTCTAGCATGCATGTACTGTATGTATCGTAATTTTCCTATGGTCATCGTGGTTTTTTTTATTGCTTTATTGTTTCTCCAATTGTTTTTCAAGAAATGTGACAAATAAGCCAGAATAAAAATCACCTTTATTTTCAATGTATTTTTTATCCAAGATTTCATCCGAGATTTCAACAAGTCTTTAGAAATATATTAGCTTGTCAAAAACTATGTACTACTTTTCTGAAAGTGTATACAATTGAAAAGTCAAAGTATAAAAAGCATAGAAAAGTAAATAATAATCAGATAAAATCAGCACAAAGCAGCAGCAATATCCGTGTAAAACTGTAAAAAAGAATAAGTAATCAGAATAAAATAACCATCTCTGCTCAAAATAGAGAAAGAATAGATCTGAACCTATTTAATATAAGGGTAGAAATTGATATAGGAATAAGTTATTTGATCATAATGAATATTTTAGCCAGATATCACAAACTGATTACAAATTTATATTATAGAGTTATACAGAAGCATCACAGCAAGCCCCCATTCAGAAATCCAGAGTAATGTCTATATCCTGCTACATTTAATTGGCACGTCATGAGCATTTGTACTTCATATTGATAAAAGTAGCATCAGAAGAGAGCCACACATTTACTTTAGTCACAACTTACATTGAAGCTGGAATGCCTACATACAATCAGTTGCCTGATCTGTAGATATACCAGAGTTTCCAACAGTAAACTTATAAATTTGCTTTAAACCCCAAACCAATTTCAAAAGTGAAGACTGAAATCTGGAGTTGGCACTACTGTAAAAAATTAAGAATGACAGCATCTTTTGATTTTGATAGACATAAAAGGTATATAAAAGCATGCCAACTGTAAGAGATAATTCAGTACTACAGTAATTCAATTGCACATTGCTGTCAAATGTTGCTACACATAAATTAGCAAGTATAAACTGCTATCCAATTATACTGAATATTCAAACAATCATTTAAATACTGGAGAAGTTACCCAAAGTCCTTAATACTGAAGATAATTGTGCAGAACACATTGATTCTAGTAGTCAGCAAATATTTTAATAGTTGATTATTCCTCCCAAGGCGCTCAGTTGTTAAATGGCTCTTTGCTGTTTGTCTAGATTGTGTTCCTGATCACCTCACTAGAAATTTACTTTAGAATAAAAGAAGAATAGATTTCTTATATGGGGTGAATGCATTCACTGAGTCACCTATCAAATAATATCATGTGTTAATTATGAATTATAAAACAGCTAAGTTCTATTAAGTTTACAGTTCTAACTCTGGATCCAATTTATTGGAGACCATAGTGGACTGGACAATCTAAGTTAGCATTTTTGATTCTCTTTCTTTCCTGCTATGCTTGCAAACTCAACTAATCTTTTGTAGATTTTCTCCTGCCCAGCCTTTTATTTAGAAAAGCAGAGAGAAAGAGAGAGAGGAGTGTGTGTGTGTGTGTGTGTGTGTGTGTGTGCATTACTTTGTACAGTGCTTTTTTTTGTAAAAAAAAAAGTGCCAGAACTCACACATGTCATACAACTCACCTTGCCTACCCTACAAGGTTTCCCTTGCTTTTTTTAAAATGTGGTCAAGTAGTTATATCTTTTATAAAGTTATTTAGATGCTCTAAACCTAAATTTCCCCAAATCCTCTACCAATCTGCCTGTTCTCCCGATTTACAGCTGGCATGCCAAAAACAAGGCACCACCATGTGTATAATTTGCAATTAAGTTTCTGGGCTTGTTAAGGGCTTACATTTCTAGAAAATAAAAAAGGTGGTTAACTAAAGAAAGAAGAATAGGTGGTGAGAAGTTTGTAGGAGGTCTTCGAAAAGATGGTTAAGAAGGATCCTAATTAGGTTGCCTTCAATGGGTGCTTTGTGATGGGCCACATTAAATGTATAGCAGCTGTTTTATTTTGTAATAGTGCCTGCAGTTAAAATTTTGAACAAATTTTAGCTCCCAAAATTTGGATGCTTTTGTTCCAATTTCATTTGAAATTTTCTTACATTCCTGCCCCAAATATTGTTTTCCCAGATTTTATCAATCTCAGTAACAATACACAAAGAATGTCAGGATTTCATGCCTGATAAAACCTTTTATTTATCTTTAACATCACTTTGAAATAGTGTAAAACAGCCTGTGGTCTGCAGGTACATTCAGGGATAATCTATCCAAATTCATTATCTACATAAATATCCACAGCTGATATAACCCTTTGGTTATATATTTGGTTAGGATATAAGTGCAATTAGCTGAACTGTGTGAGTTAAGCTCAGGCTATAATACATTCATGATTGGGAATTTCAATTAGCAATATATGGATATTTTTTTTACTCCCTGCATCTGTTGAAATACAAAGATCTGGAATGTTGACCTTGACTTTAGAGATGCATATAATTTTGAAAGAAATTCAACAACAACTTGTGAGTCAACCATGCTTCAAAATGAGGCTTGTATAAAAGAAATCTTCCATCCTGTTAATGAAATTGAAGGAGACCCGTACCAAATTTCAGCTGAGAAGCAAAGTGGAAAGAATCGATATGAGAAATTCAGTGGCAATAGCAGCAAATTAGACCCTTTAAGGAAGGCAAAGTAATTTCTTTTGATTTCCTTCAGCTTATATGGCTTATTTTGTAAAGAAGAAAAAAAAGTTTGCTTTATTTTTCCCTTGCCGTATCTTCATCCAACAGAGGAATGGTGAACTCTGCTTCTCTTCTCATATGTGGGTTGCCCTTGGAGCTGGAAGTGTGTTTAGAAGTATCAGTATGATCTGTCTGGCATGCCTAAATTATAGGATGTGAACATAAATAGCAAAATTAACATCCACATTACTTATGGAACAACATTGTACAGCTCTAATACTTTCAATATTTTACATGTAGTTTCTCTTGCTGAGCTGTGGGCAAATTTTAAGAACGATGTGAAGACGTCTCAGGGCACCTAAAGAGCCCTCATCCATGTGTTGGGGTACAAGATTTTTATAAAGCAAAGCCAAATTTCTCTTTTGGTCCCTCATCTTTGTTGTTACCTGCTGGACAGGTCATCCCTAGTGCAGACTTTTCTGATGCAAATATAGGCAATATGTTGTCATGGAATTAAATAGTTAACCAGTAACTCCTTGATACATTTGAGGGCTGGTCTGCTTTAGGAGTTGACCTCTTTCAGGGACTAAGGATGAGGGGAATGAAATAAAAGGAGGAAAAAAAACCCATTTACAATTGGGAGAGATAGAAAAAGATATAAACTAGGAGCATACCAAGTCAAGCCCTGAGTCCTCAGGGAAAGGGCGGTATACAAATGTAATAAAAATAAAAAATAAGCCCTAGTTTCTGTTAATCATGGTTTGTTGAATATACAGAAATACCTGGGTTTCTACTCCACAAAATAATAAACTACTGATCCACAATATTTGAACCTCCCAAATATCTCTAGCTAGAACTGCAGGCAACTATATTTTACCAATTACATCTATAACATGTCTTTGATTACATATTAGGCTATTGAGCAAAAATTACTAATTGCGATTGCTGGGCTCATATAACTAAACTAAAACCAAGAAAACTATGTTATGGCCTAGCATGACGTATAATTGTAATATTTTCACTGACGTCTCTCTTTCTGATAAATAGCTACAGTATAAACTCTATTAACATTTAAGCCAAGTCTGCCTAGCTGAATCTGTGCATTTTATGCAACCTGTGGATAAAAACAGTTTGCATTCTAGTGTCTTCCAACCAAAGGACGTCAATATTT
This sequence comes from Vipera berus, assembly GCF_964194415.1. NCBI lineage: Eukaryota > Metazoa > Chordata > Lepidosauria > Squamata > Viperidae > Vipera > Vipera berus. The sequence goes on from NC_138206.1 coordinate 23,738,027, forward strand.
ATTTATTTTTTGAAATGGTAATAAGTTTTAGAAAGAAATTGTCATCTTTACAACAAGCATACCCAAATTCCTAGTTCCAAGCTACCAAGTGTTTTGAAAGGAGGAAGAGTTTTTGTACAGTAGTGAGACATGTTCACTAGGAAAATGTTAGTCTGCAGGTGATAAATGTTCGGTTTGCCTTCTGTTCCAACATCATCTCTCATTCCCTAAATGGGACTGTTGGAAGGAAGGAAGGAAGGAAGGAAGGAAGGGCAATTATAATTTATCATGAGATCTTCTTCAATAGCTAGGAAAAAGGTTAGATTCCTAGCATCCTTCGTCCCAAGAAAAATTTACTCTTTCTGAAAAGAATCAGCAACAAGGACATCGTTCATAGTCCCGTGACATGTGTGCTAATAAATATGGTGAAAACCTAGAAGAGAAAAAAAAAGGATTGTTTGCAAGGCTCACTTACTGTTCCTTCTGCCTCAGCCAGTTGGCACGCCAGAAGGGAAAGCAGCTGCGAAAAGGATGGTCTTTTTCTGGAGTCCAAAGCCCAGCAGGAACACAGTAATATGTATCTGCCAAAACAACATAAAGGAAGGAATAAGGAAAAATACAGAGCTTTTTCTCCAGCATTTTCTATATGACAAGATCAACGAGAGAGAGATATGTCACATATATTGTGGTATTATGCAGAGTTAAAAGAACTTAGCGTGTGAAGAACATCTATTTCATACAGGATTGATAAATGTTTACAAATATGAAGCATCAAAAAACAGAATATTAAAAATTAATATTATGCTTTAAATTTTACTGTAAGTATGATAAGTTAGAACCTGCTGTTCTCCAGCTGTTGATCGACCACTACGGACTGATAATTGCATATAGTGATAGAGATTGAGATGGATCTGAGTAATATCTGGAGAAGCATTTTTGATCTAAACATATCTACAATCTTAAGTATTCTCTTCCTGGTTGAATTGTCTCAGTTGTATCTTGCAAATATTTATTTCCTATATTTATTTCTACAAATTATGTATTAGGTATTTTTTTATCTTGTGCAGATGATGGTTAAAACTGAGTGGCAATCTCCACTGGACCCCTGTCATTTCAGAAGTAAAATTATTCCTTTATAAATGTACGATGATATATGTATATTTAGATTCTAGTGCAAACAGGTGGTACACACCAGTGTAAAATATTGCAATTGTGGGCTAATTTAAAACTCACACATTTATTGAGTATGTTGCAGTAGTTAATAAACTACAATATCACAATAATTAGAAAAAGGCGTTGCTTTTCTTTTTTCTGACTGCTGTTTGTAGAAGTCTAGCAAGGGCAGAAACACAAATGTAATTGTGCAGAAATTAAAAAGAAAGATAGTAATAATATGATAGTTATATAACCTCCCAAAATGGTTTTCTTTCTGTAAACCTTCCACTACTTGAAAAAGAAGGAGAGAGAGAGGATGTTCCAAAACACGCTCCCTATTTGTAAAACATTTTCACTTGTCAGAGCTATAATAATGCTCTATTGGAATTAGAAACATACAGAAACTGTAATTGAGAAAAAAGCCCCACAAATAAATAAAAGTGTCACAGAAGTAATTTGGTTGAAAAATGGAATGTGGAGGAGGAAGTAGCATCAGGGTAAATAATTTACTATGTACCATAAAAATAATCAAATAATATACTATGAGAAAAAAAATTGCTAGTAAAAATATATGCTGAAAAGAATTTTTTTTAAAAAAAATCTTGCCTATTTTACCCTAGTAGTTCTTTTTGCCCTAGTGTTGAGAGAGAACTGCAAAGTCTACAAAACAGCATTCCCCTTAGAAGACCTAATGCTCAAGAGGGATAAGGAAAAAGAAGGATAAAATATTTGTCCTTCAAGGAATAAACAGAATCAGAGGGTCTCTGACTTTCTTCAGGCATATCGAAATAGTCTCCTTATCCTGGTGGAAAGTGTAAATTTGCAGAGGACGTGCAACTAACTGTATCTGATTCTCCACTGGCATTTGAGGCAGTCAAAGGATGACTTTAGGTGGTCCAGTCTAGAAGTGGGTTTTTTGAACCTATCTAATATCCAGTGTTGCATGTGGGCAAATGTATTAATGCTCATGGAGAAAATGGCTTAACTAACCACATTCAAACCTGTGGTTTCAATTGGTTCTGTTGGTTTCTTGTGGGAACATCACCTTCTACCTGGCCTCTGACCTGTTCTCGCACCCCTAATTCCTCTTTTGGTTATGAAGTCAACTGGACATCTGCTTTCAGCAGCCATTCTTCACGCTTTTTCATATAGGGAAAAATCATTTACCTGGTCAAGCTGGTAAGTGTAAAACCTTGATTAGCTTCTAACTGGCTTAATGTATGCAATTGTCTTTTTTACCACTGTAGGCAATGCCCTTCCTAGTGGTTGTCTATGGAGATTTTCAGCCATCCAGGTCGTCCCCAAAATTCTGAGGATTCTTCTTGGATGAGAAGCGAAACATCTTTAAAAGGAAGTTCAATTGCCTTTTGAAAAAAGCACTTTTAGAACTTCTTAGGAGTTGTTGCTTCTAGGAACCTTGTTTTCTCACTTTTTCCCCTCATGCCATTTTCTTACAGTCGTTTACAGCTCTAGTACTGAACCTCACAACTAAACCCCTTTCTCAGCCTTAAACTCTGCAACAGCGCTTACCCAGTGGCTGCACAAGTGAGCTGCTAAATGGCAGCCAAATGCCTCTTTACTGCCATCTAGAAGTCAATAAACTCCAGAATGGGAGGGGAATGTGCCAAAGAGGATATTGTGGGATCAGAGAGATGTACAGGAAGTCCTCAGACTACAACCATAATACTTCTTGTGTAGAAGTGTCCTTACAGAAAAATATAGTTTTCCACAAAAACACCCAATAAGGGTCAATTGCTTGTATCCCCTTTTAAAGATTAGGGTTTTTGGGCCTATATGGACTACTGCACAGTGGTGTATAACTGGACTACTTTTGTCCAAGACAGTCACAGATAACAGATAACAAGGTAGTTAAAAGCAAGGAAATGAGCAGGTGCCACGTATCTTCTTAAATTATATTCTGGGCAGCCCCACCTTTACTATTTATACCTAGAACATACATTTCTTCTGTAGCATAAAACGGACGGTCCATCCTAAATCCATTTTGAATAAGCTTGTAGAATTTCTCATTAACTTGCATTCCAGGGTAAGGATTGACGCCTAAAGGAAAAAAAAGTGGCAGAACAAAGTAGTAATATTTTAAATAAGCTTCATTGAAGAAGCTTTCTTAATTTGCATAACCTTGCAGAGACGTCTGCAGAGTGTGATCAGAAAAGCCAAAGTGGTAAGCATGGCAGTCCAATTGAAGCTTCGCCTGCTTTTTATGTTTGTTGCATGTCATTTTTTACTTTTTTGACCATTTCCTGCAAATATTTTGCAACCTGGACCACATGACAGGGACTCACACAGAGCATATGTCTGCTTCTTAGATATTTAGAAAAAAATGACTATTCAATTATACATTAAAAGTAAAAGAAATGGAAAACCCAAAAGTGGTTAACAAAGACATGGTTCCAAGAACCTCTGGAAAACACGTATGACAATTGAATAAAGGATGAGAAGGAATGATTTTTTTTCTTCTTAAAAAGATGTCTCTACTAAAGTATTCCAGATGAATACACATCTTGAAGCTAAAAACTCACACGCACACACTCCTTCTATACAGATAGGGCAATTTACATAATGAAAATGTGCTCCCTGCCCTATTCCCCATTTTGGAACTCTACTAGCAAGAAACAACATTATAAAGACATTGTTCCAGGTTGTTTAGATCTCTGAATGGAACATAGTTCTGTTAAATCTCTGACTGGAAACTAGAGAATTCATTTCAGAACCTACCAAGAGAGAATATTTCCCAGAGTAAGATTCCATAAGACCAGACATCACTTTTAATTGTGTATATCCCTTCAAACAAACTTTCAGGGGACATCCATTTGACAGGTAAACGAGCCTGGTCAATAGAAAGCACAGAGAAGAGAGAGGTCATTTCACCACCAAAGTGTTGTCATATAAAGAGAACAACTGCAAAATCATCCCTCCTGTCAGCATCCACCAGATGGTAAAAATACTCTTGGTTACATGGGCACTCTTACATTCCTGTTGGACTGCTTTTGGAGGTTGGGATTTCAGATTTTGAATTAGGTTTTTATAATTAAGTAACCTCAGTCTGTGAAGTGGTGCCTTGCAGAAGTGATCCAACTCTATTTGCTTTCAAGACATGCAGGTAGTCCTCAAGTTACAACAGTTTATTTTGTGACTTCAAAGTTACAACGGCACTGATGAAGGTGACTTATGATTGTTTTTCACACTTGTGATGACCGTTGCGGTGTTCCCATGGTCATGTGATCAAAATTCAGACACTTGGCAAACTGCCTCTTATTTATGACAATTGCAGTGTCCCGGGATCATGTGATACCCTTTTGCAACTTCCTGACAAGCAAAGTCAATGGGGAAGCCAGATCCACTTAACAACCATGTTACTAACTTAACGACTGAAGTTATTCATTTAACAAATGGGGAAAAATTCACTTAACAAATGTCTCCCTTAGCAACAGAAATTTGGGGCTCAATTGTGGTCGTAAGTCACGGATTATCTATACTTCCTAACACCTCTAGCTTTTAAGCTTTCATTGAAGCCAAGTGCCCGCTCCCTGGTTTTATACAACTCTAATTTCTCCCACTCACCAAAAGAGCTATGGGCACAAATAATCTCCTTTAGGATTAGAACTATATGCCATGCATCTAATGAAGTGGCCTGTAATCTATGAAAACATACACAATAATAAATATTTAAAATGCCATTAAGACTTTTTAATATATATATAATTGAATTGCCTTATGTTCCAACGTCATCTCTCATTCCCTACATGGAACTATTGGAAAGTTGAGTACCAACTTTTGGCTGATTTCTCAGGAATCTGTAGTCAGAAGTTTCTAAGCTGCAACTGCCCAACATCTTTCACCATCAACCATGTAATGTTGCAATTCAACCACTATTTCCTTTTCTCTGAAGTAACCTTTGCAAAACCAAGGTGGTTTTAAACTTAATAATCTTTTGTAAAAAAAAACAAACCCAAACCCACACTCAATGATTTTGCTTTCTTGCTGGGCATATCTGCAGTAAAATAAATTTGTACCTATGCATAAAACTGATAGGGCAGTGTACATACAGCCTAACAATTTTCTGATGTGGAAGTGCTTTCCATATTACAAATCTCCAATTGTTATGCAAGTTCTGGGGAATGAAATAACATGCGCAGGAAACACTACATGGTTGCTGATGACCAGGGGCGAGATCTGCAACCCTATTCTCACTGATGGCTGGTTGATATCTATGGGAAACAGGATCTCGGAAATGATGGAACAGCACTTACAAGATAATTAACAGTCAAGCAGCTATCTATATTTTTGTAATACCACTTTGGTGTAGTGGCTAAGGCATCAGGCTAGAAAACAGGAGACCGTAAGCTGTTGTCCTGCCATAGGCACAAAGATAGCTGGGTAGCCTTGGACTAGTCACACACTGTCAGCCCTACGAAGGAGGCAATGGCAAACTACTTCTCTGCCAAGAAAACACAGGGACTAGTTCAGGCACTCACCAATAATAAAGAGTAAAAAATGTGGAGATATAAAAGTGCCATTTTTAGCTGAAACTGTGTGGTGACTGTAAGTATTTAGTGCAACGATTAAGGCACCAGGCTATAAATCAGGAAACTATGAGTACTAGTCCCGCCTTACACATGAAAGCTGGCTGGTGACCTTGGGCCAGTCAGTCTCTCTCAGATCGAAGAAGAAGGGAAGGGCAAATTGCTTTTGAAACCTTGCCAAGAAACCTGCAGGGACTTGTCAAGGCAGCAAAAAATTGCCTTGAAAGCACATACACCATATTTCTATCCAGCAAGCCAATTGAAGTTGGAAAAGAAGTTTGCCGTATTATCACCCTTCCGAATCTGGATTTGGCTGTGCAAGATATTAGTAGTAATTTCATTTTTACTTTCAGATCTTTCACAGAAAACATTGGGAAGCATCTACAATAAACATCAACTTACGTTTCCTCTGACGACATAGTTTGAATCGTTCATTATATCCCTGGCAAGTCCAAAGTCACATATTTTGGCCACTTTCCCATAAGTGACTAGTATATTCCTGGCTGCAAGATCTCTGTGAACACACTGTCAAGAGAGAAAAGTCTTGTACAAAGGAGAGAATTTAATTTTGTGATTGTTTTTTTAAGTGTCTTTTCCCCCCCACCAAATGCATACTGAAAGCATACTGTATTATTAAATAAGGTGTAGTAAGTTTTTTTTTAATGAAGTGCAGGAACTAATTGCCCAACAGATTATTTTTGCACAAGTAAAGAGCATTTTACTTTGAAGTGAGAACTTTAAAAATATAATAACACAGAGACCAAAAGTTTAAATCAAGACATTACGGACAAAATCTAAGGTGGTGCGAATACAGGCGTTTCTCTGAGTGATTTTAAAAATGCTTCTTAAGATGTAAGAAAGGGCAGTTAACAACTGACAACATCCTGCAATTATGCTTCAATATGAACTGTAGATCTCCAAGAAACCAACTTGATTCATTTTTCTGCCTTCCACTAAGCAAGGAAAGGAGTGAGACTGATGTTCATAGCAAACAGTTATAATCTTTAAATACATAAACACGGAATGCCTATTGCTTGGAAGTAGGGTTTATGCATTTATTTACCAATTTAAGCACTCTATAAAGGAGCATTTTTCAACCTCAGCAACTTTAAGATGTTAGGACATCTTAAATTAATACATTAATCCACACATCTTTAAGTTGTTGGGGTTGAGAAACACTGCTATAAAGTAGACAGTGAATATTATTATTACATGCCCAAAAAGCATACAGAAGTGAAACACCATAAACACCAGTCAGTTTAGACTGACAAGAACACTTTTTCCCTGCTGGAAAACCTCTCTCTCCCCACATAATTTCTTTGCCCAATTTTAATTTGGATGAAATGCCTATCAGATAGCACTATGAAAACATGTATTAATTTGAAAATCAAATTGCATGCTGATGTTGTTACCTAGTTGGCTAACAAAATGTTTGCAAGCAAATAACCAAGCTCAGAGAGTACCAAGAACTCCACATAAAAATCTAACTCCAAACAACAATATCATACACTTTATATGTGAGAGTTTTCTTTCCTAGAAAAATTCTAATATTAATAATTCTATTATTCAACAGGATTGAGCTAGAATGTCTAACTAGGAATTTAGATAGCAGAGCATATTTTTTTTCTAATCTTTATTATTCAGCACTATTTTTGCACAGCAGTCTTACTGATTTTGATTCCAGAAACTCCATTCCTCTGGCAACTTGATATGAGAAGCAGAGAAGGTCTTCAAAAGTCAGTATATTGAGGCTTTCTTCAACATCTAGTTTCCTGTTCACATATTTCATTTCATCTACAAAAGAAAAATAGTGATTGGTTGATTTCTTAAGTATAAAGATGGACAACTGTGTTTTTTTTAAAGTTTTGTTATGCGGCCTCCAGAACCCTTCACTCACAATATATCACATTCTTTCCTATACACTAGCAACCACTTTCCTTTTAGACCATATAGACCCCTGCTCAGTGCAGAAATCAAAATTAAAGCAGAGGGTTGTGTGTATTCTGCTTGATTAAATCATCTTCAGTTTTTGACAGTAAGATAGTTCTTTAGGTACTTGAAAGGTCCTAGCATGTACTAATTCAGTCTTTTTTTAAAGGCTTCTGAAAGAAGATGGTACATCCCAGCTTTTATTGATGCTACTGCTAAGAGTATTTAGAAAAGCGGCGCCCTACCTCAGTGTCAAACATCTTTCTGCCCAACTCTAATTTCTACAACACTTTTTATAACCTCTTACCTTCCTCTGAAAGCAGGGCACTTCCATATATTTTAGAGATCACATCTAAGTCTTGTTTTGCATATGAGTGATCCATTTGGCCAACTGGTAGGTATGATCCATTTGTTAGTATGCTTCCATTTCTGGAAACAAAGGGTGCACGGTTAAAGCATCTAATATAACAATAAGGATAAAACACAGCTTGATTATGAAAGAATAAATGTAATAAATTTGTACTGAAACAATCCAAATCATGGATTGTTTTGATAAACAAATTTGGGATGTAACCATGCGTAATCAAAATGTTATCTCCCACAACGTGGAATTCACTATTATTGCATTCATTTTAAGTGACCAAATCTTTTAAATGAGGATCTGTGACAGTTTCTATTCAGACAATATACAACAGAATGAAACCAACCAGTCTCATGTGGCTTCACTGGAACTTCTCTAGCAAAATACACTTCTGAAACTGTGTTAGACTAAGTGGCCTTAATAAGTTGGCCCTATGAACTGCAGGAAAATAATGGCAGGGAATGTAAAAGGACATCTGTACACAGAGCCATGGGTCAGAACAAATGGAAGGATTTCTCTTACACTGAGAAGTCAATAAACCAGCCATACGCCTCATACAAAACATCATATCTAAAATTTAGCTTAGTCTGAATATAGTGGTAGTGAGGGAGATTTTCTCAATATTTTCAACAGTTTATATCATTTTTTAGTTTGCCAGTGTTTATAGTTTTATTTGTTGTCTGTCTGAATTATATTGTCACCTGTCTGGCCACATTCTTCCTGCAGCTTATGATGAAAGACCTGTCAACTATTGCAGCTTCAAAAAACATGATTAAGAGTAAATTGATTGTGATTCATAAAAAAATATTCCCATCGGTTGTACTTCTTCTGAGCTTGTAGGGTTTGGAAGTAAGATTCATTGTCACCAGCAATTTTTGGTAATGCACAATGAATATTTCTACAGAGTCTTTGGTGCTCTCTGAACTGGATTATTTTCTTGCAGAGATTTCTTTACCAAACTAGGTAACATCGTCAGTGCTAGAAGGAAGTAGAGTTTGCTCTCATTTTATATACCAATGGTTTGCCCTGCCAGCTCTACAAGCCTTCTCCTTGTTTGTCTTGCATAGCAGTTGTTACAGTGTTATAGTCCTTAACACTCTATGTTGTAGATGACTTTTGTTTTCTTTTATGGGGCTGCTGAGTATTTTGGTTTACTTAGGAAGTTTTGGAGAGCTTTAGTTGGTTTGTGTGTTACGGTGATGCCATATAGTTAGAAAGCTAGCAGAGCATATCCATGAATATCTACTGACTAGTAGTCAGAAGACAGGATGAAAACCAGCAACTCAGACAAACAAGCTAACAGTAAACAACAGCCTAATCAAGGAACGACCATTTCTACCAGCACTGACAGGGCAAACCACTAGTATACAAAATGAGAGCAAACCCCCACTCCCTTCTAACCCTGATTGTTACCCAGTTTGGTAATGAAATGTCTGCAAGAAAACAACAAAGGTTAGAGAGCATCGATGTCACAGTTCAATCCTGACCTATAAATATTTGTTTCTATCAGAATTTTTCTATTTTTCCAAATTGTTTTGTTAAAGCTACACTTCTAAAATAGGAATTACTTGAGATATGAAATGGTGTTATCGTGACTGATTGAGCCACATGCTGCAAAAATGACAATTTGTCTTTAAACTAGCTCAGTTTTTTCATCTGTGCATAATATAGTTATTTCTCCCTTATTTTTCGCTGGCCACAATTAAACCATGGTTGATATTTACCTTGAATCGATCTGTCCTCGAAAATTGTGGTAAAACCCAAAACTGTGCCGACTGAAGACTTCAGTCCATGTTTTGTGAAAGGTGTCTCTTTTGCTTCGCAAGTAGTTCAGGAGGTCCCCATAGCAACAATATTCAAATATTAAGTAAACTGGTCCTAAAAATACATGTTTAATATATCAGGAAGCATCTTTTACTTAATATATAGTTAGCATGCATCATATTGACAAAGAATGGACATTTCTTGGATGTAGGAAAAAGGAAATGAAAGTTGTTAGAAATTTTTATCTCAATCATATGAAAATGAAATGACTGTATCTTAAATTTATTCGATGATACTATAAGTCTTTGAATTCCCATTGTAAGGCATGATAGCTAGGAATTCTAGGAACTGTAGCAAAATATCTGTTTGATACCAGATTGAGGAAAGATGCACTATTCTTACTTGTGGCAATTTTTTCCACTTTGAAATAATACTTGAGAAGTTCTGATCAAGAACTTAAAAACTTTCTTAAGCTTAAGCAAATTCCCTGTTTATACATCCAACTTATTTCATATAAGGATAAGGGATCTTCCCTGAGTCTGCTGTTCCTAAAAACCTCCAAATCTTGAAGACACAGCTGTACAGGATTTTTCAGAGAGGTTATTTATTAATCTGTCACTCAATATGCTATCTGGAAGTATCAAATAGTATAAAAATATACAGTACATCACGATTGTGGCAGTTTTGGGTCTCAAAACCTTTCAAGCTGATGGGTATGCTTTAAACTTTGAAAGTATGCAATTATGTTCTCTCAAATGACTGTAATGAGAGGACTTCCCTATTTTCAAATGATTAATACGGTGAATATTGCTCACCAGAAAAGAACACATTTAACAGAAGTCATATTGGTGTTGTTTCTTGTCATTCCTTCTAACTATCCAATATATTTTCTACAACTCTAGTTTACAATTGCATTTCATTTTCCCAGCTAGTTAGGCATACTTACAAGCAATGTACTGGACATTTTATTTTCACAAAAGGTCTATAGGGTTTCTGATATCTAAAACCATTCTTGGAAATAAAAGTATGCTAAACACACAGATGCCCACGAGCGTCATGCCAAGGACCTCAAATATTTGACGTAATATTCTAAATGAGAGTACATTTCAGAAATACGTGGCTCACCTGACTTGGTGCATGCTCCTAGCAGGTTCACAATGTTTTCATGACTCCCAATATGAATCATCATCTTGAGTTCAGACATTAAAGCATCTTTTTCCAAAGAGTCATATTTTTCTATAAAGGTAACATGACAGATAGTAACTATGCAGAATTTTTACAAGGAAATATATACAGGCTGAAACAAATTAGAAATAATTTTATTAACAGAATTACTAATTCAATCAAATATTTTTCTTGAAGCAGGAAATGAGAGTGAACAAGTAAAAGATGGCTGTAGCACTTAGAGAAGCGCCTTGTTTCCTGATTCAGTGATATCATGGGATAGTTCATTACTACTCAAAAGTAAAGAAAACATAAAGAAGTATAAGAAAGACTGTAATATGTGCCTACCCACACCTGTAGTGATTGGGAAATACCTTTTAAGGAAAGAAGAAAAGAGAATACTCATCCGAAAATAAAATGGAAAAAATGATCCAGAAAGAGTGTAGTGTAGTTAAGCATTCTTCATTTTTTTAAAAATTCTCATTCTTTCTCTCTCTCTTTCTCTCTCTCTGTCTGTATGTGTATATCTGTCTTTCTTTGTCTGTCTCTCTCTTAAATGTATTTAGTAAAATAGAAAATCTTTCATTAGGATACACATAAAAGACAGTAATAATAATAATAATAATAATAATAATAATAATAATAATAATAATAATAATAATAATAATAATAATAATAATAATAATAATAATAATAATAATAATAAGTTGGAAGGGACCTTGGAGGTCATCTAGTCCAACCCCCTGCTAAGGCAGGAAACCCTATACCATTTCAGACAAATGGCTGGCCAGTCTCTTCTTAAAAACTTCCAGTGCTGGAGCATTCACCACTTCTGGAGGCAGGTTGATCCACTGGTTAATTGTTCTAACTGTCAGGAAGTTTCTCCTTAGTTCTAGGTTGCTTCTCTCCTTGACTAGTTTCCATCCATTGCTTCTTGTCCTGCTTTCAGGTGCTTTGGAGAATAGCTTGGCTCCCTCTTCTTTGTGGCGGCCCCTGAGATATTGGAACACTGCTATCATGTCACCCCTCACCCTTCTCTTCATTAAACTACACATATCCAATTCCAGCAACCGTTCCCTATATGTTTTAGCCTCCAGTCTACCAATCATCTTTGTTGCTCTTCTCTGTACTCTTTCTAGAGTCTCGACATCTTTTTTACATCGTGGTGACCAAAACTGGATTTAGTATTCCAGGTGTGGCCTTACCAAGGCATTGTAAAGTGGTATTAGTACTTCACGTGATCTTGATTCTATTCCTCTGTTAATGCAGCCTAGCACTATGTTGGCTTTTTTGGCAGCTGCAGCACACTGCTGGCTCATATTTAAGTGATTGTCCACTAGGACTCCGAGATCCCTCTCACAGTTACTACTATCGAGCAAGGTACCACCTATACTATACCTGTGCATTTGATTTTTCCTGCCTAAATGCAGAACCTTACTTTTTTCACAATTGAATTTCATTTTGTTAGATAGTGCCCAGTGTTCGAGTCTGTCCAGATCCTCCTGTATCTTAAGCCTATCTTCTGGAGTATTGGCTATTCCTGCCAGCTTGGTGTCATCTGCAAATTTGATGAGTTCCCCATCTATCCCCTCATCCAAATCGTTGATGAAGATGTTGAAGAGCACTGGGCCCAGAACAGAGCCCTGGGGCACCCCACTACACACTTCCTTCCATGTAGATGCAGTTCCATTGAGGACCACACGCTGAGTACGGCCTGTCAGCCATCTACGAATCCATCTGGTGGTGATGCTATCTAACCCACATTTTTCTATCTTATCAAGTAGTAGGTTGTGATCTACTTTATCAAATGCCTTACTGAAATCCAAGTAAATTAAATCTACAGCATTCCTCTGGTCCACTAGTTTTGTCACTTGGTCAAAGAATGCAATAAGATTTGTCTGGCACGATCTGTTTTTGACAAACCCATGTTGGCTTTTAGTGATAACTTTGTTCGCATCAAGGTGTTCGCTGATTTGTTGTTTGATTATCTTTTCCAGAATCTTCCCAGGTATTGAGGTCAGGCTGATAGGTCTGTAGTTTCCTGGATCTGTTTTTTTCCCTTTTTTGAAGATGGGAACTACATCAGCTCTCTTCCAGTCCTCTGGTAGTTCCCCAGTGCTCCAGGATCTTTGAAAAATATAGTTCAGTGGTTCTGAGATCACGTCTGCCAGTTCCTTCAGAACCTTGGGGTGTAATCCATCTGGTCCTGTGATTTGAACTCATCTAGGCTGGACAGGTGCTCACTTACCATTTTCTTGCCTATCTTAACTTGCGTTTCTATTCTGTTTTTTATGGCACTGGTTTGGGTAGGTTGGACTGTTTTTTCCCTTTGTCTAAAGACAGATGCAAAAAACGAGTTAAATAGTTCTGCTTTCTCCCTGTTGCTTGTCACCTTCTTCCCACTTTCCCCCACTAATGGACCAATCATTTCCTTAACTTTTTTCTTGTTTCTTATATGTTGAAAGAAGCTTTTTTTGTTATTTTTGACTTTGGTCGCAAGCCTTAGTTCATTTTGAGCCTTAGCTTCCCTCACTTCATCTTTGTAGGCACGGGCTGTTTGCTGATATTCTGCCTTAGTTATGTGCCCCTCTTTCCACTTCCTATACTTGTCCCTTTTATCTTTCCGTTTGTCAGAGAGTTCTTTATGCAGCCATGCTGGTTTCCTTTGAAAGCTGTTATTTTTCTTCTTTGTTGGTATTGTGCTAGACTGGGCCTTTATTATCTCACTTTTCAAAATTTCCCAAGCTTCTTGAGTTGTTTTCCCCTTTAGGATTCTCATCCATGGAATTCTTCCCAAGGTCTCTCTAAATTTATTGAAATTAGCTCCTTTAAAGTCCAAGACTCTAGTTTGGCTGTATTCTATTGCTGGTGCTTCCATAATGTTGAATTCCAATATTGCATGATCACTTCCCCCCAAGGTTCCTGTGGCTTTGACACTTTCTATCATTTCATCTCTGTTAGTGAGAATTAAATCCAATATGTCTAATCCCCTAGTTCCCTTCTCTACTTTTTGGGAGAGAAAGTTGTCTGCTAGGTTTGTCAGGAATCTGTTAGATCTTCCACTTGGTGCAGAATTTGTCTCCTAGTTGATATCAGGGTAATTAAAGTCCCCCATTACTATTGTGATGCGCTTCCTTCCTTAGTTAACTGACTAGCAAAAAGTTCATCTATTTCCTCTGTTTGGTTGGGTGGCCTATAGTATACACCTATGGCAATGTCATTTCCCCCCCCCTTTATATTGACCCAAATACATTCAAGTTTACAGTTTTCATCATTGTTGTGCTCTATTTCTGTAGAGATAAAGTTATTTCTTATATAGAGAGCAACTCCACCTCCTCTTTTGTTTAGTCTATTTCTTTTAAATAATTTAAATCCCTCTAGCTGTGTGTTCCATTTGTGGGTTTCGTCCCACCATGTTTCTGTAATGGCAACAATATCATATCCTCCCTCATTTACCTGAATTTCTAGTTCACCCTGCTTACTGTTCATACTCTGTGCATTGGTGTACAGACATTTGAGTCCTTTATGACTGACCCTGTGTTTACTTGCTACATAACTTGTGTGGTGCCTAAGTTCCCCTATCTTCTTAGATTGCCGGGGACAGTGATGTTCTGTATCAATTAACTCGCTGTCCCCGTTGTTTAGAACAATATTATTTTTAAAAATAAAACATGCTAGAGACCTGGAAAGGAATGTTTCTAGTCACCCATGAGCCCAGCAGTTCAGATTAGTTGTTGACAGGTGCAACTGTTGTATAAGTTCATTGCATCAGGATTTGATGACAGCAACTTTTTAGCAAAACACCAGGATGTATGACAAATTTAATGCAAATTTATTTTTATGTTAAATAGTCTAATTCTCCCGTCATATATAGTACTTCAGGTGCATCTTTATGGCATGGAACCAGTTGGCATCATTCTCTTCAGTGGTTTTTTTTCCATTTGCAAAGCATATCAAAAGAATAAAATTATATGAAATTGTTTAAATTAAAAAGATTTCTATAATTAGAATTCTTATAAAATTTTAATTCTTTTAATATAATTTTAATTAGATTAAAACTAGCCTTTTAAGTAAAAAGGACATTTAGAAAAACAATGTAAAAAGACAATGTTCATTGAGATGGATTTTTTTTAGTTTTTTTTAAAAAAGCATCTAATAACTGAATATTGAAGAACACACAGCAAAGTCACAGAGTAAAAACAATTATAGGCTATTAGGTCAACATATCTAGTTATTGACATGGACCAGAAATATATTGATTCATATTACTTTTAGTGACTTTCAGGGGAAAAATCTATGTAGTTGCTAAATGTCAGCACTGACTTTACAGCACAAAATCAATCAGTCTAGTGAGTTAGAAGTTATCTATGCCAACATAAACATCATATTGGCCATATGTGTGCATTGCATTTATCCAAAAACTAAACCATGTTTTTAGTTAGTTCACGTGAACTAACTCAATTACAGTTTGATAATATATGTTGGGTTAACACATAAGGGACTAAAATGTTGACTAGATTGTAGTTCAATCTGTGGCACAGAGATAACAACTCTAATCTGTTCCTCTTTGCTTTTAAACCTTGGAAAGGATTTATAACACACAAATATCAGAAAGCTAATCACCTAACCCCGTGGTGGCGAACCTAAGGCACGCATACCACAGGTGGCATGCAAAGCCCTCTCTGTGGGCACGTGCACCGTCACCCCAGTCCTAGGCCTTGAGCTGGGTTTTATAAAACCTTTTCACTTTAGGCCTCTGCCACCATGTGCAAAAAAAAAAGGTTCAATGAATCAATCAATTTCAACTTCTTGCGGGGAAAAAAGATCTCGCAAAGTTGGAACTGATTGATTGAAATTTTTAGTCCCACCCAGTCTGTCGTTACCACCACAGCCACACCCACCCAATTGGGTCACACCTACCCGGCACCCAACGATACATAAGTAGGTTTTGGGTTGCAGTTTGAGCAATCGGTCTCTAAAAGGTTTGCCATCACTGACCTAACCCATCTTTTAGGATGTACTGTAAATGCTATAGTATGGATTCAAGGTCAGAAGACTCTATTGCCTCCAAGAACCGTTCTCAAGAAATAGATGGCATCATACCTTGCCAGAAGAGGGAGCTGGTGGTCTTCTATTAGTTGTGCTTGAGGACCACCAGAAATAAAGTTTAGAAAGGGAACCAGACCCACAAGTGTATAGAATCCAAGCTTACTACTTTAGTGATGGGAGAAAATCAGGTTGATACAAATGTTCTCCTTAAACTTTAGGCTACCTTTAAGCATTTTGACAGCAACTTGGATGGATGCTCCAGCTTCACTAATTCCATATGCACTAGCATTCACGACTTTCCCAAAGGCACCAGAGCCCAGTACTTGCCCTATAAAAAAGAAAGTATTCTCCTTATTTTACAATTTGTGTTTGCTTATTTCATGATTAGCTTCAGGACGAGTACCACGGACAGCTCACCAAATTTCAGATTTTCTCTGGGAAACTCCCACTTGACATCATACTCCAACTCACTGAAATTAATGTAGATGTATTCATTGTCGGAAGGACCAACCACTTGTATCATATGCAGTTGTCTTTCATATCTAAATTGCTAGAGGGAATGGGAAATTGTGAATGGTAAAAGCGACACACAAAGGGAGACAGAAGTGAATAAAGAGTATCAATTTTGTTGTTACCTTTTTATAGTTTCGGCATGTTAATATGCACAACCCAGCAATAATTAGAAAACAGACTCCAAATGTTGCATACAGCAAAACATTAGCTGGAAAGCAAATGCAAATATTCATGTAATTTGAAAAAGAGTTGAATTATGAAAGGGAGAAGTAAATATTTATTCTACTTGAATGAATGAATACTTTCTGACAATATTGACTGTAGAGTACCAAAGCTCCCTAGAGTAGAATTTGCAAACTTTTGAGATGCTACACGATCCTTATTAGACTTGCATATATATATAACATATGCAGTACATTAACTTTTATATACCAAGCATTCATGTCTTGAAGAACATACCTCTGCCCACCAAATGAAAAGCTAAGAATTGTTCATAAAAAGGACAAAGAATGAAAGTAAGCATACAGTGGCCATACATGAGACTGATCTGTATCTTGGGTGTCTCTGGAGCATGTGTTTTCTGTGAGCAAATAGGTCAGCTAAAGTATATTCATTGGAATTTTTTTCAGTCTCAGGTCCCCATTCGTAAAATAGAAACTGTATTCTTTCTTACTAACTGCAAATGGAAGCCACAAAATGATTACAAATGAAAAATCCAACCCTCTGATTTCCAAGAAGCAAAAGAATTTGGATGGGTTGAATTTCTTAAATTCAATCTTTTATTTTAAGTTTTGGCCAACATTGTCTCAACATGCTATTTCTAAATTCTAAAATCCAATTATCTCCATAAAATTTCACCATATCCTCCGTAGTCTAAACTGTGTAATTATATAGTACCTTTTGGTTCAATAAAATAAGATTCGCAAGAATAGCCAACTGAATTGTTTGCACAGCATTCGACAAAACGTCCAGTTTGTATGTTCTTTGTATTTAAAGTGCTTCTTGAGATCCAGGACCCAAAGATTGTTCCTTGACGTCTTTCATTTGAAATTCCATCTGTGATTTCGGTGCAACTGAAAGGAAGGTAACTCTCTTTACATTTTCTAATGTTCATGCAAACTATTAAAATTCAACATTAAAAATAAAAAATAAGTGAGAACTTCTGGGGGGGGGGTCTGCAGAGGAAATTAGAAAAAAAATCAAGATGGCAGCTCTGTGCAAAGCCCTGCCCCCCCTTTGGCATATATCACTGGATTGTGGCTAGAATCCTGACATTTTTGGCATTCAGATATCCTCCCCCCCACAAACAAAATAACTCTGAAAACTTCATATAGTCATATATTTCAGCATTAGGTATTGAAGGAATGATGTAAACTGCCAACTTTTTTCACTTACAGCTTCTTTATATTTGGTAGGTCTTCTTTAGAATGCATGTTAGATTATTGGCTTCCAGAAAGAGAATTCTCAGATTCTATCTGATTACCCACCACATTTATGCTAGAAGTGATGTAATATGTTAACCAATCTTAGGCCATATTCTGGCCCTCACTAATGTTGTCTTTATAGATTGTTGTTAGGGCATTCCATCTATCTGAGGGAAGACAATGAGAACATCATCTTAATTTCTGCAGTCCGTTGTCGATTGCCCTTATCCTAAGAAACATTTTTGACATTACTTACATGCTTTAAAAGAAGACCAACATTACAAGCCATTATTTGGAAGATCAGAACTAAGAAATGAATAGGTCCTTATCTTAACTGTAGTGGTGCAGTGGTTAGAATGCAGCATTGCTGGCAGGAGTTTGATCCTGACTGGTTGAAGGTTGATTCAGCAATCCATTCTTCCAAGGTCAGTAAAATAAGAAGCCAGATTGCTGGGGGCAATATGCTGACTCTGTAAACTGCTTAGAGAGGGCGGTAAAGCACTATGAAGAGGTATATGAGTTCAAGTGCTATTGCTATTGCTATTTCTATTTGACAGTTTCTGGAACTGTAACTACCAGAATTGTAACTGATTGGGATGGCCTGGCATAGGAAGATTTCAGGAAGGGAATTGGGGTGATATAACCCTATTTGCAGCAGGAAGAATAAAATGAGCAGTTTCTGGATAATGGTAAGCTGGAACTCCTATTCTGTTAGCAAGAACTGTCTGTATGTGTTCACTTTCTCTGAAGTTCTCAGTTCAAGGATTAGGGCAAAATGGAAACATTTCTGTATAATTTATTAAGAGAAATATTTTAAGCTCCGGCAGGTGAACTAGGAAGAAATCTGTCATGGAACTGGATCTACTTGTCTGACCCAGTGAGGTCAATCAGAAACTTTTATTCCTGTGGCATCTTATTTACAATTTTTTTAAAAAACAATTATGTCAGTACTATATGATCCATAACTATATCATAGTTAATCAATGGAAATCAACCACTCATGTCAATGGAAACATTCAAAGTATTTTTTTATATTTACTTGATATGTTTTCTGTAACATTCCTTCCAGATCCACAATGGAGCAGGATTGCTTTCAGCAACGCAAGATAACTGATTAAATGTTGAGCTCATTTTTACTTTAGGCTTGCCTGCAAAGATAACAGCAAAAATGATAGATAATTCAGTAATTCAATTTTACAAACATTGCACACGTTCCCTACAACTTAAGCCTTTTCTGTTTTAACTAATTCTGATTACAAGCCCATTTGTCTAAAGCAGGCATGTCAAACTGCCGGCCCTTTGGCTGGATACATCATACTGAAACCGCGCCCACCCCATTGCCGGCAATGGGGAAAAAGTCGCAATACGTCGCATGACGTCATGTGACGTTGTGAGTTTGACATGCCTGGTCTAAAGGAATGGATCTTTATTTGAATTACAAAAATTTGACACCAAGGGAAGTATATTTAAAGCCAAACCTAGCACAGCATAAAAGATATTACACACCAACACTAGTCTTTATCTTTGACCCAGACTCTTCTGTTTCAACCTCGTGTTGTCTTACTTTGACTTCCCTTACCAGCTGTCTATTACTTTCTTCAACTTACTACACCCGATACTGGATCTGGTGAAACTAGATAATGCAGATAGAGAGCAAAATGACAGGGTCATAAATCTATAGAATCAATACTCAAATCAGTAATAAGCTAGCAACTGATACATTTAGCTAGATTATATACCTCTTAGTTATCTTTCCCAGCTTTTTCCAACTTGATTTCCTCCAGATGTGGTGGTGCAATAGCTCCTTACTTTGAATAAGTGACTAATGGCTGAAAGTTACAGAGTTTACCATGAGAACATTACGTTAGTAAAGGCTAGCTTGTCCTTTCAAACTTACAGGCATTTGTCTTGCAGCACAACTGCATGAGATTCCTACACTGAAGATGCATGATACTCTACCATCATGTTTAGACTTTACACAAAAAAGTAGCTTTTATCTTTTGTTCCCACTACTGCAGTCACTCAGTCAGTCAGTCTATCTAGCTACCTAGCTATCAACCCCCATCCTTGAAGCCTATATATCAGGGGTGTCAAACTTGCAACATCACGTGATGTGTCGCGATGTATTGCAACTGTTTTTCCATTGCCGAGAATGGGGTGGGCGCGGTTTTGGCATGACGCATCCAGCCCGTGGGCTGGCAGTTTGACACCCCTGCTATATATCTTTGGCTGGCAGAAAGAAACTTTTTTGTTAATTTAGGCAGCCATTTCAGTAATGTATGCTATACCTGGTTTTAAATATTTTTAATATTGTTTTTATTATGAACAGCAGTTTGTTAATTTCCTACTTAGTCCCAACACATATTTTAAAAGTGACAAATTGGAGAAGACTTGTACACACAATTCAGTGGAAAACAAGGGTAAAAATTAAATCTGTTAATAAATATAGCATGATACTAAGCATTGATTGATCTTGTTTCTTAAGACATACTCACTCTTCACATAGAGTCTTAATGTCCTCTTTACAAATGCATCACTATTTTCTGCATAGAACAAATATTCGCCTGGTTGGTTTTTATGGTCACAGAAACTTGCAGAGATACTGTTTCATAAAGGAAGGTAGAAAGGGTCATTCAAGTGTAGACTCAAGTGTACTCTTTACTGAAAGGCTCTATGGTGAGTTTTTAACCTACCCAGGTTACTCTCAAAGAATAAAAACCACCAAATAACATTGCAACCAAGCAATATTGTTCTCCCATGAAGGCTTGCAAAACAGAACCTTCGCTATGGCATCTGAAACTATAGAAGTAACTGATGCAAAAAAAAAATCTTTTCTTTTATATTATAATAAGGAAAGGAAGCTTCCTAAACTCTACAAGTGGCCAATCACATAGACTTTTAGGAAATTAACCACAGATAAAATATTACTTTGGCCACCTAATGAGAAGGAAGGACTCACTGGAGAAGAGCCGAATGCTGGGAAAGATTGAGGGCAATAGAAGAAGGGGACGACAGAGAATGAGGTGGCTGGATGGAGTCACTGAAGCAGTAGGTGTGAGCTTAAATGGACTCCAGCAGATGGTAGAGGACAGGAAAGCCTGGAGGAACATTGTACATGGGGTCACGATGGGTCGGACACGACTTCGCAGCTAACAACAACAACAACAATATTACATTTGTATCTGGTCATGTATTTGACCTTTCCTCAAATACCATATGGTGAAAGGAAAGTCTGATGCTGTAAAGATTTTTTCTCCATAGGAACCTGGAATGTAAGATCCATGAATCAAGGAAAGCTGGACGTGGTCAAACAAGAGATGACAAGACTGAACATCGACATCTTAGGTATCAGCGAACTAAAATGGACAGGAATGGGTGAATTTAATTCAGATGACCATCAGGTATACTACTGTGGGCAAGAATCCCTCAGAAGAAATGGAGTAGCCTTCATAGTCAATAAAAGAGTAGGAAAAGCAATACTGGGATATAATCCTCAAAATGACAGAATGATCTCAGTTCGAATCCAAGGCAAACCATTCAATATCACAGTAGTCCAAGTCTATGCCCCAACCTGAAGAGGATGAAATTGACCGGTTCTATGAAGCCCTACAGCACCTTATAGAACTAACACCAAAAAATGATGTCCTTATCATCATGGGGGATTGGAATGCTAAAGTAGGAAGCCAGAAGATAACCAGAATAACAGGCAAATTTGGCCTTGGAGTACAAAATGAAGCAGGGCACAGGCTGATAGAATTTTGTCAAGAGAATACGATGGTCATAGCAAACACTCTTTTCCAACAATCCAAGAGACGGCTCTACACATGGACATCACCAGACAGTCAACACAGAAATCAGATTGACTATGTGTTCTGCAGCCAAAGATGGAGAAGCTCTATACCACAGGTCGGCAACCTGCGGCTCCGGAGCCGCATGCGGCTCTTTGAGCCGTCTCTTGCGGCTCCCAGCCGCCCGGTGCGCGCGCACCTCTTCCAACGGGCAGTGGTGCGCGCGCACCTCTCCAAATGGAGAGTGGCACCACCCGTTTGGAGAGGTGCACGCGCACCTCCCCGAATGGGCGGAGGTGCGCGCGCACCTCCCCAAACCTTTGGAGAGGTGCGCGCGTACCTCCGCGCGAATGGGCAGCGGTGCCGCTCTTTCAGGAAGCCCGCCGCGGCCCGTCTGTGAAGCTGCCGAAAGCGGCAGCTTAGCAGACGGGCCGCGGCAGCTTCCGCAAAGAGCGGCGCCCCTGCCCATTCCGAGAGGTGCGCGCGCACCTCTCCGAACGACCGGAGGTGCGCGCGCACCTCCGTGCGAACGGGCAGCGGTGCCGCTCTTTCAGGAAGCCCGCCGCGGCCCGTCTGTGAAGCTGCCGAAAGCGGCAGCTTAGCAGACGGGCCGCGGCAGCTTCCGCAAAGATCGGCGCCCCTGCCCATTCCGAGAGGTGCGCGCGCACCTCTCCGAACGACCGGAGGTGCGCGCGCACCTCCCCAAACCTTTGGGGAGGTGCGCGCGCACCTCCGCGCGAACGGGCAGCGGTGCCGCTCTTTCAGGAAGCCCGCCGCGGCCCGTCTGTGAAGCTGCCGAAAGCGGCAGCTTAGCAGACGGGCCGCGGCAGCTTCCGCAAAGATCGGCGCCCCTGCCCATTCCGAGAGGTGCGCGCGCACCTCTCCGAACGACCGGAGGTGCGCGCGCACCTCCCCAAACCTTTGGGGAGGTGCGCGCGTACCTCCGCGCGAACGGGCAGCGGTGCCGCTCTTTCAGGAAGCTGCCGCTTTCGCAAAGATCGGCAGCTTCCTGAAAGAGCGGCGCCGCTGCCCCTTCGCACGGAGGTACGCGCGCACCTCCCCAAAGGTTTGGGGAGGTGCGCGCGCACCTCCGGTCGTTCGGAGAGGTGCGCGCGCACCTCTCGGAATGGGCAGGGGCGCCGATCTTTGCGGAAGCTGCCGCGGCCCGTCTGCTAAGCTGCCGCTTTCGGCAGCTTCACAGACGGGCCGCGGCGGGCTTCCTGAAAGAGCGGCACCGCTGCCCATTCGCGCGGAGGTACGCGCGCACCTCCGTTCGTTCGGAGAGGTGCGCGCGCACCTCTCGGAATGGGCAGGGGCGCCGCTCTTTCAGGAAGCTGCCACGGCCCGTCTGCAAAGCTGCCGAAAGCGGCAGCTTTGCAGACGGGCCGTCGCCATCGGGCAACCGGGAACCGGTTCCATCTCATTTTTTAAAAAATGGCAGCCGCGTGCGTCCGCGCATGCGCAAAAAACCTTTTTGCGCATGCGCGTGCATGGACACACGCACGCGGCTCCCTCTTTTTTTAATTTGTGATGGAACCGGTTCCCAGTGGCTCTTTTTCTTTTTTAGGTTGCCGACCCCTGCTCTATACAGTCAGTAAAAACAAAACCAGGAGCTGACTGTGGCTCAGACTGTGAGCTTCTCGTTGCAAAGTTTAGGCTTAAACTGAAGAAAGTAGGGAAATGCACTAGGCCACTCAGGTATGAATTAAAACATATCCCTATTGAATATACAGTAGAGGTGACAAATAGATTTAAGGAATTAGATCTGATAGACAGAGTGCCTAAAGAACTATGGACGGAGGTTCGCAACATTGTACAAGAGGTAGCAACTAAAACCATCCCAAAGAAAAAGAAATGCAAGAAAGCAAAATGGCTGTCTGAGGAAGCTTTGCAAATAGCTGAGGAAAGGAGATAAGCGAAAGACAAGGGAGAAAAAGAAAGATACGCCCAGTTGAATGCAAAATTCCAGAGAACAGCTAGAAGAGATAAGAATGCCTTCTTAAATGAACAGTGCAAAGAAATAGAAGAAAACAATAGAATAGGGAGGACTAGAGATCTCTTCAACTAAATTGGAGATGAAGGGAACGTTTTATGCAAAAATGGGCATGATAAAGGACCAAAATGGCAGGAACCTAACAGAGGCAGAAGAGATTAAGAAGAGGTGGCAAAACTACACAGAAGAACTATACAAGAATGAGCTTAATGTCCCTGATAACCACGATGAGGTGGTCACTGACCTTGAGCGAGACATCCTAGAATGTGAAGTGAAGTGGGCCTTAGAAAAACTGAGCAACAACAAAGCTAGTGGAGGTGACAGTATTCCAGCTGAACTATTCAAAATCTTAAAAGACGATGCAGTAAAAGTGCTACACTCAATTTGCCAGCAAATTTGGAAAACTCAACAGTGGCCACAGGATTGGAAAAGATCAGTTTACATTCCAATTCCAAAGAAAAGCAGTGCCAAAGAATGTTCAAACTATCACACCACTGCACTCATTTCCCATGCTAGTAAAGTTATGCTTAAAATCCTACAAGCTAGACTCCAGCAGTATGTGGATCGAGAACTACCAGAAGTACAGGGAGGATTTTGAAGAGGCAGAGGAACTAGAGATCAAATTGCCAACGTATGCTGGATCATGGAGAAAGCTAGAGTTCCAGAAAAACATCTACTTCTGCTTCATTGACTATGCTAAAGCCTTTGATTGTGTGGATCATAACAAACTGTGGCAAGTTCTTAAAGAGATGGGCGTACCAGACCATCTTATTTGTCTCTTGAGAAACCTATATGTGGGCCAAGAAACAACAGTGAGAACTGGACACGGAACCACTGATTGGTTCAAAATTGGGAAAGGAGTCCAGCAAGGCTGTATACTGTCGCCCTGCCTATTTAACTTATAAGCAGAGCACATCATGAGAAAGGCAGGGCTAGATGAATCAAAAGTTGGAATTAAGATTGCCGGAAGAAATATCAACAACCTAAGATATGCAGATTATTATTATTATTATTTATTATTATTTATTGCATTTATATACCGCCCTTTCCCTGAGGACTCAGGGCGGTTTACAGGGAGTTAAAAAACAACTATACAAAAGTTAAAACCCAATTTAAAAAATATTAAATCAACCCTGTACTATTAAAAAACCCCAATTAAAATGAATATCTCCTCAGCCTGGGCCCGAGAGCTCAAAGAGCCAGGTCTTCAGGCCCCGGCGGAATGATCGGAGGTCGGGAGCAGTCCTCAGCTCCACCGGCAGCTGGTTCCAGAGGGCAGGCGCCCCCACTGAGAAGGCCCTATCCCTGGGTGTCACCCGCCGGCAATCTCTTACCGGCGGGACCCTGAGCAGACCCTCCCTGTGGGAGCGCACTGGGCGAAGGGCGTTTGATGCCGGCAGCAGGTGTTCCCTCAAATAACCCGGACCCAGGCCATGTAGGGCTTTATAGGTGATAACCAGCACCTTGAATTTCACCCGGAGGGCAACCGGAAGCCAATGCAGCTCGCGGAGTAGAGGTGTTACATGGGAGTATCGGGAGACCCCCATTACAACTCGCGCGGCCGCATTCTGCACCAGTTGAAGCCTCCGAGTGGTCTTCAAGGGCAGCCCCATGTAGAGAGCGTTACAGTAGTCCAAACGGGAGGTCACAAGCGCATGAGTAGCTGTGCGTAGGGCGTCTCGGTCCAGATAGGGACGCAACTGGCGCACCAGGCGAACCTGTGCAAAAGCCCCCCTGGTCACGGCTCCTATGTGATCTTCAAAATTGAGCCATGAGTCCAGGAGGACGCCCAAGTTGCGAGCCCTATCAACGGGGGGTAACACCTCACCCCCCATCGTTAGAGATGGAATAACTTGGTTAACCCGAGATGCCGATATGCACAGCCACTCAGTCTTGGCGGGATTGAGACGAAGCCTGTTTCTCCCCATCCAGACCTGAACCACCTCCAGGCACCGGGACATCACGGAGAGGGCATCGCTGGGTTGGTTCGGGGTGGAAAGAAAAAGTTGGGTATCATCAGCGTACTGGTGATACCCCACCCCGAAGCCACGAATGATCTCGCCCAGCGGCTTCATATAGATGTTGAACAGGAGAGGCGAGAGAACCGACCCCTGAGGGACTCCACAAATGAGAGGCCTCGGGGCGGATCTCTGCCCTCCCGTCAACACCGACTGCGAGCGGCCCTGGAGGTAGGAGGAGAACCACCGTAAAACGGTGCCTCCCACTCCCAACCCCCTGAGACGCCGCAGCAGGATACCATGGTCGATGGTATCGAAAGCCGCTGAGAGATCTAATAGGACCAGGACAGAGGAGCAACCCCTGTCCCTTGCCCTCCAGAGATCATTCACCAGCGCGACCAATGCCGTCTCTGTGCTGTGTCCGGGCCTGAAACCCGATTGGTACGGGTCCAGATAATCAGTTTCCTCCAGGAACAGAGGGAGCTGATGCGCCACCACACTCTCAACAACCTTCGCCAGAAAGCGAAGGTTGGAGACTGGACGGTAGTTGTCTAAAGCAGCCGGGTCCAAAGCAGGCTTCTTGAGAAGGGGTCTCACCACCGCCTCCTTCAAGGCGGCAGGGAAGACACCCTCCTTCAGAGAAGCAGTTATTACTGCATGGAACCAGCCTCGTGTTCCCTCCCGAGCCGCATAAGCTAGCCAGGAGGGGCACGGATCCAACAAACAGGTGGTGGTGCTCAGTCTCCCCATGATCCTGTCCACATCATCAGGGGAAACAGGGTTGAACTCAGTCCAGATAACGTGCTCAAGACCGCCTGATTCCTCCACATCAGACTCTGCCCAGTCAGAGTCCAGACCGGTCCGGATCTGAGCGATTTTGTCCGCCAGATGATGACTAAACTCCTCGGCTCGTCCCTGCAAGGGATCCTCTCTCACCTCCTGGTTAAGGAGGGAGCGAGTCACCCTAAGCAGGGCGGCCGGGCGATTATCTGCGGACGCGATAAGGGCGGCAAAGTAGTTAGACTTCGCCGTCCTTATCGCCGCAAGATAAGACGTTATAAAGGTTCTTAACTGCAATCGGTCGGATTTGGATCGGCTGGATCTCCAACCACTCTCTAGACCTCGTCTCCGACGCTTCATCTCCCGGAGCTCCACAGAGAACCATGGGGCCCAACGGGATCTGCGCCGGGTCAGAGGTCGCATGGGTACAACGCAGTCAAGTGCCCTGGTGGCAGCCGTTTCCCAGGCCTCCACCAGAGCATCGACTGGGCTGTGGGTAAGGGTGATAGGTATAGGCCCAAGCGCCCTCTGGAATCGATCCGGGTCCATTAGGTGCCTGGGGCGGAACCACCTGGTCGGTTCCGCCGCCCAGCGGCGGGGGGTGGCATGACGGAAAACCAGCCTCAGGAGGTGGTGATCTGACCATGACAGAGGGGTGATGGACGGGGAGCCCCCTCCCAGATCATCCAACCACTGTCCAGACAGGAATACCAGGTCGAGAGTATGATCCCCCACATGAGTCGGGCCCTCAATAACCTGGGTCAGGCCCATGGCTGTCATGGAAGCCATGAACTCCCGAGCTAACTCCGACGACCCTCCCAGTGACGGCAGGTTGAAGTCACCCAGGACTATAAGCCTGGGGAACTCCACCGCCAACCCTGAGAGGGTGTCGAGCAGCTCAGGCAGCGCTGTTGCCACACAGCTGGGCGCCAGGTATGTAAGCAACAAACCCAACTGAACCCGAGAACCACATCTCAAGAGGAGGGATTCGCTCCCGGCCATCTGGACAATGATGGCCTCCCGGGGACACAAAGTCTCCCGAATAACCACTGCCACCCCACCACCCCTGCCCTGAGCCCGTGGCTGGTGCAGCACCCGGAAACCTGGCGGGCATAACTCGGTGAGAGGCACCCCTCCCTCCGAACCCAACCAAGTTTCCGTGATGCACGCTAGATCCGCACCTTCCTCCTCGATCAGATCATGGATGAGGGGAGCTTTGTTAACTACGGATCTAGCGTTAAAATAGACCAACCTGAGCTCAGGGGCCTGATCACCCTCATCCCCGGGTAAGAGGGTGCTAACCGGAGGGTCGGAGCGCGCCACCGCTCGGAGATAGCGGGGGCGCGATCCCAGGTGTTGATATGGCCCTCCGCGCAAACACCTGCTGCCATTCCCTATCGCCGTGGGGATTTGAAGCCCCACCCCCACATTCCCAGAACCAGCAGCCACCCCCCCGACCCCGTCCTGTCAGGACCTCTAACAGGTCCAGACTGAGTGCCGGTTAAAGATTCCCTCCCTACCCTCCCCTCCCTCCCCCTCCCTAACCTTTTAAAATAACCGGCTAAAAATTTTATCAGGGGCCTCTTAGCACGTCTCCACTCGAGGCCCCTAGTTAAGCCCAGCCACCTCTCGGAACCCCGGCAATTGGGTCCGTCATCAAGGGGAATGTTAGAAAAGAAGGCTGGTCGTATCCAGGAGGGAGAAACCCCTCTGAGGGCGCACAAGTCCGAACCAGAGTACTGTACGCGAGCCATAAGATGGAACTGTCCATATGAGCCATTGTTCACAAATGGGATCAAAAGTTGTTAAGCTGATGAGATGTTAGTTCAGATGTAAAAAAAACATTAAGTCCGGAACGTGTCTTCATCCAGCAGTCTGCCAGTCCGGCTCTGCTCTCACCTGAGCCGGTCCAGACAAGAGCCCATGACTGTCCTCTCACCTAGCCATGAAATCCAGCCTGGGATGGATAAGGGCAGCGTTGCTGGGGAAGCAAAAGTCCACCTTGCTAGTCTCTCACACCAGCAGGGGATTGATAGCCAGTCCAGAGCCGCCCTCTCACCACGGCCTGTCCTAGACTCCTTCCGGAACATCATAGGGAGGTCACGGGAACAGGAGAAAAAATGTCCCAAATCCTGTTCCAGCATCCAGTCCATCTTAGAAAGTAGCAAGCAGATCATCCAGCACACTAAATCCATTTCTAGGGCTGCAGGGAGCTCAGTTATAAATGTCAAATGCTCAGATTCAAGCAGCCAAATCTCCATCGTCCTCTGAGAAAAAGGAGACAGAAAAGTCTCCCCCATAGCCTCCACGCCGAAACGGGAATCCGCAGCCATTTTATAAGCGGAAAGATGATACCACTCTAATGGCAGAAAGTGAAGAAGAACTAAAGAGCCTCTTGTTGCGGGTGAAGAAGGAGAGTGCAAAACTTGGGTTGAAACTTAACATTAAGAAAACCAAGATCATGGCATCCGGCCCTCTCAATTCCTGGCAAATAGATGGGGAAGAAATGGAGATGGTGACAGATTTTATTTTCCTGGGCTCCAAGATCACTGCAGAAGGGGGCTGCAGCCAAGAAATTAAAAGACGCTTGCTCCTCAGGAGGAAAGCCATGGCAAATCTAGACAGCACACTAAAAAGCAGAGACATCACCCTGTCAACAAAAGTGCGTATAGTCAAGGCTATGGTCTTCCCAGTTGCAATGTATGGCAGTGAATGTTGGACCATAAGAAAGGCTGAGTGCCAAAGAATTGAGGCCTTTGAACTATGGTGCTGGAGAAGACTCCTGCGAGTCCCTTGGACTGCAAGGTGATCGAACCGGTCAGTCCTAGAGGAGATCAACCCTGACTGCTCTTTAGAAGGCCAGATCCTGAAGCTAAAACTCAAATACTTTGGCCACCTAATGAGAAGGAAGGACTCACTGGAGAAGAGCGTAATGCTGGGAAAGATTGAGGGCAATAGAAGAAGGGGATGACAGAGAATAAGGTGGCTGGATGGAGTCACTGAAGCAGTGGGCGTGAGCTTAAATGGACTCCAGAAGATGGTAGAGGACAGGAAGGCCTGGAGGAACGTTGTCCATAGGGTCGCAATGGGTCAGACATGACTTTGCAGCTAACAACAACAACAAATACCATATACTAAAAAAAAGTGTTTGTTTTTTTTTTTACTCTACAGAAACCATCCAACATCTCAATTCTGCTGATTTGATCTGAAGTAGGGCACAGATGGATTTTGTGGATTTGAAGATTACTAATATGCTGTTCCCTCCTATTATGAGTCCAGAAAAAAGTTTTGAAATTAAGAATGCTCTTCCTCCTCTTCTGCAGGAAGAATCTCTCTTCACTAAAGGTTATAGACCATATAATCTACCATATTGCTGAAGTGCTGATTGGTAGATAGTTTTTTAACTTTCTGGTCTGAGGCTCAGGGGGATAACTGGCCCAAACCTACCAGATTGATTTCTCTACCTAAGACTAGGAGTTGGGACTCCCTATTCCTACTCTAACTACCCTATCACATTGGCTCTCAATATTTCTGATCAACAGTCCAGACATTTATATAAACTAAGAACAGGATGGATAGTTAATTAGTTAGTTAGTTAGGTATAGATAGATAGGCAGACAGATAGATGATATAACCCTATTTCTAATCCTTTTAAAACTGAAATAGCACAAAAAGTTAAGATTTGAATCCATCAGGGACAGCTTTCATGTCCAGCTTTGATCTAGCAGGAGGAGGGACAGGTGAGAATCTACAGCACCACTATCAGAATAAACTGAGTTTTAACATAGCAGAGGTCAAGAACTTTCAACTCTTGGGTCAAATAAAGTCTTCCAGGTGTTTCAGTCCAAATCTTCAAACTTTTTTCCCCTCATTTATTCTGCTCCAGAGTTACTCCATGCACTACAAAGCTTGTACAAATTGCAAAGAACAAAAAAAGCCTGTTTTGTGGTCACTCATTTGGTATCCTAAATAAAGATACATCCACATTTCTACCTATATTTGGCTTTGACTGTCCTGTGGTGGCACATAGCACAAAAATTTGAAGGGAAGTAATAAAACCTCCTTAACAGAAGAAAACTTCTTACCTCCTATTTTGCAAAAACAAGATTACAAAAAGAGGTTCGAATCCTGTATTTGGCCTGCACCAGCCATCTAGCCCTTCATAATGCAGATAAATGAAAAGCGTGAAAGAATTTGCAGTTTCTCTTTCACCTGGTTTCAAATTTACTACTGCTTGGGAAATCACAGATAAAAATATATATTGCTCAAACAGAAAATTCTTACCTCCACATGTTAATTTCATCTAAAAAATGCAGATTGTATTTAAATTATTTTCCCTGCACTGTGCTGAACAGCAGAAGCAAATGATGCTGGCCTGGTGTAGCAAAAGGAGCAAGAAAGAGCAAAGCATGACAAGTACTCTAGATAAAGGAGATAAAGCAGGGCAGGCAGAAATCTCAGGATCAATATATTGACAGCTGGAAATACATGAATTGGACTCTTTCCTTCATTTTCCCTGTCAGGCATCAAGATAAGTCATCCAGGCCAAACAACCACTGATCTAAGAGTCTTTATTAGTTATTTACAGCATCACTGGAACAGCCTCAGAACCTCAATATTACATCTTGCCATTAAGTCTTGCTGCAAAGGACGATTCGCTCAGCATTATCCTGCTGTTGTCCATATTAGAAAACACTCAGCAGCCAGAAAACAAACATGAGAGTCAGAACAAGATGCTATTATCGTAGTACAGTGGCAGCTCTTTCAATTCCCACAGCAAGGGCTGGTTTCCACTGTAGCTAGAAAAGAGTCTAAATGGTTTCTAACATGTTCCTTGGGGGGGGGGGGTTGTGTGAAAAGAAAGAACATAAATTCAATGGGATTCTCAGCAGGGAAGTGTTACTTGCAGATCAGCAGTTTTCAAAGAAAAGGGGTATCTGTAGTGTCTCGCCCCTTAAGGAACCTCTGATCATGAGTGATGATGGAAATAATAAAAAAAAACCATGCACATTGGAGGAATCTCATCATATAAGGTTTTTTTGTTTGCTTTCTTCCTGAGATTTTCAGGTGTGTACCTAAGATTTACCGAAAATGAATGTGTTGGGACAACAATTTAGCTGCAGTTTCATCAAAATTCATGTTGGTGGGATTTCACTACTAGTGAACAGAAATCCACAGGAAGATATTCTTGAGACCTACCAATGTTTAAGCAGAGGCTAAAGCTTGGGATCCAGATGGTTTCTTAACAATTATAATAAGAGGAAATAAGCAAATCACAATAACCATGTTTCCACCAAATGAATCAAAATTTTCTTAATGATATTTTTCTTGAGAATCAAGTTATATTTATGTGTGATATGGCATATATATAAGCTTTTTATTGCTGCACACTTGGTAGCCGTAGGCAACCAGAAATACTTGCAAGTGTGTTAGGGATACCACTCTCCATTCTTCTTTAGTACAAAGAAAGAGGTGAGCTGCTCAAAAAACCACATTTCTCCTTAATGATCATAAAAATGCGTTTCTCCACCTTCTCCTAGCCTCCAGCAGAATAGCTAAAAAAAAATTAAATCCTTCTGAGTTTATTTACAATGTTGTAAGTAGAAAACAAAAAAATAATATTTATGCATAGATTTCAGTTTCATAAGACTGATTCAGTCTGGAAAACTAAACCAAGTTCTGCTGAAAAATAAAGGAAGATTTGTTGTATCAACATCGATAAGTTTTGCTTTATGCTTGATTGAAGAAGTGAAAGCAAATAAAGAAGGAACAGAAAACCAAAAGGTACCAAGAATGTTTTGTGGAAAACCTTAGAGGAAGTAGTAGGTGGAGTGAAATCAAAATACTAAAAAAGAAAAGAGGGGGAAAAAAATCTTCAAGGAATTTATTTATTTATTTTCAAATACAGAAATTCTTCTCTTTGTATTATCCATTATTTTCTAAACCTTGCTCCTCTTTTCATCTGAGCAAAGAATGAGAACATTTGTTCACATTTTTACTGGGATAGGCTCTTCCAACTTTTTTTTTTAAATTATTATTATAAATTTGCTAAAATTGCTTCTACTCTCCAGTTGCTTTTTTTTTCTTTTTTGCCCAAGAGACATCATTGCTCCCCTTTGTCCTGCCCTGGAGATTGCTGCTAATTTTGAACAGAGAAATAGGAGGTCTTGGCTGTGTCTCCTCTATTCTCCAGAAAAAGAGTCAAGGAATAATATACATTTAAACACCGATCGTAAAGAAAATAAGACAAGAAAAATAGAGACAGACTCCAAAAGAATTTGAGAGGGACAAAAAAGAAATTATTATGTGTAATCATACTAATGAGCCAGCAAACCCAAACACCAACTGTAATAACCTAAGGCTGCATTCATAAAATAAGGCATAGTTCCACCCAATTCTGTGCTAGCCAGGGCAGAGTTAGATTACAGTTCTGGGGGATGCTTTTCGACTATTAGAGTTGTCTAGAGAAAGAAGAGATGGATTATTTGGAAACCAGATCCTATAAGGTTTGGTGGAAAGAGCTGTGTAATGTTTAACTTGAAAAACATAAAACTAAAGTGAGACCTGACAGTTCTCTTAAAATATCTCAATCATTGGGGTGTGAAAGATGAAGTAGACTTAATCTCTTTTGCTTTAGAAGACAGGACTAATACTAATGTAGAAACTGCAGGGAAAGAAATATATGGGCTGATTTAAGAAAATCTTCTTAAGAGTTGCTTGGAATAAACCACAGGCTCTGGGAGGGGGCCCTATGGATCAAAATAAATGTAAGGATAGTCACATCAGGAAAATGTACTGTACATGGTAACCAAATCAAGAAAGAAGGCTGAGCACACGAGAAATTTAGGTTCCGTAGTCTGTCTTAAGTAAAAAGTGCTCTGAAATAGTTCTTTAAATAAACAATATGCTTTCAGGGTACAGGAATGTACAAAGCTGCATAGAGGCACCATGTACTTTCAAGGTCTGTTGCATACAGATCTACCAACTTCCTCCTTATGTTTGAAAAATGCTGAAGGGAAGACGGAAACATTTATTTTTCGACTTTAATGTTTGCAGAGTCATAGAAGCCAAGACACATCTCGCTCAACTAGCAGCTTTTCGTATCCAACTTGCTATCTTTAAAAAATAATTGGATGTTCCAAAATGTAACACATGTAACATCCATTATCTGGAAGTTAAAAGTACAGTAATGGCAAACACCCCCCCACACACATACACGCACAAGCCAATAAAGTCTTAAGTACATCAGCACATGACATGACCAGACAGTTCCATAGTGGGGCCTATCAACAATAGTGCTGCTACTGCTGTGCCATCAGAGCAAACTCAGGATCCTGCATCACTCAGGGATCTCCTGATTCAGAGCCACAGGCTTTAAAAAGTTGAGCAAAAATATTGCTGGTCCTCACTACTACCTGACAGAAGGAGGGAAGGAGGAACAGATAATTAATGCTCAAACAGGAGAGAGAATGTACGGCAGAAAGAAATGGAAGAGAAAATAATTTGCAAGGACCTTTGCTGTAGCTTTCTCTGCCCTGGTATATCTGTCAGTGTCACCTGTTGTATACCTCAGTTTTCAAGATACTGTAATCTGGTTCTGGGAGCTGCTATTGTAATATTTCACACATTGACCTTGAATGATCTTAAAGAGTATACTGAGAAATTCATCAATATGTTCCCCAGGAATTTATTTATTTAAAGTCTGAAGTTTATACCCCAAGGGAGAAGATTGGACTCAACCAAAGTGAAGCACCTTCAAATCAGATTGATGCTTAAATTTTTACACAAAAATCTGTGCAACTTCAACATGCCGAATTACAATCTGATGGATCCAAGTCTCTCTTACACGTTTGCTGATTTGATAAGGCACTGGTAGGGTGCGGTACATTTGAAGTTCTCTATCATGAACTTTTTAATTTAATTGAAGAAACAAAAGCTTGTGGCATGCAACAAGTAAGAACATACACAACAAATAAATAGCATTGTTTTAAACATCTTATCAGAAGTGGAGAAAATGTGCAAAAGTGCATAGCAGACAAATAATCAAAGAAAGTGAATTACCTGTAAGTGTCTGTGTAATTTTGCTGACATGGAAATGATATTTGGGAAAATATCCAAATGCATCTTATTGGTGGGTAGGCTTTAAGTTTAACTTCAAGGCAAGTATTTTCTCCTATGCCAACTTCAAAATCTTCCTTTGCATTGGTTATATTGATAAACCCTTTATCTGTTAAATGATAGATCAACATTATGTGGCAGGATTCAGTTGTCAAGTTTCCAACGTATGGGCTTTTCAAGTGACTGTGAGGCATTGTTATTGCTTGACATCAGTATTTTTTGAAGGATTTGAACATAAGCAGCTTGGTATTCCTCAGTTTATAGCAATCAAATGACTATCGAATGGATGGCAGACCTTCATTCTGATAGAGGCACAAATATGAGAATACACTGTAGGCCCTCCTAGATTATGTTTTTTTTATAGTTCAGCTATATGTTTACAAGTAGTAGTGGGTTGCTAGATTTTCTTAGGAAGACTAGAGGCTGATCTTTAATGTGATAATATTCCCTTGTTTTACTGTATATTCCTTGGCAACTGAGAGGCAGACGATAGAAGTTATATTTAACTGACAGTTATTAGCCATTAGTTGCCATTTCTTCCTTAGAATCATTTAGTTAACTTTTTCCAATAAAGATGATGTTGAATCATAGTTTTTATAATCATCCAATCAACATGTTCATTCCTACCTTTACTAGAAGGGTTATTTTTAAACACAATATCTTCTGAGTACAAAGTTTTGAAACTAACAGAGTTAGTAAGCCTTGCAATCACAGCATAACGTGTTCAAACTATTTTGATCAGTAGCTCCTTCTAACTTACCAAAGATTATGTTTTGCAAAAACCATTTTCTTTCTTGCACATTTGATTCCTTATTTTTCCTCCCCTTTTAGTAAAACCAAATATTCATTTGCATCAAGAATAATGACAATTGTTCAAATCTCTATTACAATTGAAAATACCATGGTTAAATCAATAATGTGATTAGCCTAAAAATGTTTTCTTTTAAATTTTAAGAGACTTGAGGGGTAATGCATGAGGGGTAAGTATGAGCCACAAGCAATCACAAAATCAATTTTTCAGTTGCCAAATTCTGATGGAAAAGCAAGGCAATTAGATTCTTCTTCTGCACAGACTTAGAGGACCTTAACTGGCCAATAACCCTCCACTCCAATAATACAAAAACCTTCAAGAGGAAAATTGGCCACAATCACTGGTATGAACTTATGTGATACAATATTTGGAGGGGGGAAGGCATGTGTTTAGCATCATTGTCAATGTTCTATAGAAAAAAAACATATATTTTATCCCATCAATTACCTCTACTGCACAAATGAACATAAGTAAATATGTCTTACCTAAAATTCTAACTACAGCAGTTTTCTTGGCAGCAATTTCTTTAGAAGAGCAAGTATAATTACCATCATTATGGGGTTCCACGGATGACATAAATGCATAGAGAGTCTTAACCCAAGATGAACTCAATAACCATCTTCCTTCTAGGATCATATTCTAAATGTTTAAATAAAGATTACAATGTAAGAGCTAATAGCTTTTATTCAGGGTGGACCTATATAAAGTTTCACCATTGGGGGATACATTAGTGGTGGAGTTTATTAGAACTATTGTTTTACCTATTTTATTACTAGTATGTCCTGAAAGGTAAGGTTGTACTGGGGATACATGCTAAGACAAGGTTAGGGTTTGGCCCAAAGAATTTTAGTAATAAATGGTTGATAGCTTGAATAGAAATGAGGAAAGAGATAGATTAGTTGGAACACTACTTCCCCGTGGACATGGGTGAAAAAATGAGACCCAGTGCTTACATATTTATTTTTATAAATAAATAAGGATAGTGGGCAAATTTAAAAAATACATTGGCATGCATTCAAGTATGGCAATAAAGGAGCTAACAAGATACTTTTCTCTAGCAGTAGGACTCACAAGATGTAGTAGTTGGAAAAGCAGTAGCAGGTGTAGTAGCAGTGGAGAAGAGTGGAGTGGTGGTGACCAGTGAGTACTAACCTGCGAATGCTTGTGTGTGTGTGTGTGTGTTTATGTGTGTGTGAGTGAGTGAGTTACCTAGAGATCTGTACTGTTGTATTGGTTCTCATGTTTTTGAGTCCACTGACTTGGGTATACTTAAAAGAAGCTGTGACACTTTTCAAAATAAAAAACAATCTACATACTCCAAGAAGTGCCTTTTTCTTTCTTTTTCACTGCAAAATAACCCTCTGTAGACATAATGGATTTAGGTTTGTACAGAGATTCCTTTACAGTACTTTGTGAAATACTAATGGAACAATTTAATCAATAAAGAGAATATTTGTAGTTCAGAGTTAAAATGAAGGGGGGGGGGTCCTTGGTGCTCTCTGAGCTTGGTTGTTTTCTTGCAGACATTTCATTACCCAAACTAGATAGCATCATCAGTACTAGTTAGGAATGGAGTTTGCTCTCAGTTTGAGTAAACTCTCAAACCTAGCAAACAAGTTTAACATTGTAGGGTAGGAAGCGAGAACAACTCTAATGTAATGTAAGAAAGGAGGCTATTGAAAGAAACCTAGCAAGTTAAGAATGTTGATGTTATGGTTCCGAAAGATGAATCTCTTCAAAAGAACTTTGAGGCATTGTTTTCCTTAAAGAATATTTTATTCAAGAAACAAAGTATCGGCACTACATAGTTGAAGCCAAAAATTGAATTCCCCTCCCCTGGCACAAAGTAGCAAAGCACAATTCCCTCCTCCAATTAACAGTCATAAATCACATTCCCCAATTAACTTGAAGTGCGGGCTTTTTCCCCATCTCTTCTGCCCACCAAATTTCTATCAACTCTGGACCTAATAACTTTGGGTTCCCACGGATGAGTTATTATTGTTATGACTAGCTGGACTCTCATCCACATTGCCCCTCCCAGCATCAACAACTCTAAAAGCGATAGAGAAAAGATGGCTACATTTCCATCTGTTGTCAAAGCAAGAACATCCAATGTTAGCAGCATTGATATCTGAACAACTCAAACATGTTGTAAAGTAAGTAGAATGGTTAGTATGTTTCATAACAAATTGAATTTAGTAACTGTTATTATTTGAATTGGAAAGTATGAGAAATGAAGTATGCTAAAATCCTACATTTTATTTTGTTTAGTGTTCAAAATTGTTAGTAGTAACTATCACAAGAAAATGGACCACTTCATTACCTTTTTTAATTGCTCGTTTCCAAAATGCCACTTATTTCCAAACTGAGAAGTCTTATATTTGGATCTGCATCTTAAGAACAGTGGGTCTCCAACTCTGAGAAAAAGTTCCTGCACAGGGTTTTCAGATGTTTCACTCAGATCTGTATTTTGACCAAACATCATAAACCAAAATGCTGAAATCTTATATAACTTGTACTGCTAATAATACAAGAGAAGCTTATTTTTCTATGGTGAGACATTACAGTTCTTGCAATGTGAAACTGGTGAGTTAGGAGATGCCCGAGATGAGCTGGATGTTCCTTGTGTCTCATAAATGGTAAACTGCCTGCCTGTGATTTCAACACTAAGAATGTATTTGTGCCCCTCAGTTTGGGTGAGTGGTGTCCAATCTTGACAACATTAAAACTTATGGACTTCAACTCCCAGAATTCCCCAGCCAGCGTACCAAGCAAAAAAAAAATCAATTTATCAAAACCTTAAAATTATTTCCCCAGTTTATACAGATATATATTAGAACATTTAAAAATGCATTTTGCACAAATATTAGTCTAGTACAGGGGTAGGCAACCTCGGCTCTTTTATGACTCATGGACCTCAGCTCCCAGAATTCCTGAGCCAGCTTGGCTGGCTCAGGAATTCTGGGAGTTGAAGTCCATGAGTCATAAAAGAGCCGAGGTTGCCTACCCCTGGTCTAGTAGATATCTTTACAAACGTTACTTACACTATTATCAGTGTTATTTATTTCCAACAAAAGAATTAGGGTTAAAGTCACAGTTAAGATGCACTGGTATTAAGGTTTGTAGCTCATGTCTGAGTTTGTGCAATTGAATCTGGTGATATACTTGCGCTAAAGCAGGGGAAACTCGCGATGTCACGTGACATCGCGTGACGTATCGGAGCTTTTTCCCCATTGCCGGCAATGGGGTAGGCACGGTTTTGTTGTGACGTGTCCGGCCTCTGGGCCGGCAGTTTGACACCTCTGCACTAAAGTAACCAAGCAAGCTTACCAGTCTTTCCCAAATGTAATAAATCCAGCTTAAACATCTGGCTGACTTTGGGACTAGTCATAAATACTTTATGGAATGAAGTACTAGAGGCAGCCCCTGCTGAAGTTTATTCTTGACCATACGAATCCAATGGCACAATTAACACAAATTAAGATGTATCTATCCTAAGGCAAATACACTTTGTACTTGAGTATTACCTATTGTATAAAGCTCCGTGCATACTTTCCCTAGGCTATTGTTTGCACAGCACCATAGATGCGGTTCAGATAACCAGTCCTCTTGTCTTAAGTGAAGCTGTGCTTTCTTAGTTTTCATCAGGTCTCTAGAAACAGATTCGCACCTATAAATCAAAAAGGCAATAAGTGAATATAAATAAAGTACACGTTGATGATGATAATACTGTTTTAAATCATAATCCTCTTCATATCTTTTTAGTATATCAAAAAATATAACAGTGCAAGTAATTATATTCTATCACAGGTAGGAAACTTTATTTTGCTTCCTAAATACAGATTAATTAATTTATCATCCTTTAGGATTGGGAAAAAAACTGTATCTGAATACTTTAGTGACATAGGAATTATGCTTCATCACTGAATAGCTGCAGTTGTGTTTCAAAATGCCCATAGTTCAATGAGGTAAATGAGGTTGTGATAACTGCAAAATATATGTTTTATTGTAAACTACTAAGTTTAATATAAACTGAATGATCATCATCAATAATGAAGGGGCTCATATACCAAAGATCTCAATCCAGTACATCAATCATTTGACTACTAAAGACTATTAGTTGTTTGAAAGGTTTCATTGGCAGCTGAAAATATCTACAAATTCCTGTAACCTAGCCTGAGCTACACAGATTAAAGCAGGTGTCATCTGGGCATTTAAATGTATAGCCACCTATAAAGGGAAATTGGTTCAAACATTTTCTGAAACTTAATTCCTAGTTGTCTTACAGTGTAGAAGCAATGTTTTTGGTAAAAGAATGATCTTATAGCCATTATACATAGCAAGGATTTTTAGGGCAGGAGGATCATTTTGCAGTTTGAATGGATAAGTATGGAATTTATCAGAAATAAATTCCATCTGAATAAATTCATAACATTTGCCATAGCATTCTGTCCATTTACTACATGACATCTTCTTTTAGAACAATATCTCAGTCAAGGAACTACCAACAGTAGACGACAGCTTGAATAAGAAACCACCAAGAACAGCCACACCAACACTAACAGAACAAGCCACTTATGCATGAACAGAAACCAAACCCCACTCCCTTCTAGTACTGATGATGTAACCTGGTTGGGTGATGAAGCATCTGCAAGAAAACCAAGCTCAGAGAGCACCAAGGGCCCCAGAGTTCAACCCTGAGCTACAAACATTTTCTTCTGTTGGCATCTTCTGTCAGTGGGAAGATGCCCAAATATACACACATAATGCAAAAATAGAGAGTTCCAGAAAAGGGAAGGAAAGGAAAGGAAAGGAAAGGAAAGGAAAAAAGAAAAGAAAAGAAAAGAAAAAAGTAATAAAAGAAAAACAATAGTTTGCAGCCACTTACTTGTCATCAGGAACCTGGCAAGGGAGCCATTTAACAACTGGTGTAGGATGTCCCTCTGATACGCATCTCACACTTTCATCACCGTGTTTTATAAAATATGGCTTTCCTGGGCTTCCTATTGAAATTGATGCATATAGTGCTTTTTATGTATGCATGCATTTTGAACATGAATTTTAGTCATTTTTCTATGTTGATATTAAAAAAAAATATGCAAAGATTTTGTTCTGCTACATACATACCAACATTACTAATCTGTTTCCCCCCCCCATAAAAAGAGTAGTCTATACAACCATAAGTTGAAGAATGTTAAAAATTAGACATGTGGATAACAATAATTTAATTTAATTTAATTTATTAATATTTCTATACCGCCCTTCTCCCGGAGGACTCAGGGCGGTGTACAGGGCAAGAATAAAACACCGAAATTTACAAAAACTAAAACTAATAATAATAATAATAATAATAATAAAGTTGGAAGGGACCTTGGAGGTCATCTAGTCCAACCTTCTGCTCAGGCAGGAAACCCTGTAACATTTCAGACAAATGGCTGTCCAGTCTCTTCTTAAAAACTTCCAGTGTTGGAGCATTCACCACTTCTGGAGGCAGGTTGTTCCACTGGTTAACCGTTCTAACTGATAATTTACTATTCATTAGGGCTAAAGGAATCTAAGTCTAAATGCCTTTGCTAGTACTATCATTATTTCCATCATGCCCATATACTTCTTCATAATTTGCCTTTTGTTACTTCAACTTCTCAACTTTCACTTTTTGTGGATCTCATCAATTCCATCCAAGCATGACTTTCTGGGGCTTCCCCTTGTGTGTATTTGTTTTGTGATACAAATCTCATTTATTCTCCCTATGACCAAACCACAATATATTTATTTCATGCTGGCTTCTTGCTCCTCCATTTCATTGATATTCATTCAGCATTTATTAATTCTTGTTCCTATCTTTTCTTATTTTACTATTCCCAATGTATGGATGTATATGTGTGTGTGTGTGTTTATTTTTCTTCTCCTGTCATTTCTCTAAAACTGTCAAGTTCATTTATTAAACCTGAGATTGCATTACGGCATGTACCTATTATGGTATACAGATATGTCTTTGATATGTGTACCTACAGTTCAATTTGCCTAAATTATATTGACCATTCCCACTAAAATAATGCACTTTGTGCATTATTTTCATGCACTTGTTTATGCAAGCCAGTACAATATACTTTTTCAAAAAACAAGAAATGGGAGCTGCTATGAAAAAATTAAAAGAACTGTGAATTCAAATGATAATCAAACTTCAGCTTGTACATTGGCTAAAATATACAACTTTAGGTAAATTAGTATTTAACATTAATTACATTTCTTTTCTCCATCAGTGCTAAAAGTGCAATTGCTGGCCATGCTTGGGGGGGGGGGGGGAAATACAGATACTTTTTCTCAATGGAGATAATTGGCTATGTTTAGTCATGCACATTTAATAAATAAGCTGCAGTATAAACTAGCAGAGAGCCAACAGCTACAGTATATGATCAAATAACCTCCTGAATAACTAAAGAAGCCTGGAAACTTTTTAATGAACATTTATTTATTTATTTATTTTAATCCCATTTATATCCTGCCCTTCTCCGAAGACTCAGGGTGGCTTACAATTTAAAGCACAAATCAATGTGCTTAGCAATAGCCTTCATTCTATGTATATGCCTGCTTATTAGGGCTTTCACCTCCCCCCCAAGCGGCATTATTACAAAGTCAGCTTATTGCCCCCAACAATCTGGGTCCTCATTTTACCTACCTCGGAAGGATGGGAGGCTGAGTCAACCTTGAGCCTGGTGGGATGCGAACCTGCACTAATTGCAGGCAGCTGGTGTTACTTAAGGAGGCATTAGCCCACTGCTCCACCAAGGCTCTTTTTTAGGGCTTCATTGCAATCAGGAAACAATAGATAGCAGTTTCAAACAAAAATCAAGATACTAAGAGAGTGACGTTATCTTGGCAGCCCAAACTCTTAACCAGAAGCCATGATTTCCAAATGAAATTCATTGAAAACTGTAATTAGCAGGTAGCTTCCTTTATTTGCCAGTTTGTCCAATGGTGAATCAAAATGCCTAGGCTTGGTGCAAAAAAGGGCATTCACACATTTGAGTGTGTGTGTGTGCGTCTGGGGGGGGGGGGCGGAATTGAACGCTGATGTTTTGATTTTGATTTGATTTTATTAAATTTATATACCGCCCTTCTCCCTGAGGACTCAGGGCGGCTCACAACAATAAAAATTAAAAAAAACATAGAGTAAAAACTTTAAAAGAGAATTAAACAATAAATGCAAAATTACGAGACAATTTAACCCAGTAAAAAGCCTAATTAAAAAACGTAGTCAGTCAAGGCCCTCTTGTTGGAACAACCAGGTCTTCAGGTCACGGCGGAAGGACCAAAGGTTCAATTATTTCTATCAAAAACAGAACTGTCTAACTTTGTTACTATACCCTAATTCTTATTTCAGCAGACTTCCTCAAACAGCACTCTCAGGTGAATTAGAGGGCCAACTGCTATGCTGGGCAGGAATTGAGAAAGTTGCTGTTCCAACAGATCTGAGAGAGCCTTATAGCACATATTAGATTACTGAGAGTAAATTGTACAGTTTTTATGCTTATTTTATCTAGGTTAACATTTTGGTTTAAAATAATGCCTTGGAAGGTAACAGGGAATTGGAGCTTAAAGGAAGAGAATCCATGCATACCCTGCCCCCCACAAAACCCATCTCAGTTATCTCAATCATATAATGATTATTTGATGCTAGTTTTTCAGCGAGTGCAATCTGTCCGGCCAAACTCTTTAATAAAAAAAATCATCTTGATAGAACTCCTGCACTGCATTTCTTAAATATATTCTTAAATATGACTTCTTGCCCAGTTAGTTGACTCTCTTATAATTTTTTTAAAAGGGGCAACAATGGTCATTTTTAAACAGCCTCATTTTAAAGGTTTTGAAGACATTAAAGTTCCATTATAGCTACTATTTTTACACAAGTTACCAATTTGTCAAGTACAAAACAGGGGTGGGGAGAGGAAAACCTATGTTTAGAATTAAGGAACAAGTTGTTCTTTTGTTTTCAGTACAGAGTGCACTCATACAACAGCACCACTCTCGGTTATCTTCATATTATCAACCTAATTTAACTGGCATGGTAACTTTCAGCACTTGTTGTGGTCAAACCATTGGGAATCAGAAACTCTTGTTGACAGATCACAACTCATTCGGAGAACTACCAGTCAATCCTGTTATTTCAGGAAGTTTAAAAGTGTCCCAGAATACTTTAAACTTTAGGGAAACATGAATTGACTCAAAACATTTCAGAGCTTTTCCTTAAGCAGGCTGAAACTGCTCTAGTTTTCAAGTAGTGAGCAGAGTGGGAATAATATCCCACAGGAATGGAACTAACATGAAAGGTGGATTATAAATAAAAAGGATAAATCATTCAAGAGCACAGAATCCAAAACATTCTAAAGTTTCAAAGTTCCCTCCTTTCTACCCATTTCTCTCTCCTTTGAATGTTAGTCAGAACAACCCTTATCTGGGAGCTATTTATATATTATCGAGAAAAGGACGTGCTTTAATGCACCCCATGCCAAAGGGGACGTACTTAATAGAGACTAAAATGTAGAAATCATTGTAATTAAACAGAAATATAATACATGCCATCTTTATAGAAAAGATTATGAGCAAGTGACAGGTTTATAATAATAATAATAAAGTTGGAAGGGACCTTAAAGTTTATCTAGTCCAACCCCCTGCTGAGGCAGGAAACCCTATACCAGTGATGGTGAACCTTTTAGAGACCGAGTGCCCAAACTGCAACCCGAAACCCACTTATGTGTCGTCGGGTGCTGGGTGAGCGTGGCCCATTGGGTGGGCGTGGCCCATTGGGTGGGCGTGGCTGGGGTGGTACCAGCAAACTGGGACTAAAAGATTCAATCAGTCAATTCCAACTTTACGAGATCTTTTTTCCCCCACGAGAAGTTGAAATTGATTGAACCTTTTTTTTTTGCACACAGCGGCGGAGGCCTAAAGTGAAAAAGTTTTATAA
This sequence comes from Vipera berus, assembly GCF_964194415.1. NCBI lineage: Eukaryota > Metazoa > Chordata > Lepidosauria > Squamata > Viperidae > Vipera > Vipera berus. Next base: position 23,782,325 of record NC_138206.1, read on the forward strand.
AACCCAGCTGAAGGCCTAGGACCGGGGCGACGGTGCGCATGCCTGTAGAGAGGGCTCTGCGTGTGCCATAAGTTTGCCACCACTGCCCTATACCATTTCAGACAAATGGCTGTCCAGTCTCTTCTTAAAAACTTCCAGCGTTGGAGCATTCACACCTTCTGGATGCAGATTGTTCCACTGATTAATTGTTCTAACTGCCAGAAACAGTTTGTGTACAAGTACCTTTTGGTGCCTAGCTAAGATCTTAAGCTTCCTTTACTCCTCTTAAAAGGGTCCAGTCTAAATTTCTAAGGGGTATATTCCAGTATGCCCTTGAGTTCCAAATATATTATTAAGGAGAGAGGCAGGGCCATCTTAAATTGAAACAGGTACATAGACCTATATCATAGCACATTAGCTGAACTTAGTCTTCTTTCCCACAGGTTTGAGTTATTCTTTTTTTTTAGGACAATTACAAATCAATATAGTATAGACCAGACATGTCAAACTCGCAATGTCACATGACATCGCGTGACATATCGGAGCTTTTTCGCCATTGCTGGCAATGGAGTGGGCGCAGTTTCTTCATGACACGTCTGGCCTGCAGGCCGGCAGTTTGACATCCCTGGTATAGACTAATCTCACAAAAACTTCAGTCTCTTAGCTTTTCCACAGAGGTGTTCCTAATCATGGGTTCCGAGTATGTACTCAGTGCATTGAATCAACCTATCAAAGACCTGGAAAACCAACAAGATCAACCTGCTCTACTTTAAGAACATTTGAAGAACAGTAAGTTCCTTTTATGAACCAGTGTGATACACCACTTAACTGTTTCTAAAAACCAAAGAGCACTTATTTTAGCATGCTTCAATGCTCTCCACACAGCAGTTTTTGAGAGTTGATAGAAAAGTCCCTAACAGCTAAGATTTTGCTTCTGTGGCCAAGGGGCTGTTGAAACACCAGTTCTTGCTATACTGTATCCTAAATAAAGGCTCAAAGGCCTACCCTATAACTTATCTGTAAAACACCCTGGAAATTCTTTATGTTGTTGTTGTTGTTGTAAGATCAGTACGATTTAGTCTCCTTGAACACAGCTAAATGTTATACTGCCTGTAAAATTAGTCAGGCTATTATTATCCATTGACAAATCCAGCACCAATTACAAAAATCATTTATATTCATACTCCACATATTCGGATATGCAAATGACAGGTATATCTGCCTGTTCAATCTCCTACCCAGGAGCTAACTGTAATGGCGGGGAACTTCAAAGCTTCTGTTCTCTTTTATTTTCTTTAAATTTGACCTGAGAGTCCTTTCAGGTTGGTTGCACCTAAATGCTAGAAGTCCAAAAACACTGTTGAAGCCTTTATCCTCAAGAAAGGAAATATGAACAAACAGTGGGAAAAGAAGCTTGCAAATGTAGTGGTAAATTTCATGAATGATGCAGGATGGTTATACAATAAGAGACACTTATGGTAGGACCCTTGGACTGGATAGCTTTTCAAAAGGGAGAAAGTTCTCAGACATCCTTCAGAAGGTGGTATGGCTTCTATTTTTTTAAAGGAGGACTATACCTGTACTGTAACTGTATAACAAGTTCCTACAGAAAAATGCATAATAATTACAAAGACTAAAATAAGGATATTCGTAATTATACATTTGGCTGCAACATATTCTGAAAGATATCAATGAAAAGTTGATAAATATTTTTATATAAACTTAATTATCATCCATTTGTTGAGCTTCAAAAAAATATAAAAAAACTTTACTAGCCATATTAACTCCCATGTTTTCCAATATTAACTATAAATTTAATTCTGACTTTTGCTTTCCATTGCTCTGCTATTAATATTTTAGCTATTCTTAGTATCATTAATATACAGTACCCTATAAAACTATAAAGTCTGTAGTTATCAATAGCATTAGAATACCCCAGCAATTGACAACTTGTCCTTTGTTAATCATTGTATGACATTATTCCAAAATAAATTAAAGTTTATATACGATTAAAGTATGAAGAAATCTGCTTTAAATGAAATCTCCAGCAATAACACGATAATTAAGTTACATTTTATTTAACGTATATAGTATTAAATAAATAGCTTTACATACATTTGTTAAGGTTTGCACTTAAAATACTAACTGGAGACATGTTCTGCTTGTAAAGCGAGACATGAAACCACTCAGCCTCCATGTGTCATACTTACTCCTTATATTTAACGTAAATACTATAGTGTAGTTACTGGTTTCAGTTGTAATGAGCAGTGTGTGATTTCCCCCTTGGGTTTCTTTGATTTGTGGGAACTCCACTGAAATGATATGCCTGTTGAGACAGAAAACAAGACTTCCTTTATGAAATAATTATGAAAAAAAAACCTTCAGTGTGAGGAAGTAGGCCAAAATGACGACAAGCAAAAAGGAAACAAAACCTTGCATATGGACCAGATAAACCATTTCATGAATCACCTACAGAATTAGGTTAGCCAGAATGACAGTTCTTCTCTACTTAGACTTCTCTAGAAGTTTTTGAAATCTCCTACAACTCCAAACCATGCTTATTCGAAGAAGAGGAAGAGATCATGCTTCTAGCTTCAATACGCAACTTCATGTAGAAAGACTGGCAGTCTGACATAAGCAGTATAGTTCTAATTGCAGGTTAGAACTTAATGGTTCCTACTTCTGTGAATTTTAGCAAATAATTTAAAGTAATTTGTTATTTGGACACCTCATTCCTTAACTCATTTCAAGCTTCTTATTTTATTTGCAGTCCATTGGTACAGCTAATATAGTTGGTGCTTCTCCCTCCCTTCCCTTCCTTTCCTTTGATCTAGCAACTGACGCAGGTTCAACCAAAGAACATGGCTGACTGAGAGATAAATCTGATTCTCTCTATTCCTATCTAGCAGCATCACCTTAAGATATGATCTTTGAGAAGCTCTCCCAGTCAAATACAGCAATAGGCTAAATGGCATGATTTTATAGTTAAAAGACATTATTTTTTTATTTATAACTTTTATGTAGCATCCATCTTCTAACCAACCCTGGATGGTTCCCAGTCAAAAATTTATTTATAAATTGGGAAAACATCTAGAGTCGTATAAATATTTTTGTGAGAATTCCCCACTTGAATTCTGGAGAAGGAAATTTGACTTCTAATTTCTTCCATTAAGCTTCTGAAACCCTCTTCCAGCCATGCAGCGTTGATGTCAGAGAAGAAAAGATGCGAATGAAACTTGGGAGTTAGAATGTTGCACTGAAAGATTAGGTGAAGATTTGGGTCCATGGGAATCCAAAGCTTTCCTGTTCTTCATTTCTGCCCAATCTAATAGGAATTAAGGGAAAGTCAGTTGCTTGAGTAGGAAATTAGGGATACCTCCTCCCTCCTTCACTGATGAAGCATAGTGCTCTGCCTTCAATTTTGCTCTGTAAGAATGAATTAGGACAAATACAGGGAACAGAGTATTATGAGAAGTTAAGAAGGATGAATGTTAAGTGTTGAATATTAAAGCTATACGTGAAAGGGAATGATGCAAGAGAATTTTTGACCACAGTACAGTGATTAGTGTTACTTCAAAAGAGGCAAGTAACCATGCAACTATTCACATCTTTAAAAATTACTAAGAAGAAAATTCATGTCCACAAAAAATTGCAGTTATTCATTTGAGCTTTTGCTGGAGACTCATGTGAAGTGGAACAAATATTCCTTTTTGCTCTTCTTGTTTTTAATATGCTTTGTTTGTTCTTTGCTTACCGGTTCTCTAAATCCAGAGAGGAATTACATTTTGTCTGGATCTCTTTAAAAACCCAGTGGCAGACGATGTCCTCTGAAATATTTAATACTGCGTTTAATCTGACATTTTCAAGCACACCAACTTCTACCACTTTTGTTGTTTTGTAGACATTCTCAGTTCCCTGAGTATTCAGAGAACACTGGCGGTCTTCAACATTATCTTGTATCTGCTTTGTAAGAGATAGAAAATATATGTTTACTCTGTTGCACCATTTATCATCTGTCTCGCTTTTAGAGAAACAACATTGAGAGATAGTTTACATGCAGCTTGTGCTATACAGTTCTCTATAAAAGATCTGGGAAGCTACTACCAATAAAGGCAGCATTTCCCTTCTATCATTCCCAAATAAATGAGTCCCTTCCCTATCTCTCTTTGTCCTTCCCCCCTCATTCACAGAAAGAGATAAAGAGGTTACACAGTTTGAGTAGGAAATGAGGACACCTTTTGGGGTGAATGCTGTGAGAAAAAACCCTTGGAGAAGAAATTTTGAAGTAGGGTAATAATCTGAATTTGTACCAAGTAATTTCACATGCTTAATTTATTGGAATATGCAAACAAATCAAATTACTCCAATTCTAAACTAAATATAGTTTTCCATCAAAGGCACCTTTTACATCTTTTGAATACAACATTGCCGTTACCAGGATACTCAGCCATGAAAACAGCCAGATCTGCTGTCTATCACATTGTCCCTGTTAAGCTGAGCCTTCTTAAGGATTCTTTTTCGTATGTTTGCCATAGTTTGTAAAAACACAGAAAATGAATATGTAAGGCACAATATCACTACATCTTGAAATAAGAATTATGAAACTTACTGTAGCTTTACTTCCTTTCAGTTGGGGGCAGTATGGGGTTAATAGATATCAAAGTGATTTAAATTCTGGAGTGAAAATGTTTCTAGATTGGTTTGACTTTAAAAACCTTCCTTCAGATACTGACATATTTTTATTATTAATTTATTAACCTAATTTTGCATGAAAGGAAAACCTTGTTGTAATAGCTGCATTCAGTCATCCCAACTACTTTCTGCCCATTATTGATAGTAAATCAAAGCAATTTAAATCAGTAAGTCAAAAGGCAAAATCAGTGTTGAAATTAGAGGTGCAGTATAGGTAGCCCAGGATCCAAAAACCCCTTCAACACCCCTCCACCCTTGCAAATCTAGGAATCATTCTCAAAACTTCATCAAAATTTGTCACTAAAGAGTAACTTATAGTGTGACAGAAAAAGGAAATTATTAAACAAACTGGGAACAGTAATCATGTCACATGCATACAAGTATTTAAATTTATATTTTACTTAAAGTAAGTAAATTTTCGATTTTGCTTGAATTCTATTCATCATGGGAGTATAGCTGACAAAGTGTCACTCAAAGCCGTGTATGGTACTCATTAAGTAAAGGGTTGAGCATACCAAAGTTAAATCAAATTCCTCATTGATATGTCTTAATATACAGTAGTTCCTTGCAATGCTACATCTTTGACTACCACATGATGTAAATATACTACTAGACCTACTACTAATATGAACAAAGAGTCTAGAGCAGGGGTGTCAAACTCACCAAGTCACATGACGTGTCACGACATATCACGACTTTTCCCCCATTGCCAGAGCTGGGATGGGCGTAGTTTCGGCAAGACACACCTGACCTGCAGGCCAGCAGTTTGACACCCCTGGTCTAGAGTGACCAAAAATACTGATTATGCAGTACACGTGGGGGATAATGATGAAGGAGATGGCAATAAGGACAAAGGAGTTATAGAGAAAAGCCAAGTCAGGACATGAGGATAGACAGTTAGCAAAGTATGGCAGAAAGAAAGAACAAAAGATTGAAAGAGTTTAGGAGGAGGAACACCTGAAACATGACATAAATGTGGAAGAAAAAAGGAAGGTGTATTTTCTATTTTTGCATGGATAAGCAAGCAAAGTATTTCACACAAACTAAAGAGTTTGAAGAGGCAGAGCAAACCTTAATATAGCATAAATTTTAAGATGTAAGATTTATGATTTCCTGAACTACTGTGACTCAGTAGACCATGCAGTTCTATTTTCAGCCATCAAGAGGAAAAGAACATAAATTTATGGAGGATGAAGTCAAACAACGCTTCTGTTCTCTTCCACTTGTATTTAGCCATATGAGACCATAGCTAAGCTGCTGAACGGAGAGACTCCCAAAGGCGCTTTTTCCAAAAGGCAACTGGACTTTCTTGTGTTTTTTCTTTTTTTTCTTAGAAAATGTTTGCTTCTCATCCAAAAAGCTAAACATTTTCTAAGAAAAGAAAAGAAAAGAAAAGAAAAGAAAAGAAAAGAAAAGAAAAGAAAAGAAAAGAAAAGAAAAGAAAAGAGTCCAGTTGCCCTTAGGAATAAAGCATCTTTGGGGTGCTTGGACAGTATAAGTTGGAGATATTCCTGGGAGACATGCAAAAAATATGTTAAGACTTCCAGTTTGCCATTGCGGCTGCCACGGACACTGGAAGGCAAGCTCCGTCTTCTGCGTTTGATTTCGTTTCGCTGGGGCACCCTGGAAAGGGTCGAAAGTCTCCCAGTAGGGGCAACGAGCAAGAAGGGGATCCTCACTTGATTGCGGGAGGGTGGCATCCCTTCTGCTTGATCTGGGACAGCCCTCCAAACCAGCGGAGGAAAGACCGGCCATAGCAATATGGCTCATCACTAAGCTGCTGACAGCCGAAGTCAAACTTACCATCAAGCACTTCTAAAGCAATGTTGATGAAACTGGGTGAGTTCTGATCTTCTCTTTAGGATATTAAGTATTTTTCTTTTCCTGTAAAAGCTGCCCAAAGTATTTTTTCCCCTTTGAGGAGAGAGGGAAGGGCTTGAAGCCCAGACTTCAGATAAAGGACTCAATTGACCAACAAATACAGTTAATGAAAAATCCAGAAAAGGGAGTGACAACACTGAAAATGAAAAAGACTTTCTATATAAATCAGAAGAAATTTGAGGAGAAAGGAGAAGGACACATTGAATGGAAGATAAACATATCAGGACAATCATGGGAAATTGGAATAATAAAGAAATGATCTAATGAACACAAGTGGACTAGCCCTTCCAAAAAAATGGCAACTAACTGGTCTCTCTTATTTCAAATAATATATACAATAATAAAGGGTAGAGCTATTTGATGATTTAAAAGCACTGACTTGGAAGGCTAATTGGCAAAGGAAGAAAGCTAGAATAAGGCTGAAGAAAATTGGGGCTTTGATTTATTAGAGGGGATTTCATATTACTAATTAGAGGGTTAAAGGGAGAAGTTGAGATAAGGGGAATTTTGCTCATTTAATTTAAAATATTTGGAAATCAGTTGAAAATAAGGATTCTATTTGTTTAATATTTAAAAATTAGATGATTTAATAAGGTGGGAAATAGAAAACTTTTAGAAAATAGAGCAAGACTATACTCAAATAGATAAGATGTGTATTTTGAATATTAAATTTTGTTATGAATTGAAATAAGGGAAACTTTGGTTACTTAAATCCTGAAAATTATAAATATCAAATGTTAAATTTCAATATTGATGGGAAAAAGAGAGGAAATATTCAATGTTGTAACTTGAGATTTGTACTAAAGATTTTTTTATTGAAAAGTTTTACAATACATTTTTTAACAAAGCAAAACCCCTCCCCACCCCCTCCCCTCTCCCCAACCCTCCCCAACACCTCCCTCCCTTCCCCCTCCCCCCTCCCCGACTTCCCAGAGCTCAATACAGGGTATAAAAATACAAACAATCATAGTCTACCTTATGCAAACAACAATAAACTATTAAATCTATCACACTTTAACTCTTATAAACTAACTACAAGCAATATAAATATCACATCAATACTTATTCAAATGCTAGGTTAAACTTTTTAGTCCCATATTTATTCTGGATATAATCAATCCATCTTCTCCACTCCACAATATATCTCTGTTGCGAAGAACTAAAGATTTTTGTATGTTATTGAATTATTCATTAACCCAGCAACCACATTCCTTTTCAAATACCTAAATGAATAATTAGAAAACTAATAAAATATTATTTTAAAAAATATGTTAAGAGAGGATAATATCACAAATGGAAAATGGTTTAGACAATAGAGAGACAGTTTGGTCGAGCGGTTAAGGCACCTTGTTAGAAACCCGGAGATGGTGAATTTTAGTCCTGAAGCCAGGTTGGGGACCTGGGGACCTTTGGAAACCACTTTCAAAACTTTGTCAAGAAAACTGCATTGTTTAAATTGTTTAGCAGTCATTAGGAGTCAACAGTGACTTGAAGAGACATATATGCATAGAAAAACCTCACTTCAAAATTTTAACCACAGGCATGGAAGTCAGGAAGCAAAAGGAGACAATAAGTATTAACAGTGGAATATCACATGTTTGAAAAAGAGAAGAAGATTGCTCAGAAGAAGACAGACCACAAGACAGAGTGGAAACAGAACAGCTGTCAATGAGGACAGCTGCCGGATTATAAAACCAATTCAGGCTCATAGAATTAAAGATCTGGACAAAAATGAAATTCCTTATTATAAAGATAAAATAAAACCCTGACATCCAGCTTTATAATACCAAAGTATTATAAAACTGGATGTAGGTAGTAGCAACAGTCATCATTGTTTGAGCTTCATTCACAGAAAAAGAGTAGCGAAAAGGAATGAGTAAGGGAAAATGCAAAACCATGTTTATAAGTTAGCAAAGAAATAAGTATTTTGAAAGGGATGAGATGGGGACTAGCAGATCACAGTTCCATAGATGGTCATTATGTAAATGTAAATTATGTAAATGGATTCAAAGCCAACAAGCATCCCACCAAGTATCAATTCACTTGGAAGGGAAGATGAAGCCTCATGTTAAATTCTTCAAAGGTTTCTGAAATTTTTACATCAGCAATGGGCAATCAACTATTGTGTATGACTTCATTCTTGTCTGTAGTCAAGATTCAAATCTAACTGGGCCCTGCCCAAGAGTTTTCAACCAAATCTAATTGCAGAGTAAAAAAATAAGTCGTGAAAGGAAGCCTGGGATTTACTCTAAACCCAGGTTGTGAAGCCAGACAATTTGAGTATTTGTTCATTACACCAATGCTTAAGAATTAAGAGTTAGCACAGTAGCAATTGTCTCTCTGGCAACCCATTAATCATTAATCAACACCTTCTGTGTTAGAGCCGTGGGCAAGCCCGAAAGGCCAGCCAAGGAGACAGAATCTACTGGTGGCAAATGGTTCTGGTACATACATTGAAAAATTGTATGGAGCTGGTATTTGTGGAATTGGAATTGAAATTGAAACTGAAATTGCTTTGGTGGGTTTGGAAGCCAGAAGACACAGAGAGAAATGCTGGTGGCAGAAGAAGACATCACCCAAAACATTTTAAAATAGCATTTCTCTACCTAAGCCTCAAGAAGGTAGAGTCCACATCCAACGTAGTAATGCAAAGAATTCTGATTACAGGGTAGTCCTTGACTTACAACTATTAGTTTAGTGACTGTTTTAAGTTACAAGGGCATTAAAAAAACTGACTTATGATGAGTTTGCCTACCTTACGACCATTATAGCAGCCTCACGGTCACATGATCAAAACTCAGGTGCTTGGCAACTGGTATGTATTTATGACACTGCCCTAATATGACCCTGTTGCACTGTCCTGGGGTCATGTAATCAGCATTTGTAATCTTCCCAGCAGGCTTCCAACAAGCAAAGTCAATGAGAGGGGCCAGATTCACTTAACAACATGATTCAGTTAACAACTGCAGTGATTCCCTTAGCAACTGTAGCAAAAAGGTTGTAAAATAGGGCAAAACGTACTTAACAACTGCCTCACTTAGCAACGGAAATGTTGGGCTCAATTGTGGTCGTAAATGAGGATTGTATTTCATTTGGGAAAGGTGCAGGAACAGGCAACGAAAATATTGAAGGACTGGATAATCCTCACAATGAATAAAAATGGAAAGATAGCTTACTGAACAATTGGCTGAGTGGATGAAGAAGATATGTATTCTATGGAGAAAGTGGAGAGGAAGAAGACATATGCTTTGCTCATAATGCTAGAAGCCAGGATCAGTGAAACACATGTCTGACACACATGAAAGCAGGAAGGAATGTCTGTAATTAATGAGTGGAAATCATATAAGATTTCCATTCATTAATTACAGACATTCCTTACAATGCCCAACAGATAGCTTTAAGTGGGGCTTAAACTTGTTTCACACTGTATAAGACAGTAGTTCTTTAAAGTGGCTAGCAACTTTGGTTGAGAATGTTATATTATATTCCATAACAGAGACACTCTGTCTTCAGTATCAGATGATGGAGAACTCAAAGAGGAAAATGCTGCTGAGCTCATTCTGTGGCACAGAATTATAGACCAAATGGCACTTTGGTCCAATCGAATATTTTTATACTCTTGTTTTCCTTTACCTTGAGAGAAGGTGAAGACTCCCAATTCCTTGAAGCATTGTTCTGTTGCTTGATTAAAAAGCAAGTTATCTCAAATGTAGTTTGGCTCATCACACCAGTGGATGTAAGAATCACTGTAAGAATCAGAGCTGCCAAAAAGGAAAACAAAAAATGTAGAGTGAATTCAAAAAGTAAATGTGCTGAATATACATATATTTTTCATCCCACTGTCCCTTTTCCCATTTAATTGTACCTCTCAACTAGTAAGTTCCTCGCTAAGTAAAATAGATAGAACATAAAACATAGAATAATAGGGATGGAAGGGATCTCAGAGGTCTTCTAGTCAACCCCCTTGCTCAAGAAGGAGAGCCTATACCAGGGGTAGGCAACCTCGGCTCTTTTATGACTCATGGAGTCATAAAAGAGCCGAGGTTGCCTACCCCTGCCCTATACCATTCTGGACAAATGGCTGTCCAGTCTCTTCTTAAAAATCTCCAGTGATGTAAGGAGGTAAGCCATTCCACTGGTTAATTGTTCTCAATGTCAGGACATTTCTCCTTAGTTCCAGGTTGGATCTGTCTTTAATGAGTTTCTATCCACTACTTCTTGTCCTGCCCTCAGGTACTTTGGAGAATAGGTCAACTCACTCTTCTCTGTGACAACCCATCAAGTACTAGAAGACTGCTTTCATATTTCCCCTATGCCTTCTTTCTGTTAAATTAGGCATACCTAATTCCCTCAATTATTCATCATATGGTTTAGCTTCCAGACCCCTTATCTTTTTATCTTTTTATCTTTCTAGAGTCTCAATATCTTTTCTGCATTGTGACAACCAGAACAGTGTTCAGGTCTGTCAAGATGCTTCTGAATCTTTAGTCTAAATGTTAGCTATTCCCCTCAGCTTAGTGTCATCTGCAGATCTGATGAGTTCCCCTTCTATCCCCTCATCTGCATTATTTAGGAAGATGCTGAAGATTACTGGGTCATCTATATATCTCTATCGCTATCATCTCTCTAATGTTACTCACTTAAATATAGATGCTCTGAATGTCAATTCTATTTTGTGTTTGCAATAGTGGTGAATATCTGTAGCTCGGGTATAGGATGAGGGTGAAGGTTCGTTCTCTGAGTTTGTGGGTTGGTTTCTGAAAGTTTTGTTTCCAGATTAGGTGACATCTTCAGCTGAGTTTATAGGATGTCAGTGTCAGTGACAGTGTCAATCACATTGATATTGACATCCCCTAAACTCAGATGAAGATGTTACCTAGCCTGGTAACAAAACATTCAGAAACCAACCCACAAGCTCGCAGAATGAACCTTCACCCTCATCCTATTTCATGTATTGGCCACTGGGTGAAGAAGAATTTAGCATTTTGGGAATGTCTCTTTGGTTGGCAAGGATCAAAGCCAGAATCAATGGAAAACTTGTCCATTACTTAAGATAGAATATGTATATAATATGGTATTTCAGCCTGGATGAATGAAATAGAAGGATCAGTGTTGAAGCAGTAGATGCAGTAAAAGATAAGCCAGCCTTCACTGTGAATATAAAATACAGAAATTAAGCTAAGAATAAAGAAAGGCACGACAAACACAAAGCACAATGAATAGAGGAACAATTCAGTTTTAAACATTCAAGTCCCTTTTCCAGGGAGTATTTTGTTAATCTTTCTTAAAATGAGATGCAGAGAAATATAAAAATATTGGGAAGTTAGCTTTTTAGCTGAAGGTAATTGCAAAGATTCTTAATGAAATATAGCAGCAAAACTAGAAGCCAAATTTTAGCAACAGAAGAAGAAGGTAGATAACGTGGAGAATAATAAAACTGGAAATTGTATTCACATAAGTGAAAATTAAAATTGGGTAAACAGAAAACGGAATTAAGGGTAGCCTAGCCAACTAAGAAACTTTAGACTACAAATTCTACCATCCTTGATCATTAATACTACTGCTAGATAGATAGGAATTGTACTGTGAAAAATTTGGAGCTACCACTTTGGAGAAGGCTAAGAGAATTTATGAACTGAAGAAAGATATAGAAGGAAAATGAGATTAAGAATAATATACCAGTAGTATATAAGGTCAGAGAACACTCAGACTTTTTGGAATGAAAGGAATGAATAAAAAAACACTGAAATCAAAGAAAATAAGAATAGGATTAAGTAGAAAGGTGTGCCAATATTTGAGGGGCTGGTACAAAGAAGAGGTGGCCAACCTATTTCCCAAAGCATCTGAAGGCAGGACAAGAAGCAATTATGGATGGAAACTAATCTAGGAGAGAACCAACTAAGGAGAATTTTCCTGACAATTAGAACAACTAATCAGTGGAACAACTTGCCTCCAAAAGTTGTGGGTGTTACAACACTGGAGGTTTTTAAAGAAGAGATTGGTTAACCATTTGTCTGAAATGGTACAGGGTTTCCTGCTAGAGCAGGGGGTGGACTAGGAGATCTCCAGGGTCCCTTCCAACTCTGTTATTCTGTGTTTGTCTCACAAGCCATGGTGGAGCACTGGGCTAATGCCTCCTTAAGTAACACCAGCTGCCTGCAATTAGTGCAGCTTCGCATCCCACCAGGCTCAAGGTTGACTCAGCCTTCCATCCTTCCGAGGTAGGTAAAATGAGGACCCAGATTGTTGGGGGCAATTAAGCTGACTTTGTAATAATGCCGCTGGGGGTGTGTGTGAAAGCCCTAACAAGCAGGCATATACATAGAATGAAGGCTACTGCTAAGCTTGTAAGCCGCCCTGAGTCTTCGGAGAAGGGCGGGATATAAATGTAATAAAAAAAATGGAATGAAAGTTGAATGACAAATAAGAACGGGAAATGACTAATGTTGTCAAAAAAAAAGCACAAAATGGTACATTTCTGAACTAATCTTTCCTTCCAGTATGCAAGACTGCAGGTGTGGTTGCCAATATTAGACCAGCTTGAGAACAGATATAAATAAAAATAGTCCCCAAAGGATTATCTAGTATAGACCTGAAACTAGAAAACACTTTAAAAAATAGGGAATGCATTTGTTTAACATGGCATAGAACAGTCCTTAAACCAGATGCTGTATGGGATAAAAGAGAGGCTGATAATTGTAAAAAAAAAATGAAAGCTAGAACACAGTAAAAAGGATCGTTGTACAGTAAAAAGAGATAAAGGTCCAAAGGTGCTTTTTCATTTACTTTAACTGACATGGGCATCTTTATTCTCCTTCAACTAAAAATAGCTATTATATATATATATATATATATATATATATATATATATATATATATATATATATATATGATCTTGGTGGGGGCTCCCCAATTGTTATGCCCCTGTCATGGACCGATCATCATCTCCTGCGGCTGGTCTTCCGTTTTGCCACTCCCCACCGTGGGGTTGTTGAGCCAACTAGATGGTTCCGCCCCAGACGCTTAATGGACCCTGAGAGGTTTCAGGCAGCGCTGGGGTCCCCACCTGCCTCCTCAGCTCACAGCTCGGCAGATGCCTTAGTGGAAGCCTGGGAAAGGACGGCCACGGAGGCACTTGACCGAGTTGTACCCTTGCGGCCCCTGACCCGGCGCAGATCCCAATGGGCTCCATGGTTCTCCGCGGAGCTCCGGGAGATGAAGCGTCGGAGACGGGGCCTAGAGAGCGTTTGGAGGTCCACCCGATCTGAATCCGACCGATTGCAACTAAGAACCCACATTAGGTCTTATCTCGCAGCGATGAGGGTAGCGAGATCTAACTACTTCGCTGCCCTCATCGCGTCCGCAGATAATCGCCCGGCCGCCCTGTTTAGGGTGACCCGCTCCCTCCTTAATCAGGAGGTTAGTGGGGAACCCTTGCAGGGGCGGGCCGAGGAATTTAGTCAACATCTGTCGGACAAAATCGCTCGGATTCGGACCGGTTTGGACTCCGACTGGGCAGTATCGGACGATCAGGACACGAGCGGTCTTGTCAATGTCACCTGGGAGGAGTTCGATCCTGTGACTCCGGAGGAAGTGGACAGGATCATGGGGAGGCTGAGCTCCACCACATGTTTATTGGACCCGTGCCCTTCCTGGCTGGTTTATGCAGCCCGGGAGGGGACACGAGGCTGGTTCCAGGCGGTTATATCTGCTTCTCTGAGTGAGGGTAGTTTTCCCGCCGCCTTGAAAGAGGCGGTGGTGAGACCTCTCCTCAAGAAGCCTGCCTTGGACCCGGCTGTTTTGAATAACTTTCGTACGGTCTCCAACCTTCGCTTTCTTGCGAAGGTTGTTGAGAGTGTGGTGGCGCATCAGCTCCCTCTGGTCCTGGATGAAGCGGATTATCTAGACCCGTACCAATCGGGCTTCAGACCCGGGTACAGCACGGAGACGGCATTGGTCGCGCTGGTGAATGATCTCTGGAGGGCTCGGGACAGAGGATACTCCTCTGTTCTAGTCCTATTAGACCTCTCAGCGGCTTTCGATACCATCGACCATGGTATCTTGCTGCGGCGTCTCAGGGGATTGGGAGTGGGAGGCACGGTTTTTCAGTGGTTCTCCTCCTATCTCCTGGGACGCTCGCAGTCGGTGTTGGCAGGAGGGCAGAGGTCGACCGCGAGGCCTCTCGCTTGTGGAGTCCCTCAGGGGTTGGTCCTCTCGCCCCTTCTGTTCAACATCTACATGAAACCGCTGGGTGAGATCATTCGTGGTTTTGGAGTTGGGTATCATCAGTATGCTGATGATACCCAACTTTTCATTTCGACCCCAAACCACCCCAGTGATGCCCTCGACGTGATGTCCCGGTGCCTGGAGGCGGTCCGGATCTGGATGGGGAGGAACAGGCTTCGTCTCAACCCTGACAAGACGGAGTGGCTGTGCGTACCGGCATCTCGGGATATTCAGGATATCCCACCCCTCATTATGGGGGGTGAGTCTTTACCTCCTGTAGATAGGGCTCGCAACTTGGGAGTCCTCCTAGACTCACAACTCTCCTTAGAAGATCATATTGTAGCTGTGACTAGGGGGGCGTTTGCCCAGGTTCGCCTGGTGCGCCAGTTGCGGCCCTATCTAGACCGGGATGCCCTGCGCACGGTCACTCATGCGCTCGTGACCTCTCGTCTTGATTACTGCAACGCTCTCTACATGGGGCTACCCTTGAAGACCACTCGGAGGCTCCAACTGGTACAGAATGCAGCCGCGAGAGTTGTATTGGGAGTCTCCCGATACTCCCGTGTTACACCTCTGCTCCGCGAGCTGCATTGGTTACCAGTTGTCTTCCGGGTGAGGTTCAAGGTGTTGGTAATGACCTACAAAGCCCTCCATGGCATGGGTCCAGAATACCTTGGGGAGCACCTGCAGCCGGCGTCAACTTCCCTCCGCCCAGTACGCTCCCACAGAGAGGGCCTCCTCAGGGTGCCGCCGGTCAAAGAATGCCGACTGGTGGCCCCCAGGGGGAGAGCGTTCTCTGTGGGTGCACCGGATTTATGGAACCATCTTCCGGTTGAGCTCCGGATGGCGCCCGATCTCCGCTCCTTCCGGCGCGACCTTAAAACCTATCTCTTTAAACAAGCTGGCCTGGCCTGATGGGACGGGGTGGGATTTTTATTAACGACTTCAATTTTAAATTTGTATTATCTCTGGGCATTGTTTAATTATGTTTTAATAATCTAATTTTAACTTTTGTATCTAATTTTTATGTATTGCCCTGTTCACCGCCCTGAGTCTCTTGAGAGAAGGGCGGTATATAAATTAAATTAATAAATAATAAATAATATATTAATAAATAATATATATATATTATGCTTGCGAATTATATCCTTTCTTCCCATTGTACCTCAAATGTGAATTACAATCAATATGTTTGCAAGCATTTCATATATATATATATATATATATATATATATATATATATATATATATATATATATATATATATATATATATATATATATATATATATATATATATAAGAAATGCTTGCAAACATATTGATTGTAATTCACATTTGAGGTACAATGGGAAGAAAGGATATAATTCGCAAGCAGGTGGATTCTTAATAATGTTTTTATGATTCTCTTTCTCCTTTTCTTTTTTGTATATTAAAAATATACAAAAATGTTTAAATTATTTCAAAAATAATTTACTGCACTTTGTGATTTTATTCACATTTTTGTTGCTTTTGACAACTATATTTTGCATTGAGTTTAATAGTGTTTTTTAGGATTTGAAATGATAGAGTTTATTCAGTTAGCCCTAATCATTTATTGGAATATTAGAAAACTACAAAAAACACATTTGTAAATCTCTTGTTTATGTGAGTTTGAATATTTGAATGTGCAATATATATATATAAAAGAGCAACTACAAAAAGACCTGCATTTTATTTTACAATGTATTGTAGTAAGAAATGTTGCTATGCTCCTGATGCAGTTTTCCCCAACATTTTGATTGGACTTTTGGGTTTTCAAACAGAAAAACAGATTTTGTTTCAATAAGATATTTCAGACTAGACAGATCAAAGGTCAGTGAGCATCCTAAGCATGCTTGCTGGTGAACATATCACACTGAATTCCATGGAACAGATGTACTCAGGGCTGTGTTGAATGAGAAATCATAAATCAAACCTTGACAATTTTAGAATTTTGGGAATATGTTGCTCTATTATTGTAGAATGGCTGAACCATGCAAGACATAATAATGCGGATCAGCAAATAATGGCATAAAAGAGAATATATTAAGGCTAAGCTCTTATAAATCATGACACTCAGTGCTTTTTTTGTAAAAGAAAAAGGTGCCGGAACTCACACATGTCATACAACCCGCCTTGCCTACCCTACAAGGTTCCATCCAAAAAAAGGTGCCGGAACTCTGTTCTGAGCGTTCTATGAGGAAAAAAAGCCCTGATGACACTTATCTATCATTGTAACCAAGAATACTATTTCAGCCCTAGAGGCAAATATATTCACATAAACTTGAAAAACATAATTGTACTACTTTCTTGCTAACAACATTAAAGGATATAAACAAGCAAAGTTAAGTTTCAAATATTACCAAAATTGTTCCTTGTAAGAAAGATAAAAAAGAGCTTAATTATGCTGTGGGTTCATTTACAGCTTACTGGACTTTCATTCAGGATCTATGGTTTTCCAGTAAATATGGATATGAATAATATTAAACATATTAGGCAAGATGCACAGAAACTTTGTGCTTTGTACAACTGTATAGAAAGGTAGGATAAAAAAGCATTAAAATATGATTTCACAGTTTTATGAATACAATCCCACCATTCAGTGAACTGATAGCCGAAGTTTTAGTTGTAGCTAAGCAAGATATCTATCCACCAGTACAATAATCATCCTTCTAATAAATATCCATACTCATTACATCATCAAAATATATTATGTCCCTGGCAAACATATACTCACATCTATTCTAAGAAAAGATTTCATTTACATTTGGATCTTTGTGCTTTCTAGTAGATTTCAAATCTCTCCGATTAGAAAAAAAATTGATCTAAAAATCCTTTCTCCTTGCTTATTTTAAGTCCATCAACAATTGTTACCCATCCTTCAGACATTTCTGAGGCTTCATACAAGCAGCCTGTCTTTTAAGGAAAGAGAAACAGAAAAAGAACACCAAAACCAAAGATCCATAGGGCAAAATCAAATAGAAATAAAGAGAAACGAGGCAAGAAAACAAAAAAAAAAATCAGAGAAGGAGAGATTAAATAGAGAAAAAGGTGTAGGACAAATCTATAGAAAGAGAAGGAGGAAAATTTGGATTAGCAAGGCAAGAAGAGCCATGAATGCAGATGTCAGTGGGTACGCTTACCAAGCATCTGCAACTGACTTTTGCTGACTGAGATACTTAAGTGTTGCCCTCTCATTGCAGCTGTTGGTGCAAGACTTCCTTGCTTGAGTGAAATGTTATTTCGAGAGCTCACAGTCTGTATGTGCAGGTGGTTCTCTCGGGAATCCGTCACAACCGCTCGGCCTTTCGACAGTAAAACCACTTCTTCAAATCTGAAAATCTGAGACAAATAGCTTTTGGAGGAGGGGCTTGGGGGGGCTCTTCCTCCAACAAAACAACAATAATAATAGCATCAATTTTTTTAAAAAACACATACCCTACAATAGTTGATGTTAAACCACCAGCAAGGTGAACTATATCTTTCTGTAGTATTCGGTATGTTCTTTTCCTATCATTTTTGTGAGGATGAAAAGTTTTGATTAAAGCTTGTTGATGATTATATTTTTTTTCAGCACCCTCCCCTTCTATTTCAAGAAGTATTCACTGTTTAAGAATTAACCCAGGCCCAGGCCCCATTCTTTTTAGGAACAAACTTGTTGTGTTAAATCCTTATTCCAGTAGAGGGCTCTCAGACATTAGAATCATCAGGTTTATTGAGCTACATTTTAGAAAACTAATCAAATAGTGAGCTTTGTTGCTTCCAATTCAGACCAAATGTCAAAACATGTCAGGTCCATGGCAATCACTAAAAAAAGGAAACGGTAATTGCAAACAAAACACATGCTGCTATTTTAACATGAGATCCAAAATCAGCTTTTCTGAGGATAGTGCATCCTTTTCTTCAGAGAACTGGTTCTTCTAATGATAATTCTTCTTAATGATAAATTACCAGCATGAATGCACCTAAGTCACATTGAATTTTTCAGAATCCTGAAGTGTACCAGCATTATATATAAAGCAATGATGCTAGGAAGCATTCAAAATTCTTTGGATATATCAGAAAAACTAGATTCAAACATACTAATTTGTAAGTAAGTAATTTGAAAGGTGTGATTCTTTTTAAAAGCCTGGAGTTCCCAGTTTGGGATGTCTTGCATGTCAATCATGTATCACACCATGCAAATATCACCTTTCAGAAAAGCTTTTAGGTTTGAGAACTCTCTGTCCTTTTGGCTCTATCTCCCCAAATCCTCAGAAAGCTAGGAAAGATAATGATTAAATTCACATATTGCACTAAGGCAACAATGTGGTTTGTTTGGTCTGAGGTTGGAATGATACTTGACTCCAGCCATTTTTAGCTTATTCTATAAATCAAGCACCTTCCTAGAACTATTTATGATTCTCAAAGTACCCATGCTCTCTCTGTATCTGTGCATATACATGTGTAAAGGGTGTGTGTTTGTGTGTGTGTGTGTGTGAGAGAGAGAGAGAGAGAAAGAGACATATTAGAGATAGATTGATGTTCTAACTTTCTAGAAGTTAATCCATTCATTTCGCCTTTCTTCAAAATTCCACCCATTAACTCTTGTTTTTCTGTTGTGAATTTTTTTTAAAAATACAGCAATAGCAATATCCTGATCTTACATGATGTTGAACCAGGCAATAATGATTTTACTTTATCTGAAACTCTTCAAGTTGTTATTGGAACTATAATTCTTGATATCCTTCTCCAGCTTGCTGGCTAAAAATCCTGGCACCTGTGGTCTCACACACATCTGAAACACTTCAAGCGAATAAAGGATATATAAGCATATCTATGCAGTTCTCTGATAATCATTATTTGAATATCTGTTTTCTCATAAAACAGTTTTAATTATTATGGACAATTATTTTGAGTTAGTTATTTCAAAGTGCATCTGTGCATTCTTTCACATTGAGCTTTCTCTTTAGTAAGTCATGGGAAAGAAGAATTTTAAGTTTTCTGAAGATGGACTCCAGCACAAGTTCAAAAGCTCAGAAGATTGACCCAAATTGGATCCTGCAACATTATCTTGGGACATGTCATTCATATGACTGTTTCCTATCTAAAACTAAAGCACAGTTACCTTTTAGAAAATGTTACAATAAATAGCTTGGATGTACGTTGCCTGTAAATAATATTACCTGGGATATATTTATATCTCTGGGATATATATATGTATACACACACACACACACACACACACACACACATATATATATGGGACGCGGTGGCTCAGTGGGTTAGGACGCTGAGCTTGTCGATCAGAAGGTCGGCAGTTTGGCGAGTCGAATCTCAGGTGCCACGTAACAGAGTGAGCGCTTGTTACTCGTCCCAGCTTCTGCCAACCTAGCAGTTCGAAAGCATGTAAAAATGCAAGTAGAAAAATAGGGACCACTATGGTGGGAAGGTAACAGCGTTCCATGCGCCTTTGGCGTCTAGTCATGCCGGCCACATGACCACGGAGACATCCTCGGACAAGTGCTGGCTCTTCGGCTTTGAAACGGAGATGAGCACCGGCCCCAAGAGTTGGAAATGACTAGCACGCATGTGCGGGGGAACCTTTACCTTTATATATATACATATACATATACATATACATATACATATACATATACATATACATATACATATACATATACATACATACATACATACATACATATATATATATATATATAATCGGAGAGGGAGTTTATGGTCTTGGTATGTATCGCAGGCGGATGTGGTATGTAATTTTCCTACTGGACTCATAAGACTTGCTCAAGGAAGGGGCTTTGCTGTTGTTATATGCCAGTTATTCCCTTCCTGGATAGGGAGGCCCTTTGCTCAGTCACACGCATTCTGGTCATCTTCCATTTGGACTATTGCAATGCCCTCTAAATGGGTTACCTTTGAAAAGTATCTGGAAGTTTCAGCTGATATAGAATGCAAATACACAAAGAATTTTGCACATCCCAAGGATGATGTAAGTAATGCCTTTGCTGTGGGAGCCACATGGGTGCCAGTTTGCTTCCGGCCCACTTCAAGTTATTGCTTATTACCTTTAAAGATCTACATGGCATGGGGCCTGATTATCTGTGGATCTGTCTTTACTTCATTACATCAGCCCATCCCACCAGTCAGGAAGGGAAGGTATACTGCTGATGCCATAAGTTAGAGAATTGTGACTGATGGGGCTCAGGAAAAGAGCCTTTTTAATGATTTGGAACATTTTTCCCTCAGAGGTGAAGCAGGTCCTCACTTTCCTGGCCTTTCAGGAATGCTTGAAGATCTGGTTTGCTTGGGACCCATAGAAACATGTAACTATGGGGCTGATTAATGCTCTCAAGGCCCTCCCTTGCCTTTTTTAATTCTGAATTTTAAATTATTTTATTCTTTAGTAGTAGTATTACTAATACTATTATTATTTAGCTTTTATTTTTTGTCTATTTGTTTATCTATGAAGGAGATGGATGATGATATCTCAATGTGATATCTATTATATCTCTATATCTATCTATCTATCATCTATCTATCATCTATCTATCTATCATCTATCTATCTATCTATCTATCTATCTATCTATCTATCTATCTATCTATCATCATCTATCTATCATCTATCTATCATCTATCATCTAATCTTCATCAGCTTCAAAATCTACAGAAGCTCTGAGTGTCCCTTCAAACAAAGAAAGCCAGTTGGCTATACCTTGTGAGTCTTAAATGTGGAATAGCTTTGCCAAGGAATCTCACCTGGCATCTATTTTATAAACATTTCAACTTCAAGACCTTTTTCAGTCAGCAGCCTTTTTGATTGATTGAAACATGGGAAATAATCATAGTATTTTAAAAACTTGTACTCATCTGATTTTGATTTATTGTATACTTGTGCCAACTTGGAGGGATAATATGATGCATTTTAGTATCATATTATATATGGCTTGGGACCAGGTTATCTGAAGGACTGTCTTCTCCCAGTTACATCCACCTGACCCCTCTCCCAAGGACATATATTTGGTGGGACCCAGAAGAAAGGCCTTCTCCATGGTGGCTCCTTCCTTTTGGAACATCATCCCTGTAGAGATTAGATTGGCCCTTACATTGACACTCTTTCAAAATGCCCTCAAAACCTGCTTTTGCCAACGGGTCTGAGGAACCCAGTAGGATGGAATTCATCAAATGACTTATCTGACTGATTGTTGTTGCCAGAGGTTAGGTGGGTTATTGTTTTACTGGGTTTTACTGGGTTTTAATTTTTGTAAGCCACTCAAGGTTACTAAGAATGAGTGGATATCCACATAAATTTTCATAAACAAATAATTTTATTGTTTTGTTCAAGCTTAAACTGATTTTCTAAGCCTACCCAATCTAGTATTCATACAAAGTTGTATTCATACAAGGTTCAACCAAGTTGCGCACAATAAATAGAAAAAGATGTTTCTTCCTGGACAATATTGGTTTTCTGTTGATTTCATAGCTGTAACATTTGTAACAGCAACAGAGCAATGAAAATTGACAGTTGGAATATTAATGATTGTATTTCAGTAACTTTCCTTTTTTTTTATTCAGTATTTTGGAATATCCAAGAACATAAGGATGACAAACATTAATGTAAATAAAGAACTTTCCTGCATATTTGGTTACTTCTTGGTTTATTGGGAGATACTTTATTTTTGAATTGGTTTCATCATTATTGATTTTATATTCTTCTTTCCAAAGGGTTTGTTTCTGAATTGAGCAAAATAATTGACTAACCAGTGGAAAAACCTGCCTCCAGAGGTGGTGAATGCTCCAACAGGTTTTTAAGAAGAGACTGGACAGCCATTTGCCTGAAATAGTATAAGGTTTCCTGCCTGAGCAGGGGGTTGGACTAGATGACCTCCAAGGTCCTTTCCAACTTCTTCTTCTTCTTCTTCTTCTTCTTCTTCTTCTTCTTCTTCTTCTTCTTCTTCTTCTTCTTCTTATTATTATTATTATTATTATTATTATTATTATTATTATTATTGTAATTATTATGTGTGTAATTGATTTGTTGGTTTTCCTTAATTATACTTAAATGAATCTATCTGAACTGTTATTAATATATTATCTCATGAATGTATTTATATTGACATATAACATTTAGAAAGGCAGTATTTTATATGTGTGCTAACTTTATATTGTACATTGTATACATGTGCAAACGCACCCAGTACATTTTTCAAAAAGAGGGCCAGATGTATTATCTTTTTGAGAATCCACTCAGGAGCTATCAGCCTATCTTGAGCAAATATTTATAATTAAATCCACATGCTTTAAATGCACCAGCCTGAAAAAAACGGTATCCCAAGAAAGAATGATGGGGATGGGTGTGGGGGTGGGGTGGGGAAGGACAGTCAGCTTTTTCTTGTTATTTCCTTATTTCAAAGGATTATTTCCCCATTAATCTTTTTTACCCAGGTTTCCAAAATTATATTTACACCTCCCATATTTCTAAAATATACACACCAACTTTTTATAGTATATTAAGTGATCCCTGCTGTTAAGAACTGTGGTTTGAAAATCCGTATTTGTGGAGGGAAAAAAAGGTTCTCAAGCAAAAGCGATGTTCAGAATGACTGTAGGAGCAGTTGGGTTTTTTTTTAGTACTTTTAGTACTTAGTACTCAATTTAATTTTGAGCAGGTTGTGCAGGGTGACGTTGCGAGGTGTTTTTGTGCAATTAAGCCTCACTGTTCTCCATCAGATTTATTTTCACATAAAACCGAAGACGATTGCACTGTAACACGAGGGGCACGGTTTAAATGAATGTATATGTATATCCATGATACAAACACACACGCATGCATACAGTATTTATGTATACATTAGGGTGCGGGGGGGTTATACACGTAGGAAGAGGTTTAGGAAAGGTGCTTCGCTTCCTTTCCGCACGCGAAAGACAAAAGTAAACGGCCGCAACCAAACGCCCGTTCCCCGGCTGCCCGCCGCCCCACCCGGCGGAGCCGGGCCAGGCCTCCATCAGCCCCTTCGCTTCCTCCGGGCTTGGATTACCCAGAGGGCCTCACTGTGGCGCAGGCGCATTGAGGAGACAGCTCAGGAAGAGGAAAATGGAATAAACAATCCCGCCGTTGCCGCTGCCTCCGGGATCCTTCAGCGCCTGACGGAAGGCCCCGATTTTTCTCCCGCTCTCCT
Source organism: Vipera berus (assembly GCF_964194415.1). NCBI lineage: Eukaryota > Metazoa > Chordata > Lepidosauria > Squamata > Viperidae > Vipera > Vipera berus. The sequence goes on from NC_138206.1 coordinate 23,806,300, forward strand.
TTAGCCTCTTCTCCCCCCCGTCGGGCTTGCTTGACCCCTTTAAGAGAAGCACAAGCGCCCTCCCTTGTCCTCCCTCGTTCCCGGAACTCCGGCAGTGACAGCGGCGGCCGTGGGACGGCTGCTGCGCCCGCTCCCCGCCTGCCTCCCATGGTGCGGCGGTGGCCGGCAGCGGCCGTGCCTTCTGAGGCGGCCTCGCTGCTGGTGCCGCTGCTGTAGCAGCCGTCGCCGCCATGAACAGTGGCGGCCTCCCCTGCTCCTCTCCGGTGGCTCCTGCCGCGGCGGTAATAGGGCCGCCCCCCGGGCCGGGAGTTCCGGCGGCGGCGGCGGCGGCCCCCGGCGTGCTGAAGCTCAAGTTCTGCCGCTACTACGCCAAGGACAAGACGTGCTTTTACGGCGAGGAATGCCAGTTCCTGCACGAGGAGCCCGGCGGAGCTTCCGCCGCCTGTCCCGGCCCTCCGCCACCGGTCGCCCTCGGTGGGCTTCCGCTTGGGCTCCCTCCTGGCTCCGCTCCTCCTCCTGTCGCTGTGGCCGCCTCGCCGGGGCACGGCGGTAGCGGTGGCTATCCGGCACACGGGGTGGCGGCGCCGGGAGCGGGGCCTAAGAAGCCCCCCGAACTGCTGGGAGGCGGCGGAGGAGCAGGCGGCGGCGGCGGCGGCGGGGGGCTGGACGGACCCCGGCTGGCCAGTGAGTGTGGGTCGAGGGAAAGCCGCCGGTGGGCGAGTGGGGGCAGCAGGAAGAGAAACGGCCTTGGGATGGGCCTCCGGTCTCAAGGCCTGTGGGCTCCGCGGCTTCCTTCCAGAGGAAGCGGAGATGTTAGAAGCGTCTCTCGGAGATGGCGAGAGGCTCCGGAAGAGGGTGGGGTGGGGGGTGGTTTGATGAGGCTGTTTCCTTGGGCTCTGAAGGCGATTGAAACCCGCGGAACTTAAGAGTAAAACGAACGTTTGAACGGAGTAAGGGAAAGGCTGCTAACATTGGCCCCCTGCTCCTCCCTCCCTGTGGGAAATTCTGATTGGGAGATGAACGTGCGCCAGCCTGTCAAGAACTAGTGAAAAGGGGTGTGGTGGAGGTTGTGTGCATGTAGGTATATATTATGTATTGCTTTATTTAGGTAGCTAGAAAAGTGATATGGGGGCTAAGGGTGTCCATGCTGTGTGGTATGAATGGAGATTTAAAAGTACAGCCCAGAGCCCTGTATAATCTGTAGCCCCTTATCTTTTACTAACTCCATCCATTAGGTTTTGTCATTTTTACCCCTTCAAGTGTTTATTTAGCAGTGTTAAAACATTGCTTGAAGGAAGCCTAAATTGATTTGCTCGTCTCCCCCCCCACCCAATAGAAAACCACTATTGTAGAATCTTCTGATTATTTCAGATGAAAAATATTGTGTTCAGAAAACAGAGTTAAATTGTCAGCATTTGTTGGAAATCTTTTGAAGTGTAGCTTGTTGGGACTTTCCTGTAGATTATTTTTCTTTACTCCTCACAGCTTCCAATCAAGTTATGTTAGTTAAATGCTTTGATCTAGAGCAGCTTCCCACAGTAAAAAGGGAAAAAAGGATTTTATTATATGTTTACTACAAAGCTGCTTTTCAAACTTCCAGATAGGATGGTTGTAAAAAGAAGAGACCTTTAATATATATTTCCCCTATGTTTATTGTACACAGAAGAAAATACTGGTATCATTTTTTTCTTAAAATATCTTACAAGAGACAATATGTGAAAACAATTGTAGTTATCAAATAATCAGAAAAGAGTGGATTTGTTAATCTAATAAAATTACAATTTCTGGGATATCTCAATTTGTGGAGTCTTTGAAGTTCTCTGAGCTTGGTTGTTTGCAGACATTTCATTACTTGACTAGGTAACATCAGCAGGCCTAGTTTCCTCCCTGCTTATATTCAGTAGCTTGTTCTGCCAGTATCGGTTGGAGTGGCTTTCTCTTTGGTAGTTTCTTGATTAGAGTATTGTTTGTTTGCTTTTCTGTTTGATCATTCGCTAGCAAAAACAGTAATAAAGGGACAGGCCCACGATGGCTCTGCAGTTAAAGACACTGAACTTGTCAACTGCAAAGCTGACAGCTGGGGTTTGAGACCTGACTGCCATGCAACAGGGTGAACTCCCATTCTTGTCTCAGCTCCTTTCCACCTAGCAGTTTGAAAGCACACAAATGTGAGTAGATAAATAAGTACCATTTTGGTGGGAAGGTAGCAGCATTCTATGTGCCTTGGCATACATTCATATTGGCCACATGAAATGTTTTGGGACAACCCTGGCTCCCTCAGCTAAGAAATGGAGATGAAACAACTAGACAGGGGAAATCTTTACTTTTAATAAAGGAACTACCAAGGAGAAAACCCCACACTCCCTAATACTATTGATGTTACTTAGTTGGGTAATGAAATGACTGCAAGCAAGCAATCAAGAGAGCATAAAGGATGCCATAGTTCAACCCAGACCTACATATATTCTCTTCTATTGATTCTTCAGTTTAAAAGACCTGTTAAATAATAGAAGTATTGTAATTAGTTAATAGAATGAACTTTAGATTAGGACATTCTTTAAATGTTGTTCCTGCAATAAAGCCATTACATGATCTTAAGTGAATCATTGTGTCTTAACTGCTTCTCTAATATGAGTGATAATGATTGCCTGATAGATGAATAAATTTGGACTCGAAAGGATTGCAAAACTGGTTTGAGTTTGCTGGATATGAATTTGGGCCATTTAATTCTGTGCTTTTAACATGTACAATATATTAATTGTTGCTTAGATGTATGAAAAATAGTATGAAAAATAGTATGAATCACACAATTATCTATTCTGTTGCTCCCTTGTGGATTCAGCTGTGTGTTTGCTAGGGGAAATTGGGTATTACAAATAATCATTCAATGCTTTGATGACAATATACTTGCAGATTCAAAAGGAATGTTAATCTTAAATAGCACATGGTTTGTAATTTTTTCAAGAAATTTATAAAAGTTTTTATCAGAAAAAGTATTAACACATTAGGCTATACCTTCAAGTTTGTGAGACAAAATTGAAAGTTCTGAAGATACCAAAATGTCTTAATATGTATGATTCTAAAAACATGACTGCTTGCAGCCTGTTAAGTAGATTTTTCCAACATTCAAGTATGCAACAGGCTGGCTAAAAGTATAATTAGCAATGAGACAAATCCCTCAGTCTCTTGCTTTTTGTAGAGCAACGTTTCCTGACTTGGAGGAATGGAAGGCAAGTTAGTGTAAAAGTCTCATTGATTCCATCTGGCAACAGGTTGAAAAGGTGCTGTAGATAAAAGTTCTTCCCATGATGATCTCTGGTTTAGATAGCAGGGTAGTTTTTCATTTTTGGATTGACTAACAAACTAGTCTCATACAGTACTTTGTAGCACAATGTTGTGTTTCTTCAAGTCTAGCACTGGTTTGTCTTGTTCTTCAAAAAAGATGTCTAGTCATGATAGTCATACTCCACCAGTCTCATTTTGTAGATGCCAAAGCATATGGGACCGTTCTGTATTTATATTCAGCAAACTGGAAGAATGCTGTTTTTTTGAGATGCAACTATCATATATCAATTGTATGTGTATTTTAAACAAGTATGTGGAAGGAGAGGGGAAAAGGATTTATTTATGACCATAATTACAATTAGTTCAATAAAATAAATAGGAAGGAAAAGACTGAAAAAAACTGACATTTAGAAAAATTAATCATTAAATGCTGATTAATTTAAGTAAAACCAAGACTGGAATAAAATTATTACATTTAATTCTACATTTTAGCTTTTTTCAACTACTCAGTGAAGCAAATTTAAGACATTGGTATTTGGGAAGCAAAGTTATGAATGCTATTTTTTCCTATTAGCCCTTTTCCCTGTGGCCTATCTATTGCTGCTTCTGCTAAAGAGAGTACTTAAGCTATAGTGTTGACAGAACCAAGGCTGTCATATGTAAATCCTTTGTAGGAAGAGCCAAACTTTCCAACAAGCTATGGCAACTTTTTTGACTCCCCATAAAAGCAGTGGTCAGAAGTAGCAAAGTACAGCAGACTATATTCCAAACTCAGAATGAGTTTTGTTTCATGGTCAGAACAAATCATACAGTTTGTTCCAAGTGGTATTGTTTTGAGTGTTTTGCCTATTCTAAGTGTGACAGTTGATTTGTTTGTGGCTCACGGTTGGATTGCTTTTGTGCCAACTTAGCTAACATATAGCAGCAGGGAATAGTTATATTCCTGATGCTGTTGGCTTAAATTAAATGGGATGATGTGGCAGTCGAGTGTTGAGAAGAAAGCAGTTAAGTACTTGGCTAGATAGAATATAAAGATGGTTGCAGATTCATGCCAGGCAGTTTGCCTGCTAAATTATCACTTATTTTCAATTTATCTTTGCTATGGGGAAGTTAGAATTCATATGGTGGTTGATTTTGTGGCTAGAGTTTATGTAGGAAGGCATGTGTGTTGCATGTGTGTTGTGCTGTATTTTGCTAACAAAGTACAGATGTGTGTGTATGCACTATGTTTCACAAAAGTGTGCTAAAGCTTTTGAGGTTGTATAAAGATTGTATAAATTGTTCTCTTTGACCTTTGATGTATACCTAAAGTACATTTAAAATTTTGGGGGGAAGTTTTGGTGAGTTTTGTTCTTGTTCTACTGGGGCCATGATCTGTATAGTTGTACATGATTGTTTCTGTTATGGATTTTTCAGAATACAGTTTTCTTGCAGGTTGTAGAACAACTTAATATTTACCATTGTGCTGTGTATATTATATGTTATGATCCAAGCATAAGTTTCACATTTGGTTGTGTTGCTGAAAGATTTTAACATTTTTAAAAACATAAATATATTCCCTAGTGAAGAGTGTAATACATACTGGTTAGCTGGACTTTTCTTCTGAGCCTGCTGTGTTAAAGTGTTAAGTGCTTTTAATTTGTTAAAATAAGTGATAATGAAAGAAATGTAGATAATTTCCTTTCTTTGCTCCTGAGCTCAACAAATTATTTATTTAACTACCTAAAGTTGTATTTTTTTTCCTTTTGAAATCTCTGGAGTGGTCAGATTTGATTCGTTCTATTAAATATAATATTTTGGAAAGCTTTCAAATATGTCTTTAAAATCCCTTTAGTCAGTTCTTCTGCAAATTGACTGGCTTGTACTGGTCAGCAGGGATTGCTACTCTATCTAATCTTGGAACCCTTTGGTGAAAATAAGGAACCATGTCTAATAACAAGTTTCTTATAGAAAAGGTACTCAAAGCATTTTATTTTATTTTCTCAAATTTTTTGACCTGTCTGAATATTGACAACTTAACCAGGGGTAGGCAACCTTGGCTCTTTTATGACTCGTGGACTTCAACTCCCAGAATTCTTGAACCAGCTGGCTCGAATTCTGGGAGTTGAAGTCCACGAGTCATAAAAGAGCCAAGGTTGCCTACCCCTGACTTAGACCATTCCAATGGACCACATTTACAGTTTTATTTTGTTTGTACGAAGACTAATTTTCTGATTTATGCAGAAAATCTGATTAAGATATCTAGTTGAAGAAGGTAATAGAAAAGTCTTAGTAACACATCTGGACTTAAATGGAGTTAGGACAACCTAAAGCATGTGTTTTAGGCCAGATTGCAGGGAGACTTGAATCCCAATAGAAAAGATAGCAGGGCATCTGGTAAACTAATATGTCACTGACTGGAAAAAGCACTGAAGGAAGTAAAGTAATACATCATTCTGCATGGACAAGCATTTGGGTCACTGTAGCTTATGTTTCTCCTATCATTGGTAATGAGGTAATAGGCCCATCGTTTGTAGGGTTTTTTCTATATAAATGTCTTCTAACATCTTATGGTTTTGTACATTTTGGGGAAGAGTATTTCTTTTAATTCACTTGTAATTCCTAACTTTAAAAATGACTGGAATAAGCTCTAGAAAAGATAATTACTTGAATGGAAGAATAAATAAAAATATGTACCATGTGCCAACTAGTCAAATGGCACAGTAAGGTCCATATTTTGCAGCCCTCAAACAGTTAATTTATATCTCCAAAGTTATTTTCAGAAATAAAAAATAGACATACTTTGTATGAGAGATACAGATATTTTGTGGGATATTTTTGAAATGAGTTTCCTCATAATGTGGTGACCTCCAGACACATTACGTCTCTGTTGTCTGGGGATGACAGAAGTAGTAATTTATCACATCTGGATTGCACTTAACTGGTAAAAACTATTTGGAAGATTTCTAGAGATAGAAACACAATAATCCTGTATATAGTGAGACATAAAGCCCACTACTGTATGTAGGTTGCATTATACAATAGAATTGCGCAGCCTAAGGCTATAGGATTGCACATGAAAACTATTTCCCCAATAGATGTTTACTTCATCCACAAACATTACACAAAAGAGTGCACCATCTCTTTGCTTCTATGAGGTGTTTTGACCACAAGAACAAATGCTGGGAGGTGGATAGGGACAAGGGTTCTTGCATACTCTCCCTTTGCTCATTTCTTATTCAGGCTGTGATTATTTAAATGAATTTATGTTTAAAAAACAAAAGAGAACTTCTTATTTCACTGTCTCCCCTCTCCCCCCAGCTTCTCACTTCAAGAATAATGTAGATATTGTAGAAGCGAAGCATTTAATTTTCATGCTTTTACTTCACTGGTAGTAGTTGGGCTAAACTCATGTTTTCAATCCAAGAACATTATATTACTGAGTGTTTCACTTCTCCCCCCCCCCATGAGATTCTGCTTAATTACTCTGGGTTCTTGTGTAGCATAAGCAATGTAGCACATTCTCTTAACTAGGGCTCAAGTATTCAATAGATTTATTTTGGCTGATGTGGCTTCCAAGTTGTGAATTCTTGGTGAATCAGAAGTAAAGGATTATAAAAATGTCTAGAGGTCACAGGATTAGAAGAGTTCACATGGAGAGACAAGATCCCTAAGTAGGATTTGTTTTTGATGGTTAATGGATTATTTTTTGTGTATTATTTTACTTTTTCACTTCTGACAATAGTGATATGGTACCAATAAAGGAGAATATTTGCAGCTCAGGGCTGAAATCAGGGGTCCTTGATGCTCTCTCCGTAGCACTGATGATGTTACCTAGTTTGGGTAATGAAACGTCTACAAGAAAACAATCAAGCTCAGAGAACATTAAGGAGACCCCTCAACAGTGATATGGCCTACACAAGAATGTGTGAAAGATGTCGTCTGTTCTAGGCACCTTTTATTTTCAAATAAAAATAGGGAGAGGGCGGTCTATCATATGAAGCTATCCTTAGAAATCTGTCAGTTATGGCAAATTTTGGAAATGCAAAGACTTTCTGAAGATGAGGAGCAAAGAGCATTGGTAGATAGCTATGTCCTTGTCCATGCTAGGGAATTGAAATATCTGAGCAATGTCAGGAACAAGTTAACACAATGTACTATCCAGAGGCTATGAATTATAATCTGTATCTAATGGGAGAAATGTGCATTTTAAGAATACAGGGTGGTGCAAACATCTCAGTCCACATATGTCAAATACTTGATATTGGGAAACTGTTTAGAAATAGTGGAATTGTAAGAAGTTAAGTTGCTTTCCTTCTGCTTTCTCTGCCACAAGCTGTGCTTCAATAAAACCTGACTTTGGGTCACATTTTATCCAAAATACATGAGTATGAACCACTAATGGGATAGAAAAATGCACTTTCAGAGCTAAATATTTTTTGTTTTATCTGCAAAAGCAAATCACTCAAGAGGCCATTTTACCCCAAAGAGATGAAAGTCTTGGCCAGGACTTTAGAAGTGTAAATGAAGGGAGAACTATTGAAGATGGAAGGCTAGAGAAGCCTTCCTTCCTTCCTTCCTTCCTTCCTTCCTTCCTTCCTTCCTTCCTTCCTTCCTTCCTTCCTTCCTTCCTTCCTTCCCAAAGGACTGTGTGTGAGAGAAATATGCATTATGGGAAAAAGATGTCTCAAAGAGGTCTTACTGTCAGAGCTACTAAAAGGGGTGGTGATTTGAACTGTGGCCGGTGGAGCAACTATTCTAGTGTTCTGAAATAAAGATTTCTTTGTTGGTATTGATGTAAGATCAAAGAGCAGATTATAGTAGCAAATTAAAAAAAGATCTGAAAGGAATTTGGAAGTTTGTAATAAAATGAAGACTAGTGATGAAGAACCAATTGATGGGCATGTTAAAGATGCACTGAAGTTTTCTAGATTTAGGCTCCACTGTATTACGTGTTACACAGTCAGAGAGAAACATAGAGTTGAAAGTGTTGATGGGGATTGTTAACAAGTAAGAATGGAGATCTGCTGTTGGAAAGAAAATTATTGGAAACTGGACTTTTCAGAGTAGATTCCCCAGGGAGTTGTAAATTCTATGCTAATGAAAAACCATCCCAGCTTCCAGACTTAGCAGAGCAGTGTAAAGGGAAAGATTGTATTGAATCTTTGAATAGACAACTAGATTGCCTATGTAGGTATATTCAGCAAATCAGGTACAGTAGATGCAAAGGAACAACTGACCGTAAATCTCACAACGCAGACTACAAATATGCAATCAACATAACTCGGCATGTTTGATGAATCACATAGTACAAAAGTAATTCTGAAAATGCAGTGCAACAGCAATTTTCAATGGCTATGGAAATCCTTACTGGCTTCTGTTCTTCCTATTGCAGGGGTGTCAAACCGCCGGCCCACGGGCCGGACGCATCACGTGAAAGCCACGCCCAACCCCATTGCCGGCAATGGCAAAACAGTCCCGATATGTTGCGCGACATCACGTGACGTTGCGAGTTTGACATGTCTGTTCTATTGGATCAAAAGACAGAAGCAGGCATTTTGTAATGTCCTTTGATGAAGCATCTTATTTTTGTTTGTATCCGATAAGGCAGGGGTCTTCAAACTTGGCCCTTTTATGACTTGTGGACTTCAACTCCCAGAATTCCTCAGCCAGGCACGCTGTCTGATGAATTCTGGGAGTTGAAGTCCACAAGTCATAAAAGGGCCAAGTTTGAAGACCCCTGCGATAAGGCATAAAGTGACCTGCAAATGCAGATTCTTTGTGGCTTATGTAGAAAATAAATTGGAAAGACAGTGCCAGGTTTTCTATTCTGTTAATGGCACAGAATTTATGAATGGACAGATGTCTGATTATATAAAGGAAAATGGGATTATACTGGGACAACTGTTCCCTTTACATCAGAACTGGATTTACAGAAATAATAAACATTTTTTTGTTGGATGTGTGCAAAACTATGCTAGTTGACTTGAATATAGATAATATAATGATTTCAACAGCTAACAGTGATCAACAGGGGCTACCTAATAAAGCTATGAAAGACACACCTTATGAACTATTTTCCACAGAAAATCAATTTACATGTAAATTTGGATCTTAAACTGTAGACTTAAACTAAACTGTGTTTCCAAAAATAAAAAAGCTGTATTGTAGTACTGTATATCATGGTTGATTAGTATCTAGCACAAAAGGGTACAGGATTCTGGATATGACAACTGTACGATTACAATAGTATTGCTGTCTTGATGAGCAAGTAAGGCCACCTGAGAGTAAAATGTCAGGCTCTGAACTCAACAGCTATCAGCAGACAATACCTTAACATTTATTTCCAGTTTCTAGTTTCAAACCAGCATCATATTTTCAGAAGGGAACTTAGCTGATGTGCTGACTGCAGAAAGGGAAATGCAGTTATAATAGCAGCTGAACATAAAAACCTAACAAAACTGGGGTTGGGTTCTCAGACACGGGGAGATATTTAAAAGCTGCCAGTTTATGAATCCAAGAAATTTGAAAGAAGCAAGCAAGGGAAGATTTAGAATCTGTTTACAAAAATTACTTTGAGACATCGCACTGAGACTCAGAGAGCAGCTATAGCTTTAAATTCAAATAATCACCATTTAGGAGGTATAGCTATAGGCTTATCAAAGAAATTGATTCTTAGCCAGTAATGCAAACAGGCTGAGAAAAACATTCAAGAGTTTCATTAAAAGTATATCTTAATGAAGAAAGTAGGTTTAGAGTGTTCCCATCTTGAGTTTTGTATTCTGTATTCTAACCTCTAATTCTCAGCATTAAAACTTATTAAAGACCTTGTGAATCTTGCTTTATCAGTTCTACTCTGCAGTTAAGGAATTTGACAATAACACTTAAGTTTGTGGAACTATCTACCATAAGAAAATTAACTGAGTGCAGATGTATCTTTAAGACCAAATGCAGTGCAGATGGGGAAGTTCTGTTCTTTAGAATAGTAGTCAAGGGATAGTCTCAGAAATATGGAGAGGACTACCAGGAGATTATGAAAATACTTTAATTAGGACTTTCTTAGGCATAGTGCCAGAGGCATATAAATTGACCATCTGGATGTAAAGGCTGTTTTTTGTATTTGTAGAATTAGAAGAAATTTATATAGAATAGGCCTTAGGGTTCATTCAAGCTTGCAAGTAGAAGCTTGTGTACAAATTACAGAAAAATCTTTATGGATTAAAACTGACTGCAAAGACTTTCAGAGAGAAATAAAATCAAGTGTTGCTTAAAAGGGAATTAAGTAGTGCAAAGCTGACCCTCAAGATTTAAAAATAAATGGACTTTATCTTGCCATATGTTGAATGATTTAATAATTTATTGTGCAGACTGACAACATTATAAGGGGACTGTGAAGCACCTAAAAAGGGAGTTGAAGTGAAGGATATTAGCAACATGTCTTATTATCTTGAAGCACAAATTGAAAAAAATGAAGAAAGATGTAATCTGCTTAAACCAGAAACATGATTATAGGGCATTTTAGAATGCCTAAGACTGAGGTAAATTTACTTACTGAACAACTTGGCAAAGTGGTTAGCATATGTCAATAACTAGACCAGAAACTTTTACAGTGTGAATTCTTTGCAGAAAATTCACTTCGCCAACATAAAGTGACATCAAGGGCCCCACTGACGTAAGATAAAACCGACAGCAAGCAGTAGCCCTGGGGTGGTGAAAAAAATCAATTGCATTGACAGAAGACAAGCTGCTGCAGTGCTTTCTTCCATCAGGGCCATGCAAATTTCAGTTAGTGAAGCTGGTTGCAAAGCCATGCGGATTTACAAATTTCTAAATAACTGGAATTTATTGACTCCACAATAATGACTGAACACAGTAAAAATTGCAAGGAATTCAGTTATCACAGGAAAGACAGATTAATTCAGCAATAAATGACATTGCTATCCAATGGCTCTGTCTGTGGATGATTTATGGTCTTATTTGTTTTAGAAAATTAATATGGCTGTTCATCTTGCATATGAATTCTGGGTGGGGAACAGCAAAACCAATGTAATAAAAACCTCTATAAATCAAGCAGAAACCGGAATTAAAGTAATTTTAATGCTATGGTCAAGACATTGTGTAACAGACCTAACCACCCAAACCACACCTACATTGACTGGCCTTATATAAAATCCCAACACAGCAGCTGGAAGAAAAGCCAGGTCTCCACGGTCTTCTGAAAGGACAGGAAGGTCAGGGCAGTCTCAGTCTTGGGGGAGGATGGCAGCCTTCCTTACGGCAGATGTACTAACAGAGGAAGGATCCCTCCTTGATTCTGCAGTGTGAGATTGTTCAATACAGGGGACTGGAGTACATCCACCCTGTTGCACAGCAGATACCCTCAGAGATAGGCAGTCCTGTAAGACACCTGGCACTGTGCCAGGCAAGGTTTTAAAGCTGATAACCAGTACTTTGAATTGCACCTACTATCTCTCAGCTGGTCTGTTAATTAAAACAATCTGTGTTTAAAAGACGAAGTTCCCAGTCTGTCCCTCTCTTCTGCTTTCTTCAAGATGGACAGTAGTTTAAACAGAAGTGAGGCATACACATCTATTTTTATTGAAATACAGTGAATGTCTCCTGCATTGATTGATCCTGGGCTGAGCTCATACTCAAACTATGAATATTTACTTTTTTGTCCCACATTGGATACTCTGCTGCTTAATTATTCAATATTCTTTCAGAAGCCTTGTTACATTCAAGAGCATACTCTGTAATAAGGGTTTCTGCTGAATTGAGATTTTTAGGCAGGGAGAATATTGAAAGTATAACTGCAAAGAACTCATATTAGCTAAGTTTAGTTCTATTAAATGCAGATTAAACCAGAATTAGTTTTTATACTAATCCCCATCCAGCAATCTGCAATCGCAGTTTCTGAGACTTTTCTGCTAAGGGTGTCAAAGATTGTAATCTAAGGTGTAACCATAATTTATATAGATACTGTGTTTCCCTGAAAATAAAACCAGGTCTTTTTTTTTGCCTCCAAAGAGGCACCAGGTCTTATTTTCAGGGAGTGTCTTTTTCCACCATCTCATCTCGCGATGACAGCTCTGCCCACCCGGCCCACTTCTTCTGCGGCCAAAGGAAATGCCTCTGCAGCTGAGAATGGAGCTCCGACCTGCATTTCAGGCCTCTACAGCTGAGAACCGGGCTATGGATTGAATCTGTAGCTCAGTTCTCCACTGCAGAGGCATTTCCTTCAGCCGCAGAAGAAGTGGGCCCATGAGGCAAGGCTGGTGTTGATTCAGGGAGGCCTGGCTACGATGGAAAGAGGGTGCGGGGCATGTGGAGCAGCTCCACACCCCAACCCTAGATTGATTTTTAGGCATGCGCTCGCCCTAAAACTAGGGCTTATTTTGGGGGTAGGTCTTACTTTCAGGGAAACACAGTATATGTAAGTTGTATAATTTTGCTTTTAAAACTTAAAATATGTATTTTCCTTTATTATTTTTTTAAAATCCTGCTTGAAAGGAGAAGTGGCTTTGAATCAATGTAACTTGAGCCTCTAAAATGCTAAAAATCCAATATACTTTCATCAAATGGAATAATTTTGCCCTTTAATTGAAACAAGTTTAAAGAATACGGTATGTACAATTAGCTAAACATTCAAAGCTATTAATGAAATCCATGTAGTTTGGAAAATATACCACTAATGGGCCTTCTTTATTGCCTGCAATGCTTTCCTCTAGTTGGTGATAATTATTCTTCACTCTACATATGAAAGTGAAGTGATTTGGGGTTTATGTTATCATTTCATTGTTGGACATGTGCCCTAGAGTCGGACACGACTGGACATGGGAACCTTTACCATTATCATCTGGATTTGAAGTTTCCATTTCTGCTTGAATATAATCAGTGTAGATGGCAGCATCTAGTTAATCTTGTCTGGTCCTGAAACAGCTTTATAGGGCCAGAACTGCTTAAAACTCGAATGAGAAACCAGTAGGAAATCACAGGGCTGCAAAGTTAAAAAAGAAATCCTGGAAGAAACAGTTACCTAACCTAATCTAATTGGAATTGTTGCCAAGGAGTTATGTCTACATAGTTAACAGGAGTTGAGTTTGATTTGAAGGAGATTTTATTGCAACTGAGCAAAGAAGCACCAAGTAGAAATAAAACATCCTGACTCTTCCAATGCCAATTTTACTCTATTTTCAGCTTTTTTTTTAATCAGAAGGGTTGAATCAGAGGTCTGATCAGGAACTCTACTCTTAAAATTCTCATTATTGCTGGGACACATATCTAATAACAGAGATGTGAAAAAGAAATGTCTATCTGCACCTCCTAGTCTGAATCCCATTCTCTTGCTGTCATTAGTAGACAGTAGTAGCCTTCAGACCTGTACATAACTGAGTCAGCATCTAATCCACAGCCTACAGTATAATAGTTCTTAAACTTTGAACAAGACATGCAGTGTGCAGTTCATCTGTGGACATAGAGGCGGGCTCTGCAGGTTACTGCATGCACTACAATATGCAGTAGGTTTTATTTCTTTTATTACTCTCCATTCTTCAGAGAAGCACTACCTTTTTTAACCAGCCAGGGTTTTCAAAGCATGAGTTTTCAAGGAATACTTGCTGCCTTTTACTTGCTATCTCTTATAATGATAATAAGGTAATTCTTGACCTACAACACTTTGTTTAGTGACTGTTCAAAGTTGACACTGAAAAAATTGGCATATGACCATTTTTCACACTTATGATGATTGCAGCATCCTTTTGGTCCCATGATCAAAATTCAGATGCTTGAAAACTGATTCATATTTATGAGGGTTGTGACCTCCTGACAAGCAAAATCAATGGAGAGGCCACATTCACTTAACCGTGTTACTAACTTGACAATTGCAAGTTACTCACTTAACAACTCATAAAATAAAATAAAATAGTCATAAAATAGAGCAAAACTCAGTTAACAGCTGTCTCGCTTAACAACAGAAATTTTGAGCTCAATTGTTGTGAATTAAGGAGTACTTGGTAATAGGAAGAAATACTTGTTTTCAATAGAGTATGAAATGTGCATTTCAACTGGCAATCTTGAAAGCATTTAAGAGTATTTAATCTGATATAACATTGAGCAGCTTCTTTTCACTTCTTTTGACTGGTAATTTTATACTGTTCTTTGTGCTGCCTCTTGAATTAAGCAGACCTCATCTACTTAAACTCAACTGATAATTAAACAAAGGCTTCTAATTTGGATGTTGTACCAAATTGCTTTTGCTTGTTAAAAGATTTTTTAATATTAGAGAGGAAGTGTTAGAGAGAGATGCTAATGTTCAGCTAACTACATTTCTGTTTAAACTTTGTTGTTTATACTTTGTTTACTGATACTACCAGTTATATTTCATTTCCATTTTCTGGTTATCTCCACTATCTATAAATCAGAGCCCTGATACTGTGATGAAAAAACATAATTTGCTGGTATATGATCTTTTTAATTTCTCACTTGGTTGCAGAGTTCTATATTTAGATAGATATTGAAATGTAAATTTGTATGCTGTTGGAGGAAAAGATCTGCAAAATTGTTAGCCTTTAAAATACCTTTTTCTCCTTTTACCTCTAGTTCCGGGGATAGATGGGAGTGCCCTGGCTGAAGCTAGTCTTACAGACTCCTATTTCAGCACCAGTTTTGTTGGAGTCAATGGGTTTGGAAGTCCTGCAGAATCAAAATATCCTATGATGCAGGTAATGAATCATTTGATAGAGTGTCTACTGTGGTCTGTTGCTGATTGAAATTATTTTTGTAAGATTTTTTTCTATGGAAGCAGTAAATGAATTTTAACATAGATGGAAAACCCCACTTCAATGATACAAATAGAACTTGTCTGAAGCAAAAAATATATTTTACTACCACTTTTAGGACAATGTGGGAAAGATGATACTTATTTGAATTTAGTTGGTATATCTGTAATGATCATAAGAATACTATAACTGTTGTAATCCTCTTGGCAGTGTGCTTTTTTGGCATAAAATTTGGTTGTAAGAATTTTCATTAGCATAAGTTGGTGATACTCCTGGAAGAAAATCTTTTTGTTTAGCAACCTGCCTGTCTATTAAGATGTCCATTGACATTTTTGGAAATGTCCTTTTCTGAGTACTATTATATAAAAGTTACTTATTTAATAGAATCTCTCACTCCCACATAACTTTGTCTAGGCAGTCACAACTAGGAACTAAAATATACAAAAACCTTAAAAGGTATAACAGACTAGAAGAACAAAGTAATTATAGTAAATTGTATGCATTGCCAAGAAAAGTATTCCTGTAGTGATAAAACTGAGCCTGGAACATGTTCTTAGGCTAAGCCATTTTAAAATATTTGCATTGCTTCTAGTTTTAGCATTTTCTATTGTTGGTTCTGTATAGAATGGAATGGAATGGAATAGAATAGAATAGAATAGAATAGAATAGAATAGAATAGAATAGAATAGAATAGAATAGAATAGAATAGAATAGAATAGAATAGAATAGAATAGAATAGAATAGAATAGAATAGAATAGAATAGACTTTGGAGGTCTTCTAGTCCAACCCCCTGCTCAGGCAGGAAACCCTTCTTTGTTTTTATTACCCATTTGATCATATTGTATTAAGTGCTGGATATACCCCTATAGGAAGACATGTAATAATTCATCCAGACTGATGGTTTTTTTCAAAATAGACCTTTTATCAAGAATTTTAATTACAGTGGTGAAAACTAGTACAAACTAAAATTAGAGAAAAGGAAGAAATTAAAAAGAATCAAAAGGGCAAGGAAAAAAGAAGAAAAAAGAAAGTAATTAAAATATATATTTACTTCCAACTTTCATTAGAACAAGTATAAACAAATTTTATAACTCTTTACCTCCTATGAGATTAAACAGATAACCCATGCCTTATATCTGAGCAAATCCACAAAACCTCAACTTTTCAATCCTGGTATCAGCAAAAGTCCATAAATGGTTGCCAGAATATTGGGGAAAAAAAGTATTTTAACCATGATCTAATAAACCAACTTTGTGTTCCTTCCTCTTACTTTTACCAGTCTTACTCTTTAATTCACTCAAATATTGGTGTAGAATTTGATTTCTCTTAAATTCTTCTTTATCCATTTGCACAGATTTCTTCAAGGCTTTATCAAAGCCCTTTTTGTAGATTCAATAGGAGAATATTTTCTAGGGCATTCTCTTGGTTTTACTTGGACACCAAAAAAAGAGGGCACAGGGCGTGTACAGGAAGACCATGGAAAAGAGCTTGCAGGGGTATGTGTGATTGAGGGATGCTCAGAAAAAAAGGGTGTGAGTATGTGAGAAATTGAAATATTCAATTATGCCCTGTAAGAAGCCATAGCAAAATTGTACTGCTCATATATTTATTGAACACATATATTTATTATTCATATTGTTTCTGATGTGTGGATTTCTCTTTCTCTTAATGAATAATATTTTTATTTATTCATTAAATTTAGATACTGCTCCCCTCACTCTCAGAGTGACTCTGGGTGGTTTGCAGATAAAAAGGAAAAATATATATCAAAACACCATGGATACCGAGTTCAGTAAAATGGGAACCAAGTTATTCCCATCCAGACTCCAGGCACCACGAAAGAATATCCACATTATCATTTAATTCTTATCACTTAAATCGATGAGCTGAACTTGTCATTCCCTTGTGATAAGAAATTATAATATTTGGAACCTTTAATTAGGAGAAGAAGTTACCGTAAGTTAGGGAACTATGAAACAGTTTCATATACCTGTGCTCAGTATGAAGAAAGTGGACATGGATTCCCACTATTCATAGATTCTAGTTAAAAAAGTAGAATTATAGATGATTTAAAGTGCAGAATTTGCTAACAAAGTGTTGACTAGCAATTTGGACTGCATTAAAAGATTAGACGACACAAAGCTACCTCCTGATAGAGTCAAATGCTCTGTGGGCTTGGGACATTGTTACTACCTGAGTGGGAAACTTCCAGAAAGTATCACGACTATTGGCTAGATTGAGAAGTAAAAACAAACAAACTCTGAAAGAGGTTGATGGCAAAGTATTTCTGTTCTACTTCCATGTAAATGTGGACATGTCTGTGGAGTCATCATAAGTGAAACGAGATTTGAAAGAAGCTTTACATCTAAATTATGTTTGTAATACTGTCCTAAAAGTGAATATGTTCCAATATGTATAATTACCATAGTTTTTTGAGTGAAGAACCTTTAGTTTTTTATAATAATGTTACTGAAATTCAAGTGCATATATAATCTTTTTAGCTGGCTAAAGTCTCTGAATACTCTAGGTTGAATGTTAGAAATTATGCTTCTTCAGTTCTAGGGGCTCTCAATCTTTGGGATTCAATGATTCCCCGATATTCATGATTCCCATGCTTGCTATTCATGATTCCCCATGAATAGCTGTAGTAATGACAGTGAAAGTGGCTGAGGGAAGTTGTTTTTGTTTTCTCCAACAGCTACCCAAAGTGGCCAGCTTGGTACTGCATGTTCTTTCCACCTCTGTGAAGTTATCCCCACCTGGGTGCACCCCTCTCCTCCCTTTTCACACTGCTTCATGCAAGCAGCAAGCTTCTCCTTAGAGCTGTGCAAATAACTATTCTTTATGCTCCTGGCTTTCAGTCCATCCAGAAATTTACAGTTCTCCCCCCACCCTCACCCCCAAGGTTTGTGGTCCACAGTTTTAAGAAGCTATGTTGAACTTTTTTGTTTTATTTATTTTTTTTATAATGTAATCACTTATTTGGTGTATTGTTAAAGAATTCTTTGGTAATGGGAGGCACCAGCAGAAATCACTCATGTCTTTTGGAATTCACAGTTCAACTAGTTTAATTCATTTTCTCTTGAGATGCTCCTGAACATGATTCAGGAGTTCAGTTGATGCAAAATGATCGGAGGTAAGACAGATCAAGGCTTCTGTTGTGGGGTGTACATTGATTGTCAGTTTGCTCCTGGGTACATTTGAATTCTTAGGGCTTGTATATCATCAAGATCATATAGCTAAAATTTGCCCAGCAGAGATTTTAGCAGAAAAGGTGGATAATCAGCCAGGCAAGGCCTCTCTGTTATGGCTTTCCTCTTTGGAATAGTTTACCTGCAAGAACTTTTTCCCAGTTGATGCTCAGGAAAGATGTTAAACTCTGAAGATGTAAAGTGAATTAATGATGTTTCTCCTGGGATTAAGCCACAACAAAGTTAGACAGGAGATACTTTCTGACTGTATGAGCTGTCAGAAACGAGAAGAGCTACTGCGTGAAGTTTTTCGATTAGAGGCTGGGTGATTAACTGTCAGAAATACTGCAAAGAATCCTGCATTGAGCAGGTTTTGGACTAGATGACTTCTAAGATCCCTTCTGTGATTCTGTGAGCGTTAATCCATTTTGAATTATAGACATCTGGAGGCAAATGGTATTAATAGCTTAATTCACTATACAATTCTATTTTTCATTTTCTGCAGAGGATGACAAATAGTAGCAGTTCACCTAGCCTTCTTAATGACAGTGCCAAGCCATATGCAGGCCATGGTAAGAAAGCTTTAAAATTATATGAAAGCTGTTTTATAGAAAAATACATATGGTTTAGAACCTCATTATTTAAATAATACATACATTTCATATTACTTTATTGCAAATGGTTTTAGAATTAATTTGAACTGGTGTTTTGTGGGGGGTTTTTTTAACCTTGTTGCTCTGCAATTTAAATCAGCAGATTAAGCATTTTAAGATTTTGGGATGAAAAATTAAATGTTTTAGAATGAAAACCTGATCTGAGATTCATTGCCATTTTTATTGCACCTGAGAGTATGGGTTTGGTTAGGGAAATTGCTATATCTACATTCTTAAAGTGATGCTAAAACAGACAGTAATGTGTACTATATTTAAAGGATATATAATTAAATGTATTTTCTAGCATCTTTCTTTAATATTTTTTATTACCACCAACCCTTCCTAGTATTTTGGTGATTTAAATAATTTAGAAGGGAAGCGTAATGTCATGAATATTCCTTATCTTCCATATATTATAAAGAGATATATTGTGGGCATAATTCATCTATGATAAACATAGCTAATAACAGGAGTTGGATTAAATTCTAAAGCTGCACTAATTCTTCAGAAACTATGCTGAAAGCTATCAGACAAATACACTACCAAAATGAGCAATATTTCTGATCTTTGTAAAAACAAATTTTTAGAAGAGTAATTGAACATTTTCACCAATTTCCCATTTTATTTATAACTCCTTGGCTATAATCTAAGAAGGTGTTATATATTTTACACACAATGTTTGGTAATTTGCTGACATCGATTAAAAGGAATTTGACACAACAAAAAAATTCATGTGGACTCATCAAACCATCCCCCACAAGCTTTTGATCCTTTTCTGCTTGATGGGAGGTTACATAATATAGAAGTAATCTCTTTTGTAAAATAAGTGAAGTAGTTATGATTTTATTGTATCAAAAGGCTCAGATAAATTAAGAAAGAATTAGGGAAATAGCCCTATTTGGGAGAGTTGAAACTTATATCTTTAGTTTAGCAATAATTGATTTTTCTATCAATCATCACATATTTAATTAGAAGCCTGTCTGATTTTTCTTGTTTTATTTCTAGGTTCGTTTTCATTATCACTTAGTTCTGCTGTACTTAAAAATAAACAAAAAACCACTAAGCCTTTCTTTTTTTCCTGCAATATATATGTACATTGAATGATACAGTGAGAAAGAAGAAAGGAAGGTATTAAAAAAATAATTTCTCAATAGTAGCCAATTTCCTAGCTTTTAAAATACTTCAGAAAACAGTAACACGTAGTTTGTTTGAGCTTATATAGTTTGTTGTGTCAAGACGTTAAATTCTATAATTCGGTAATCACCATAATTTATGGCAAGAGTATGCCATATTACTGTGTTTATATTGTGAAGTATTCATTATTTGGAACAGCAAGAACCACAGTGAGATAATTCAGAATGGATGGGGCCACCTGATATGATTTTTTAAATATAAAACTTTTTTTAGCTCAAAATATAAGGAAATTATTCATATTCACAATTGTGAGAAGGAGTTTCAGAGATGAAACAAACCCCCTCCGATTGTATACAATACATGCAGTCCTAATTTCCAGTTGTCTGTTCTTGATTTGTGAGTTAGACAGCTCTGGTGACTATAGCGAAATTTACCTTACTTAATAAAGCATCCATTTTAGTGTTTCATATACACCCAGCACATGATAATGATTTTACAAATGTTTTATCAGAAGCTATTGTGAATTATGGGATTACGGGGTCATAAAAAGAGTGTGAAGACATAAAAATGTTGTATAGGGCTAAACAATAAAGAGGAAAGTAGTGCTTTTTTTGTAAAAGAAAAAGGTGCCGGAACTCACACATGTCATACAACCCACCTTGCCTACCCTACAAGATTCCATCCAAAAAAGGTGCCGGAACTCTGTTCTGGGCATTCTAAAAGCCCTGGAGGAAAGTATGAATAAACTTGCTTTTTAGGTATGAATAAGCTTGCTTTTTGAAGTTTATTTGGTTTCTTTTGCGAAATTTTAATATTGAAATAAATTCATTTTGTATATCTCATGAAAGATAAGAGCCAGTGGTCTAGTGGTTAAGGCACCAGGCTAGAATAAGTCAGGAAAGCGAGCTGGGTGACTTTAGGGCAGATACTGTCTCACAACCCAGCTCACCTCACAGGGTGGTTGTTGTGGGGTAAATAGGAGGAAAAAGATGTGTTGGCTATGTTTGTTGCCTTGATTTATTCATAAAATAAATAAAGGTAGAATATAAATTAAGGGACGCGGTGGCTCAGTGGGTTAGGACGCTGAGCTTGTTGATAAGAAGGTCGGCAGTTTGGCGGGTCGAATCCCAAGTGCCGCGTAACAGAGTGAGCGCCTGTTACTCGTCCCAGCTTCTGCCAACCTAGCAGTTCGAAAGCACGTAAAAATGCAAGTAGAAAAATAGGGACCACTACGGTGGGAAGGTAACAGCATTCCGTGCGCCTTTGGTGTCTAGTCATGCTGGCCACATGACCACGGAGACGTCCTCGGACAAGCGCTGGCTTTTCGGCTTTGAAACGGAGATGAGCACCAGCCCTTAGAGTTGGAAACGACTAGCACGCATGTGCGGGGGAACCTTTACCTTTATAAATAAATAAAATCTCTCTTTTTTTTTTATAAAATCTGTTTTGCAGATCCTCTTAGTTCACCTAGTTCATCCTTGTTTAATGATTTTGCTGCTCTCAGCTTATCTCAAAGGAGAAAAGTAAGTATCACCAAACATTATAATTTCTGTATCAAAATAATAAAAATTATGTATATGAATAACTTTTTATTATTAATATTTTAATATTTATTATTAATAGTAGCATATTAAGCACATTTGTGAACTTTATATTGTATTGCAAGTATTCAGTTATTTAATAATGACCCAAAACATATTTGCTTAACTTTATGCTCCATCTCTCATAAACATTCAGTTAAGAAATTATTACTTTTTATCTAAAGCAAACCTTGGCAAAATATACACCAAGAGCTGTAATTTAATTTGTTGATTGGTGTTTTTATTACGTTCAAAAGAAGCAATCCTTTAATACAGAAATTGTTGGTCTGATATGGAAGGACATCTAACACAAGTTTTACAAATCTAAGACAGTGAAGACTTTTACATTTGCATTTGCCCATGAATGAATGCACTTTTATTTCCCAGCTCTATTTCCTTATTTATTTGAATTTGAATGGGGATTTGAAGTATTGCAAAAATTAGTCTAATTTTTGCAAACCTGGGGTTGATAAAAATGCTAATGCATGCTTTCAGACAATGATAATTTATTGTAGTTTGAAGTCTGAAAACTTCTAGTTGCATTCAGGATCCTTGTCTACATTTTGTTCTATCCAGGAATGTGCTGAGGCATGTAATAATTACTTTCCAAAGAAAAGTATTTTCATGTGTTGTTGCACAGTTCTGAAAATACACTAGTGATCAAATCGTTCTAGAAATGTCTGACAGGTTGAGATGCTGGTTCTGACAAGATTATAAATCCCCTAACAATCTTGCATAATCATAGAAATCTTAACCTAATTCCCATTAGATGCAAAGGAAAAGAATCCCCATGCTGCATTTGACCAAAGATGATAAACTTTCCTTAAATAGACTGTTTCTTCTATTATTTTGTATAGTACCAATTATACCTTGAATTTTAAGTGAAAAATATGAAATACGTTCTTGGAATAAAATTCAGTACACAGTTATATAACACATATGTAATAAAAAGCTAAGAGTTTTAATTTGTTTAATTACTTGCATTTGTGTCTCAGTATATAGAGAAATGACTTTTCTATAATACTTTCAGAAACTATGTGCAGCTAGACATTATATACAAATGAAAAATAATGACTTTTCTATAATACTTTCAGAAACTGCTAAACATATACAAATGAAAAAGTGGCACGAATTCAGCTAGTGCAGTAAAAATAAAAGCATACGCAATCATACATATGCAAATCTTATGTTAAATAAGATTTTTATGCAAACTAAGTTTGAATGTTACGATCAATTATGGCTTAGGAATTTTTAGCAAACAATTAAAATAACCTTTTCTAAATTTGGATTTAGATATAAAAGGGAGAGATTAAGGAGAAATCTCCTTCACGCAGGCCTCTTGAATATACAGTCCACGATTGGCATCTACCCATGATTTACAGTTGTTTCTCCTGCATCATGGTATTTGGGAAACTAAGTCCTTTACTAATATTGGACCTACTGTCACAACACCACTAGGTTTTGTTTATTTGTGTCAGAAGTATCACTATCATACTAGATGACATAAAAATCAAAATGTAAAGTACAAGTTAAACAAATCTTGCCCAGAAACTAGCAACAATAATTTTGTTCTGTTGTGCTGCCATGAGGTCCTCAAATATACAAAGGGCAGGTATACATATGTGGTGTTGTCAGCATGTCACCATAACTGCAAAGGGCAGAAGCTGCCGGATAGCCCCATTTATTCAGTTTCTCTGGATCTTGTAGCCATGCACAGTCTAGTCAGCAATTTCCACACTACCCAGCTTTCACCAGACCAGGTGCCACTGCTATGTTGGTTCCACCCAGTGTTGGTTCTTTGTAACTTTCCATAGGTCCACTCTGCTTTCAAACTGTTCAAAGTCTTCTGTCGACCTAAGGAAGCTTTTCCTGGATGTTAATCTCTGATGAGGTGCTTGTAGGCCATAGAGAGCGCGTTGTCTACACATAGATGATTTAAGCCTTTCTCAGTATGCTGCTGCTTCTCTGCAAATAGCCGGCAATGACGACTAGGTGGTAGATCTTATCTAGAGGCATAGGTTTAAGGCATCCAGTAATAATTCTGCTAGCTTCATTCAGAGCAACATCTATTTTCCTAGTGTGTGCTGATTTATATCAGATTAGGCAAGCATATTTGCCTGCTGAGTAGCAAAGAGCTACAGCTATTGTCTTAAGGACTCTTGGTTTGGCACCCCACTAGGTTATCTCTTTCATTATCTTTATCACAACTATTAGGAACATAAATATCCCTGAATGGTCTTCCAGCTACCTAAGGATTATTGAATTTTGGAACATTACTTGGGACAGAATCTCTCTTAACTTGTTTCCCTGGAGTGATTACTATCATTATTTACTTTTTTAAAAAAAATCAATTATGTGCCATCAAATAGTTTTCCACTCCCAGAGACTCCATTGATTTTTTTTATCCCACCTTTATTATTTTTATAAATAACTCAAGGCGACAAATATACTTTATACTCATCTCTATTTTCCCCACAACTTTGGGAAGTAAGTTGTGCTGAGAGAGAATAACTGGCTCAAAATCACCCACTTGGTTTTTCATGCGTAAGGTGACACTAGAACTCGCTCTCTTCTGGTTTCTAGCTTGGGTACCTTAACTGGCTCACCATGACAATCCATTCCTATCCTGTTCTTTCAGGTATCCCAACAGTGCATTCATTGAACTGAGTTTATCCTCTTCTCTATCCTTCTACCTTTCCCAGTATTATGGCTTTTTTCCAGAGAGCTGGGTCTTAGCAAAATGTGTCAAAATGGGATAATTTGAGCCTGGTTATTTGTGCTTCAAGTGAGAATTCTGGGTTGCTTTATTTCCATCGTTTTGTTTTCTTCATTATCTATGGTGTTCAGAATAACAGATTTGGAAGGGACCTTGGAGGTTTTCTAGTCCAACTACCTGCTCAAGCCGTTCCAGACAAATGCCTGTCTAATCTCTTTTTAAAAACCTCCAGTGTTGGAGCACCCACGACCTCTGGAGGCAAGCGTTTAGCTGACTAATTATTCTCACTATCAGGAAATCTCTCCTTAGTTCTAGATTGGATATCTCCTTGATAAATTTCCATCTGTTACCTCTTATCCTGCCTTCAGGTGCTTTGGAAAATAGGTCGACCCCCTCTTCTTTGTGGCAGCCCCTTAAATATTGCAAGACTGCTATCATGTAATCCCTAGTACTTTTTTTCCCTTCAATACCAAAGTTCAAAGGCATCAATACTCTTCCTATCTTGCTTCTTTAAAACCCAGTTTTTGCTTCCATAGAGTGCCACAGTTAATAGCATGGCTTGTACAATTCTGATCTTTGTAGATATAGACATAATAATGGCACTTGAATATTTTTTCTAAGGTTTTTATGGCTGCTCTACCGAGTGCTACTCTGTGTCATATTTCTTGTCTTGTTATTTTGCTATTTATAGTTTATCCTAAAAGACTGAAGCTATCCACTGCTTCAATTTCTTCATTGTCAATTCTAAGGCTGGTTGTATACTTTATCATTAATTTGTGTTTAATTTTAGACCCATTTTGGGGGTTTTTGACTTTTAGTACTAGGGCTTGCAGATCTTTTGCATTTTCGGCTATATTTTTTTAAAAGCATTTATGTACTATTCCAATCTATAAAAACTCTTCTTGGTATACAAGAACATAATGTACCATTAAAATGTTTACATAGTCATAAATTAAATAGCTACTTTTATATCCTTTCTATGGGTTAAATGCCTACCAAAATAAAATAGATTTTAGCACCTTATAAACAGTTAAGAGGGATGGGGCTAGACATCAGGGAATAATGTTTTTATCTAGAGCAGATGTATCGTTGGGTTTGGAAGTCAAGTAATCAGGTCAACAGATGTAGGATCTTCTGTTTTAACACAATTGGTACTGCTTTTTCTGAAATAATAATAATAATAATAATAATAATAATAATAATAATAATAATAATAATAATAATAATAATAATAATAATAGTGCTTTTGACCATTCTAAAGAATATTCGTGCCTCTTGCAACAAACAGTCCTCAAACCTTGTAATAAGTTGAGAATTGAAGATTCAGGAGAATAAATGGTACTTCTATCTTGTTTACAACAAATGAAAATAATGAGTGGCTAAACAAAAAAAAATCAGCTTTCCAAGGGTCATGACAGCACTTCAGGGCAGTGCATGATTATAAATGATCTTCAGTGTTAGGATGCTATATTAAGGGACTTTGTAAGAGTATTTCCACTTCTTCACAATGATAATGATATTCTAGACAAGGTTCAAATCCTCAATATTAGTCTTTTCTACCCACAGACCCAACAAATCTTGTCTATATCCTGATTTCAGAATGTGTGGGGTTCTTTGGACAGGATCCACACTGCATTTTTCCAGTTTCATTAATTAACACAATAATGGCCAAAATCAGAACAGTGCTATTGCGTCTTCCTAACATTCTGCTGACATGGCTAATCATAATTCATCTTCTTATCCAGTCACTTTCATAAATCCCAAAACTCAGCAAAATGAGGATTTCCTATTCAGATCATCCAGAGTTTCATTTATTATTTGATAGAGCGTTGCCTTGGCTTTCCCGCCTATCTCTTGTTTTATTACTCTCCTTCCATAATTTTGATATCATTTTTTAAGATCCAGCAAAAATAAGCACTGTATCTTTTAGCACATATATTATAAGGGAAGGAAATACTGCTATTATAAAAGTTAATTGTAATAGATACAATGTCTGTACTAGCATTGAATCCATATATGTGAATTTTCAGACGATCTTTCAAAAAGCATGGTTAACAATAAGCATTCTGCTATTCGACAAAGTCTATTTTGAAAATTGTACTGTAAAATTGTCCAGTGTTTATTATATTTAAATATAATACCAGTGTAACTTGTCCATTTGCAAGTTTAACATATCTGTAATCTGTTCGGCAAATGATTAAAATATGGATAAATCTGGACATCAGTTGAGTTACTGAATTCTAACAGAAATTGAATTTGTAGTTCAGTTTGAATCTTCAGTTACAATTTAGGCAAATGATTGTGCTGTGAAGAGACAAACCTAATTCAACAGTTACTAATAGAATTTTCTCAAACCTTAATAATAAGCAGCCTAGACAATTACGCTTTCACGTTAGCTTGCTCTGACAAATTGTATTCTTTTTTAAATAAAAACACTGCAGATTTGAAAAAGTGAAGAACAGTTATGAATGTCATTCAGTTATGTTCTTTTTCCTATACGAAATTGTTTGTTCAAGGTACACCTTGTTTTTTTGACTGGCTGAAAATGTAATTTTGGAAGCACAAACAAATGGGAAGGTTGTATTTTCATATCCCACCTCCATTTGTAGCTTTAGAAAAAACACAGCACGGGATAGTCTATCCTTGTCTTTATGATGTAAAATGAAATTTCATTAAGGATTGCCTGATTGAAAATATATTTTAAGTAAAACTAATCTTGAAGATTTTTTTGTTTCCTTTAGCATAGGCAGATAATTCCAAAAGTAAGATTGAATCTATAAATTTAATATGAATACAGTTTTCAACTTCTGCATATAGGAAAGCAAACATGCCACTTAACTTAAAATGCATATCCTTTAAATCAGATGCTGTCGTTGATATGCTTTAATGCATTGTGATATAAATTGTTGGTTAAATTGAATTTTGCACTTAATCCACTATATACATTTGAACCTTATTCACATGCTCACAAATTAATAAAACAAAACAAAATTTTATATCATACTGTATAATATGGTAATTTTTTTATTTAACTTTATTTAAGTTAGGAGCAACTTACGTCATTTTAATGAGCAGCCAGATTTAAATAATTTTCTTTTAATTGAAATTATTATATATTTACTTGACAAGTCTTAAATATAAGCTAATGATAATACGAATATGACTGCTGCTCTAACATAAGGTGTTTTATTTTTTGTTGGACTTTTTTTTAAAAAACCTTGCTGCTCACTGCCCAGTGTCATATATTGAGTAGGAAGTCAATATCAATAAATAATATGGTGATATAATTTCTGAAATTCTTCCTAATACTCTAAAATGAAGTTTGTGATTTAAGAATTATATTAACTTGTGTGCCTAGAATGACACTACATGCTTAATTTCTGTAATAAGGTTAGTATGGTATTGCTAAGTACTCTTTAATATAATTGTAATTTTTAATATAAGATTAAATTTTGCCATATATAATGTATGGAGGTGATGTAAGTAAATAATTATCATTACTTAAATCATAGAACGTGCACTGTTATGGGGTCCAAAATAGAAAGATGAGAATTGTCCACTTTTATTCTTTATAATAAATTATTCATGCATTCCTGGCCTATTTTCAAGTTATTACCTGATAAAAATTGTACATTTTGATTCATGAAAGCCATGGTATCCCTCTTGTTATAATCAGACTACAGTACTGACTGCAAAGTTATAGCAGAAAATTAATAAATTAATAAATACAGGATTTTATATATTGAATTAATATGTTTAGAGGCCTATTGTGTATGTGAGTCTGTGTGCATATACATGGACAGATACATAATAATGGGGAAAGGTTTTTTAGAGGAAAAACTTTGGGCTTTAATCCCCTTTTCTCTCTGTGTGAATAAATTTGAACAGCAAAATATTTTTTCTAAATAACTAGGATAGATGTATGCATCTTTACTGAATAAAGCCGACAAAGAAGTGGATAAACTGAAATTGCTCCCAGTCTTTTTGTTATCCAGAAGAATCTTAAAGAGAAAGAAGTATCATTTATTTAGGGCTTGTCTCTATTTCGAATATGAATAGTCACTCTGAAGTTACATCAATAAGTGACGAATGATCAAAAAGCATCTGGGTCCTTGTTTAGATGAATACAGAATTTCTCTGGTGTCAAATGTTTGTGGGTATTATATGGTTGGGTAATATAGACAATTTGAGGTTCACAATTTGATATTTTTAAAACTCAAGTTTATTTTTCCTGGTACTAAGGATCTAGCTTCTGAGTAACTTCATTATTAATCGAGTCTATTTCTGCAATAGAATTATTGGAGAACTCACTCTTGTCTGTTAAGAAGGGAGTACACCTGAATCTGTTCTCAAACTAATACAATAAACTAATGAACCATTATTTTTTATTATGTTAGTAGCAGTGGAATTTGTCCTTCTCTCTAGCATTTTTACATACGATTGATTTTAGTTTTATGATTTCTTCTAGCTATATATTTTAGCAGTTTATGCTATTACATTAAAGAGAGGCAGAATTAAGATTAAGGAGGTACCATGAAATTACATCCAGCTTTTTGTATTAGGTAATTTTGCTATTTCTTTTCATTTAAAATTGGCTCTCCATGATTTAATCTTCAGTTACTTTTATGTTATGATATGCTGTTTAAGCCTTAGCATTACTCGACAGAAGACCTGCATTATATTTCACAAACATCTAGATTTGGTTCTAAAGAAAGGTATACTATATATATAATATATATATTTCTTTACTCTTTTATTTTTTGTTGGATTTTTCCTATTTTTGTAAAAAAATGTTTATATGGCTTAGGATCATAATTGGCTGACTGAATGTCACATATTGGAAATTCAAGCTTTAGTAATCCTGGCTAATTTTTTTTTTGAAAAGTATGATAATTTTATGATCTAACACTGTACTTTTAGATTAGTTTTTATATTTTATTATTTTTGTCCAGCAAATTATAATTTTAAACCAAAACATTATTACATAGGCATATTTAAAAGTACGATTCCAAATTTACAAATGTTTGCTTACCAGACTGTTATCTGCTAGCAGAAATCAATGTAATAAGATATCGTGAATTTTTAGAATTGATTGAAAGCTACGTTGTTGCTAAAGCAGGTTTGCAAAATGGACAAATTTGTACTTTTTAAAAACGTTTATCCATGGGCTTTCAAATTTCAAATGTTTTTAAATCATTATAGAATGTAAAGATGTTTTATTTGAATGCCTGTTTTCAATTCTGTAAAGGCTCTTGATTTCATTTTTTTAATTTACATTTATTGTTTTTTCATAGAAAATAAAATACAAAACAGTAAAACAAAATGAAACAAAACAAAAACATATATTCAATGCTAAATTTAATCCTTTTTTGTACACTCTTTTTTTGGTTATTAGGATTTCAGATTTTTTTTAATCCATTATCCTGTCTAAAAGTATGTGAAAAGCAAAGCATGTAGGGTTCATATTTTATTTTGTAAGAATATTATGAAAAGGAACCTCCATTTCTTTGAATTAGGCCTTGCAGATGATATATGTGGAATGAAAATATTGTTGCCATCCTGAATATATTTTCTTGGAATTCAATAAGTCTTACTTTGAGTAGATATATTTTGGATTATGTTACAGGTTGTTCAGTTTTTGCTTATACTTGCCCTGTGAACTTTATAAGTCATAGCAGTTAATATGGAAGCAAATCGTCTTAGAAATTTTACTTGCAAATTGTTTCCTATTCCACCAATCAAACCAAAGATATATATCTAAGGGATACTGGGAGTGCCCTGGTTTTTTTCCTTCTTTTCCATAGCCAAGAAAGTATCGACTGGGGATGCTGGAAGAGACGATAGTTCCGGTGGGATCAAAGGCACGGAAATCAAAGAACACTATTGGCTGCTTGGCTGACAGGTGTAAAACAGGAGTACCCGTCAATATGGTTTGGTGGAACAGAGTCACAGAAAACAATTTACAGGTAAAATTACTTTTTCCTAGTCACTTTAATTAATTTGGGGTACTCTTTATTTTTTGAAGATGCTGAGGTCAGGTACATGCAGTGGGATTGAAATTTGATCAAAACCAAATAAGAACTAGTATCTCTTTAGTTTGAATTGTAAGAATAATATAATTTTAAAACCCTTAGATGCCATTTTTTAAAATTAAATGATATTCTAGTGAAAATTAATGTTCATTTAGGAAGAATGTTAATAAAACAATGTTAATATACTGTTTATTTTAGATGTCCTTGTCTGGCTTATTGTGAGGAGAAGCCAGAATCCTGGTAGGTGCAACATGGTATAGGTCCACCCTTTGTTTCTTTGCTGTCTCCAATCATTAGTAGCTAAACTATAATAGAACTCAATAAATTATACAGATTACATACTTCATATCTACTAATACAATGGTTAGTAAGTTATAATAGTCTAAAACCTTTTTAAAAAAAATATCAAGACTTTAGAAAAGAGAAATCATGAAAAATGCCAAAGTATTTTTCATCACAATCGCAAGGATGGAGAAACAAATACTCTTCAAATTTAATATCCTGTTTCAGTTTTGTCTCAGTATAATAGATTTATAAAGGTAAAGGTAAAGGTTCCCCCGCACATGAGTGCTAGTCGTTTCTGACTCTAGGGGCCGGTGCTCATCTCCGTTTCAAAGCCGAAGAGCCAGCGTTTGTCCGAGGACGTCTCCGTGGTCATGTGGCCGGCATGACTAGACGCCAAAGGCGCACGGAACGCTGTTACCTTCCCACTGTAGTGGTCCCTATTTTTTTTACTTGCATTTTTACATGCTTTCGAACTGCTAGGTTGGCAGAAGCTGGGACGAGTAACAGGCGCTCACTCTGTTACGCGGCACTCGGGATTCGACCCGCCAAACTGCCGACCTTCTGATCGACAAGCTTAGCGTCCTAACCCACTGAGCCACCGTGTCCCTAATAGATTTATAGGGATGTGCAAAACTCACCTATTCAGGACTGTTATGATTTCTCTAAAAGTTTTGTTTCTGGATTGGTCGGTTTTTCATGTCTGCTTTGCTTTCAGTAACTTTTATTGCACTAACGATAGTGCTAATAAAAGGAAAAAAAACCTCTGAGATGTTCTTCTCTTATCAGCCTTTCCAGACCATTGTTTTCCCAAGGTAACAACAACAAAAAGTATAATAATATCATACTTGAAAGTTAATGCATGAGGGGCTAGATTGGTATTCTGCTGCTGCAGAAGCAGAAGAGTCATGGTGGCGCAATGGTGGAAATGCAGTACTGCAGGCTAACTCACTGCTCACTTCAGGAGTTCGATTCTGAACGGCTCAAAGTTGACTCAGTCTTCCGTCCTGCCGAGGTCAGTAAATTGAGGACCCAGATTGTTGGGGGCAATAGGCTGTAAAACCTCTTATAGAGGGTTTGTAAAGCACTGTGAAGCGGTATATAAATCTAAGTGCCATTGCTATTGTAGCAGAACAAAAAAGGTATGAATTTCTCTCTCATGTAAAATCAGAAACTATGAATATAATATTGTACAAAATTAGCATGTAAATAAGAAGTTCAATGGTAGTAGTCTGCATTATTTTGGCAATATTGTATGTAGCAATTCCAGTCACAAAAGGATGCATTTTGTGCCTGGAGAACTACTAAGTAACAAGTTAATGTTTCACAAAAGCAGTTATATTATTTTGCATTTAAAAAAGAGAGATTTTTGAGGGACTTGGGAGGGCCTTAAGAATCTTAGTTTTAATTTAATATTTCAATATTTTCTTCAACCAGAAGAGTGGAATAGCAGAATATCAGAAAAGGAGAACTTAGTGACTAAAACTCTGAATTATTTTCACTGTAATAATGAGTAGGCAGGTTTGTCCTCTTGAATCTAGAACATTTCAGTCTTAGCTTTGCAAGACACAAAATATTTATCATATATTTTATAATATAACAATATAATGATAACTTTATTGTCACTTTGAATGTACACCAATTGGCATACATCAAAATGAAATTTCGTTGCATTTCGAAGCCCACCTTGGACCCATCCTCTTTGAATAACTTTCGTCCAGTCTCCAATCTTCGCTTCCTTGCGAAGGTTGTTGAGAGCGTGGTGGCGCACCAACTTCCTCAGATCCTGGATGAAGCGGTTTATCTAGACCCGTACCAATCGGGCTTCAGGCCGGGCTACAGCACGGAGACGGCATTGGTCGCTCTGATGAATGATCTCTGGAGAGCCCGGGACAGGGGCCATTCCTCTGTCCTAGTCTTATTAGACCTCTCGGCGGCTTTCGATACCATCGACCATGGTATCTTGCTGCGACGCCTCAGGGGACTGGGAGTGGGAGGCACGGTTCTGCGGTGGTTCTCCTCCTTTCTCCAGGGTCGCTCGCAGTCGGTGCTGGCAGGGGGACAGAGGTCGACCCCGAGGCCTCTCACTTGCGGAGTCCCCCAGGGGTCGGTCCTCTCGCCTCTCCTGTTCAACATCTACATGAAACCGCTGGGTGAGATCATTCGCAGCTTTGGAGTAGGGTACCATCAGTATGCTGATGACACCCAGCTTTTCATCTCAACTCCAAACAACATCAGTGATGCCCTCGACGTGATGTCCCGCTGCCTGAAAGCGGTCCGGGAATGGATGGGGAGGAACAGGCTTCAACTGAACCCAGACAAGACTGAATGGCTGTATGTACCGGCAAGCCAGGATACTCAGAACATCCCATCCCTTAACATTGGGGACAAGTTACTACCCCCTGTTGATAGGGCCCGCAACCTGGGTGTCCTCCTAGACTCGCAGCTCTCCCTGGAAGATCACATAGGAGCGGTGACCAAGGGGGCCTTCTCCCGGGTTCGACTAGTTCGCCAACTACGGCCTTATCTGGACCTGGATGCCTTACGTACAGTCACCCATGCCCTTGTGACCTCTCGCCTAGACTACTGTAACGCTCTCTACATGGGGCTGCCCTTGAGATCCACTCGGAAGCTTCAACTGGTGCAAAGTGCAGCGGCACGGACACTCTTGGGAGCCTCCCGATACTCCCATATCACACCTCTCCTCCGTGCACTGCACTGGCTTCCGGTTGCCTTCCGTGTGAAGTTCAAGGTGCTAACAATGACATACAAAGCCCTACATGGCATGGGTCCGGACTACCTACGGGAGCACCTTCTGCCAATGTCTGCACCCCACCGTCCTGTGCGCTCCCACAGAGAGGGCCTCCTCAGGGTGCCACCGCTCAAGGAATGTCGGCTGGTGGCCCCCAGGGGGAGGGCATTCTCAGTGGGTGCGCCAGCACTCTGGAACTGCTTGCCAACCGAAATCCGGATGGCCCCCGACCTCCGCACCTTCCGGCGCGACTTAAAAACTTACCTGTTCCAGCAGTCCGGCCTGGCCTGATAGCTCTAATTGGGGTCCCAGTTTGTTTTTACTATTGTTTTTCACTATTGTTCAATCTGTATACCTACCTTACTCTGTACACCGCCCCGAGTCCCTCGGGAGAAGGGCGGTTTATAAAAACAAACAAACAAATAAATAAATAAATAAATACAGCTCTCAAAGGGTCACCACCTCCGATATATACTCCTTGTTCGTGGCCCGCTCAAATTTCACATTGTCCATTTTAGTCTCTAGGGAGTGAACGATGGCAAACAGGACAGATGGAAATGGGGCTCCATGTGGATTAGCCCTCAAATTCGCTTGTATTCTGACAACCTTGCCTTATTCCTTTTTCTGATCCTGACTCTTCCACCTTTTCCTTAAAGAGGCCTTGCTTCTTTTTGCCCCTGGAGCACGCTGCCGCCGCCACCAACTCCTCCAAAAGCCTTTCTCTCTTCCTCTGGGCCTGCCAACAGCCTCATCCAGTTCCTTCGCTCCATAAGCTCCAGGTCCTCTCCTCCTCTGCCTCCTCTGGAAACAGCCATCATATAACAACATATAACAACAATCATATAATAATAGCACACACACACACACACACACACACACACACACACGTGTACGTTCTATTGTTATAACACACAACAATATCACCATTCACTTGTTTATCACTTGGAGGAAGGCAAAATAGTACTTTGGTTTTGGATAGATCTTACAGCTTTTTTTTATAGCACAGGGGTAAACTTTAATATAGATTGTTGCTTAATGAGGTTGTGGTAATTTTTTTGTTGTTCCTTAATGACTTGACCTACATACAGTCTCTCCTTTCAGTTCAAGAAGTTAACCCTGTGTTCAGTAGATAATGCTGTACAGTTTTGGTTTGTAAATGTTAATAGGACTAGAACTTTGTTATTCAGTAAGCAAGAATGGCTTTCTATTTGTCTTACCACATTTCTTACTTTTCTGAAGATACACCTCTCAGTCCAGAGAATCTGTTCTGCACGTGCAAGGACTAATTGCTATAAGACTTCAAATGATTTTACAGAAAAAAACATCAGCCCAAAGGTGTTTTTTCCAAAAGGCAACTGGACTTCCTTGGTTTTTTCTTTAAAAATGTTTCACTTCTCCTCCAAAGAACTGAAGAAGCTTCTTGGGTGAGGAGCAAAACATTTTCAAAGAAAAAAACCCAAGAAAGTTCAGTTGCCTTTTGG
The DNA here is from genome assembly GCF_964194415.1 of Vipera berus. Classification (NCBI taxonomy): domain Eukaryota; kingdom Metazoa; phylum Chordata; class Lepidosauria; order Squamata; family Viperidae; genus Vipera; species Vipera berus. The sequence goes on from NC_138206.1 coordinate 23,841,163, forward strand.
AAAAAGTAACTTTGAGGATGACCATGACTAGGATGATCAAGAATCTCCATAGACATTTAGCCTATTGAAGGTTATGCTTATTTTCCTGTCAAGCAGTCCAAGTTGTCTTTTTTATACATAGATGCAGGCTTGCAGTTCAGTATTTCAGTATAATAACACTCTTTCATTCATTGCTTAATAGAATGTGAAAAGATACAATACCCAAATTGTGATATATTTGTTTTAGAGAAATTAAAGATTAACATTTCTGTTTCTCACCTTTGCAGTCATACTGTCTTTTTCTTTTAAACATTGTTATTCTCTCTTTCTGTCAATACAGTTGAAAGAGAGTAACAGTGTTTAAAGGAATTAATCATTTGATAACCAATGAAATTATTTTAGTATTCATGATTAAAAATTAGCTTATTGATCAATTGAAGTCTTTCAGTGTAGTAGTATTAGTCAATTGAAGTCTTTCAGTGTAGTAGTATTGCAGATGGGGATAACAATGGATAGGAGGAGGAGACAATCATGCTAGCACAGGTAGGGGGGTTGATTTATATGGAAAAAAAATAATGTGTTTTCAGTTAGCCAGATGAATTTTAATATCACACAAACACATTTTAATTTAAGACACCTGCAGAAAATTTAAGGAAGGATGTTAGTGACAGGACATATATAATCTTCTCATCGGCAAGTTTAAATACTTAAGAATATTTTATTGGCCAAGTGAGATTATACACATAAGGAGATTGTCTCCAGTGTATAAGCTTCAGTGTACATAAAAACAACAAAGTAATATAATCATAAGATACCAATAGGAGAAGATAGTAGAAAAGATGAGAGGATAACAGTAATTCAACCATACTACATGGATAAATATTCGTAGACATAAGACAATACTAGGTGTTTAGCAGAGTGATGGCACAGGAAAAAAACTGTCTCTGTATAGTTGTTTTGGCATGCAATGCCCTAGAGTAGCAATCTGAGGGGAGGAGTGGAAACAGTTTATGTCCAGGATGTGATTGACCTATAGATGTTTTCTCAGCCCTCTTTCTGGCTCATGTAGTATACAGGTCCTCAATAGAAAGCAGGCTGGTTGCAATTGCTTTTTCTGCAGGCCCAACTATCCATTGAAGTCTGTACGTGTCCTGTTTGCTGTACCAAATCAGTCAGTTATAGAAGTACAAATGACAGACTCAATAATTCCTCTGTACAATTGTATCAACAGCTCCTTGGGCAGTCTGAACTTTCTGAATTGACATAGGAAGAACATTCTTTGTTGTGCCTTTTTAATGATGGTTCTAATGTTAGGTGTCCATTTCAAATCCTGGATGCTTATAGAACCCAGAAACTTAAAAGTCTCTGCTACTGGTACTGTGTTGCCTAATATAGTAAGAAATGGTAGAATAGGAGGGCTCCTCCTAAAATCCACTTTCATCTCTACAGTTTTACGTGTGTTCAGCTCCAGGTTGTTCCAACTGCATCACAGGGCCATTTGTAGTTCAACCTTACATCTTGAATGATGCAGACTCATCATTGTCTCAGATAAGGCAAACTTCAGTACTTTAACAAAGGGACCTTAGAGATGCAGTCACTGGTATATAGAGAAAAGAGTATTGGAGAGAGCAATAGGCTTAAGATACAGGAGGATCTGGACAGACTTGAACACTGGGTGCTATCTAACAAAATAAAATTCAATGGTGAAAAAGTAAGGTTGTACATTTAGGCAAGAAAAACCAAATGTACAGGTATAGTATAGGTGGTACCTTGCTCAGTAGTAGTAACTGTGAGAGGGATCTTGGAGTTCTAGTGGACAATCACTTAAACATGAGTCAGCAGTGTGCTGCAGCTGCCAAAAAAAGCCAACACAGTGCTAGGCTGCATTAACAGAGGGATAGAATCAAGATCATGTGAAGTGTTAATACCACTTTACAATGCCTTGGTAAGACCACACTTGGAATACTGCATCCAGTTTTGGTTACCACGATGTAAAAAAGATGTTGAGATTCTAGAAAGAGTGCAGACAAGAGCAGCAAAGTTGATTAGGGGACTGGAGGCTAAAACATATAAGGCACGGTTGCTGGAATTGGGTATGTCTAGTTCAGGCATGTCCAAAGTCCGGCCCGCGGGCCATTTGCGGCCCGGGGAACGGTTTAATACGGCCCTCTAACAGCCCTCCCTGCTCTGTGTAAATGCGGCCCTCCCACAGCCCTCCCTTCTGATTAAGGGCAGCAAGCAGAAGACTGTCTGCCACAAGAGGGAAGGCGGTGAGAGGGCCGCATCGGAAGCCCGATCCTGACGTCACCGCCCAAACTTGGAAGACGAGCGTAGGACACGCGAGTTTGGAGTTGGAGAAGGCAAGCGAGCGAAGTAGGTCGGGTCATTGCTGGAGGTTCTTCAGCAGCCTCAAGGCGAGGCAAGGGGTGGGGGGTCCTTACCACCAACATCTATCAGCCCATTTCTTCTGCGAAAGACTGGAGGGGCTGACCGGGCGAGGGAGCCGGCGCGCGGGGGGCGCAAGGCTCCTGCACGGAAAGCTGGCTGTGGCGTTCTTTAGGGGAAAGGCGGCGGGGGGAGGGGGGCTTACAGAAATTGGGGAGAGCTGCTTTTTGGTTTCAAGAGAGGGGCCGCCCGCATTGGCGGAGGGGCGTGGGGCCTCTGGGCACGTGCAGAATGCCTTCCAGTCGCGGCCCAGGTAAGCCGCAGCTCTGCTGGGCAGGGCAGGAGCGCCCCTCCTTCCCAGCGAGGCGCTGAGCCCGGTGCGGGCGGCGGAGGCTACCGGGGTGCGGCTAGCGGGTTGGGGCGTGCGGCGCTGGTTCTCTCCTCGGCAGGGAGGAAAGTGAGGCAGCGGTGGGGCAGGCCTGGCCTGGGAGAGTCAGGGCGCGCCTTCGCCGCCGGAGCTGCCCCGGCTCTGAAGCCCTCTGGCTCCCCTGGGCGAAGGCGACATCCGGGGAAGGGCGGGGGGGTTGCTGCGTGCTTTGGAGGGGAGGGAGGACGCACCTCCAGACGGCCGTGCTTAGGGGGCCTCCTGGGAGTGACCCCCACACACACATATATGCCCAAGGGTATTTTCATGCAAGAATTTTGTACCTGTTTGAAAACAGCTCTGAATTTTGAGGTTGTTATAATGTTCGGAAAAATGTTCGGCCCTCTAGCATGTTCACTTCATCCAATCTGGCTCTCTTTGAAAAAAGTTTGGACACCCCTGGTCTAGTTTAATGAAGAGAAAGGACGAGGGGGGACATGGTAATAGTGTTCCAATATCTCAGGGGCTGCCACAAAGAAGAGGGAGTGAAGCAATTTTCCAAAGCACCTGAGAGCAGGACAAGAAGCAACAGATGGAAACTAATCAAGGAGAGAATCAACCCAGAACTAAGGAGAAACTTCCTGGCAGTTAGAACAATTATCCAGTGGAACAGCTTGCCACCAGAAGTGCCCAACGCTGGAGGTTTTCAAGAAGAGACTGGACAGCCGTTTTTCTGAAATGGTATAGGATTTCCTGCCTGAGCAGTGGGTTGGACTAGATGACCTCCAAATCCCTTCCAATTTTATTATTATTATTAGCATTCAGCCCTGGGAGGCATCTGGGCTAATTCAATCTGACTTTTCCTAGCTTCGCTTGCTGCTTTTTATATGTCAGAAAGCTTATAATCCACCTATAAGTGTGGCCTGGCACAGCTAGCTAAGCCAGTTTAGAGTGAGAATTTCTGGAATGATGGTACTGAATGCCAAGCTGAAGTCTACAAATAGGACCTTTGCATAGATCTGGGGATTCAAGATGTTGTAAGATGTAGTGCAATGTCATGCTAACAGTATCATCTGCCAATCTATTTGCATGATAGGCAAACTGCAATGAATCTAGTAGCAGGTCTGTGATGATTTTCAGGTGGGCCAGCACTAAGCTTTCAAAGGTTTTCATAACTATGGGTGTCAGAGCATCTAGTCTGTAGTTGGTCTGCAGTGTAAGCTTATCAAAGACTAAGGTGTACAGTGCATATTACGCAGATTGAAAGTTTATGGCATTGGAAGACAAGCCTGTCTCTCTTTATCCCATTTTTTATGAAAGTGTGCCATTCATTTTTTTATCATTCTTTTGATTTCTTTATATGGTTGAAAAGGGTGGCAAGTAAACAACCTAATTTAATATGTAATGAAACAAAAGAAGAGTTTTGAGAGTCATAAGAGAAGCAAAAGATGAAAAAGTTCTTCTTTTGTTGCCTTAATACTGCTGTGCCCTAAGAATAGAACAGAACAGAACAGAACAGAACAGAACAGAACAGAATAGAATAGAATAGAATAGAATAACAGAAGGGACTTCGTAAGTCATCTAGTCCAATCCCAATTCTGGAAAATGAGATGTAAAAATTACAGTGAAATCACTATGTGAATAACTTTTATCAACCATCTTCTTTTATATTCTGATGAGGACTATATTATTATTATTGTTGTTGTTATTGTTATTATTTCATAAAACCAGGAAAATTTTATAAATGTGATGTAAGTTGGGTCTTGATTCAGCGGTTTGTGTGTTTCTATCATACAGTATTTTATAATATTTTCCATGTTTCATATTTGATCTGTTTTCATTTTAAATGATGGATTTTTATCCCTTTTACTTTGTACATATGTGTAGACAATTAGCAATTGTTTCCAAAATTTGTTGTATTTGAAAATAACAGTTGCTTGTGTCATGATACTTCATTAAAACTAAATATGATGGTTCCCAGTTTCCAATTTCTTGATAGGGAAACATGTATTGTGCCATCTTGTTATGTCAAAGTGTCAGGAATGGAAAATATTGGATTTGGATCAGATTTCTATAAAAATGCTGTGTTTTTTGAGGAATAGATACAAAGACAATACACCTACAAAGGTAGATGATGCATGTAAAGATATAGAGTAGACTATTAGTCTTGTAAAACTTGTATTAATTATTATATTTATATTATATACTTTAATTATTCATTTATCAGTGAGATGCTGATAAAGCAACTCTCTAATGCTCAAGAAGTGGTTGTAATAACTGTTGCAACTTGTAAATTATGGCACAATAAGTGCTATAACATTTCTGATGTGACAAGATTTTTTTAAACATGAAGAAAAGTAAACAGGTATTAATTTGTATTTAATAGAAGGAACAGCAAAATTATTGTTTTTTTAAAAACTAAGGTCATACCAGGAACTCTGGGGGCAGTGATTTTTTTGTTTTGTTTTGTTTGTTTTTATTTGATCAGCTCTTAAGTCATAGTACTGTCAAAACACATTGCCTTTTGAGGTAGGCTGTAGAAAAAAGGGAGCAAAGGCTAGGATGAGTTTTGAGAGATAAGTAAACTTGTGATACTTTGGGTGGCAGATAGTTTCTTTTTGGTTAGTGACTTCCAGCAAGTATATCTATGATCTTAAGAATGAGGTGTACATGTTAATTAAAGAGGTTCAGTATTTTTATCCATTATTTTAAATGTATAGGTTTTCAAATTGAGGATGGCTTTATTGGTTAGTAAGAGAATAGCTAAAGACACTTAATTTAAGGATGGTCCTGATAAAAAAAATAACCCTAAGGCAATTAGGACAAAAGCTACATATCTTTTGACAGGTATCATATTTATTTCTTGCCCACACCTATCTTCAGTGAAATCATTAGCTTTATTCACAAAGCCCCACAAAAATTCATGTATGCAATTGCGGTATCACAAAATTTAAGAATATCCCAGTGATACAGACTCCTCCTCTCAAAGGCCTCCATTATTGTGACTTTTTCTGCACTTTATTAAATTATGTTACTTCTCAGCCATGTGGTGACTTTCTGGTTAATTTGTTATTTAAGTTTCCTTAAATATACATATACCGATTTTAATAGTAATAACAACTAGACCACCCACGACCTGTTGGCTCATCTTTTCAGACCTATTTCTTTACCTAAACTGAGAAGTAGAATGAGCAAGGATGGGCAAAAATGCCATGAGAGCAGGTGTGACTTCTGGCTTCCTGCTGGCTTCCCCATTGACTTTCCTGGGGGAAAGCTGGCAAAGTGCAGTGAAAATGATGATCACTGACCATGGCAGCAGTGAAACAACATTGCCAGTCCTATGGGAGTCATGGGTTCCAGATTTTTGACACATAATCTTTAAGTTGGCTCATTTTTGAGGTACATTGATTGAAAAATTGTTGTCCTGTGATGCACAATTTTGCCAAGCTGAATGTTACAAATAGACAAACAGGAGTGTTTTAGTAGCATATAATAAATTAAAATGTCTTAAGAAATCTTTTCAGGAGAATCTAAACTTAATGGTCCATTTGAGGAAGAAAGAACATCAAATCCAAATTTACATTCTTTATGTAATTTCTGTCACTTGCACTTGATTTTTTTGCATAATATTTATATCATTTTCATAATTTCATATTTACATAATTTGTGCAAATTTATTTCATTTGCAAAATTGTATTATCATGCAAATGATATAGATTAGCAAAATTTAAAAAACAACAATTTGTCCACACTGCTTCAAAAATAGTAGACATTATACTTTGTTTGAAGGTAAAGTCCAAAATAAATTTTGTCCATTGTATCTGAAGCCTGCTGAGTGAAGGGTCAGAATATTGATATTTTAGTATAATTTGATAATAGCCTGAAATGCACAATTATTTTTTTATGAAAAAAGGCAGGGGGAAATCTCATGTATTGAACCTGGATAAAAGAAGGCAAATGAGAAAGATAAATATTTAGTATTCTGCTATATGTTATTACACTTTAACATGATTATAATTCATTCTACCTTTTTAAATATGTTAATAGTTGTATTATTAAATATAGTATTTTAGCCAAGAAACTCATAACTGCATGCTGAACATGCTATAGCTATACAAAGAATGTTTGTTGAGCTATTCTGATTCGTCCAGCATTTGGTACTGAATTATATAACCACATCAAGATTCAAACGGCTTTACAGTGATTGATGTTGCAGGGGGAATATAATTGCTTGTTATTTAATTTATACTCTTGATTGCTGTTCTATTATGTTAAGGTTTTTATAGTTTATGTTGCTTTAAGTTTTACTACCTCTTTTATAGTTTATGTTGCTTTAAGTTTTACTACCTCTCTTTATAGATCATCTATAAAATGTAATGTAACTGATCTTTGACCATAAATCATATTATAATAACTAACTAAAATAAGCTTTTTGAAATAATTCTACAGTCTAGTTCTCTAAAATATCATCTGTTTATATAAACAGGCTACCATCCACATAATAGTAAAGCTGACAATTGCTCAAATATAATTGACCCATGTGTATTGCAGATTTGCAGATCTTAAATTATAAAGAGAGTTATATGGAGATCTGTATTTCAACAGACTTCTTATGGTAAAAGAGATTCAGTTAGGACAAAAATGCCTACCTTATTTGAATGTTTTCTTCTTTTTCCTTCTCTTCTTTGTCATGTAATATTACAAACCAAGCACAGTTTTGAAAAGTTATGGCTAGAGAACAATTATAGTAAAAGGGGAATAATATATAAAGTCCACATTAACTTCAATGGAATAATTTTAGTCTTTGGACCCTGGCATTAATGTCTACTGAAATTTGAAATATTAGATTTTGTAGTTTTAATTCCACTGAATTATTTAGTAGACAAGTATGTCTTCACATTTAACATATAATATATCCTGATTTTTAAACAGACGCCAAATCCCACTGCAAGTGAGTTTATTCCTAAAGGAGGATCAAACTCCCGACTTGGTAATATGTCACAGTCCAATATCTCTGCCTTCTCTCAAGCCTTGTTCTCTCATCCTTCCATGGGAAATCCTGCAAATCCTGGATTAGCTCCAGGTAAGTGTAGAGTAATTAATATACTTTTTATTATAATATAGCATGTAAGTTGCTAAGTAGTAGTAACTAATTTATCTTGTTGTGCCTTAGGAACTCATTGATACAATAAGTTTGGCTATGCATATTGTAACTTCATGTAGTTCTAAGCACTTTGCCACCTTATACAAGTTGCTTTGTTATAAGAGTAATTTTTAAAGGTTTCTTGTAATTATTTGGCTTTAGTAAGTTATGCATAGACTATTATTTATTTTTTCTGGGCACTAAAAAGACGTTATTAAATTTTCCTAAAGTAGTGAAGGCTACTAAAGAGTGGCCAGGGATACAAACGTGAACAAAAGTATAGATATGGTTACAAAATAATACATGAGCAAAACAATGAAAAGTCAGGATTCTGGGATATTTGATTATAAAATCATTGATGTTCATATTGTTTTGTTTCTGACAGTAAATGCTCATCACTGTTCCTGACTTTTATATTAAAGTTAGAATAGCTTGAAAAATTTTTTTACTCAACCAAAATTTCTATCAACTGTCCTTCCAAAATTTTGTAGATTTTATTACTAAGAATATAGGTGTTTGGAAGCTTCAAATGTTTGAATCAAGATTCTGATTCAAAATCTAAGTCGGGGTGTCAAACTGCCGGCCCACGGGCCGGACACATCACGAGGAAACAGCGTCCACCCCATTGCCGGCAATGGGGAAAAAGCTCCGATACGTTCACGTGACAACGCGAGTGTGACATGTCTGATCTAAGTTGTATGAAGATTTCAAATAATTCCAAAATAAATTACTGAACTGAGGTTTGAAACAAATCTTGTGATTAGTTCCTTCATCCTATATTGCCGTCAAAGGAGAGAGAGACTTTCTTTCCTTTGGTCAGGCCATTTATGCTTCTAATTAGCTGTCTTTTTATAAGATTGGACTTGAAATCACATGAGACCTACTGGGCTAAGACCCCTGTTCCTGTGTAGTTGTTCTAGGTAGATATCTATAGTTGTAGATAAACATAAACAATTTTTTGAAAATTGGTTTCAGCACCCAGCAGTGACTTTGAGCCAGCCATTCTTTTTCAGGCCAACACCTCAGAACAAGGATTGTTGTTGTAGGGAAAATAGGAACAGAAAGGATAGATAGATAATTGGTTGGTTGGTTGGTTGGTTAGTTGGTTTTTATGGATTTTTATGTTGTGGAATTTGTTATACGTTGTCTGGAGTCACTATAAGTTGGGTGGTCATATAAAGGTGTTTAATAAATAACAGTTATGTATGATCATTGCCTTGAGTTACTATAAAATAATAAAAACAGGATAAAAAAATCTAGGAGTCAGATGAATAACTAAATGTTGGTATTTGGAAAGGAGTTTATTTTAAAACAATATCATTTAAAGGGATTAGTTACAATGTTAGAGAGATCCAGGTTAAGGCAATACTAAGCTATGGAAGCTTACAAATGGCCAGTCCCTGTCTTTAGCATTCTTCACTAATTCTTCTGCAGGATCAGAGATTTTTTTAATGTCGTAGATACTATAGATAGAAACTGAATTTCATTCATAAAAATGATTGTTCTGCCAAGTTGTTTTCCCTTAAAGACAATGCCTTATAATATTGAATACAAAACATCAGAGGTCAGTAAACTTATGGTAGTTTTTATTTGTTTAACTTTGTTATATTTCCCACTTTTTCATATATCCTATAATAAAGATATTTCATTTTCTTATGGGTGCTATGGCGAATGAGAAAACTTACTCATGACAGAATGATCCACTTCAGACAATGCTGGAATGTTCTGTTCTTCCTCCAGACTATATCAAATCTGGTTATTTTCATTTTGGAGGAAATTTAATATGATCTGGAGGAAGGAGTTGTCTGCAATGGAATGTTCCTAAATTGGCGAGTTTTGCACATCGCTAGATTTATTGTAAGGCTGAGGCATTGATTTCAATATGCAACCTTGAAGGTATGTCCATCAGCATACATGATATATGTTAACAATTTTATTTGAATACTGAATATAGGTTGAGATTTGAGACATTTTCATTTATCTTGTTCCAAAGTTCTTTTTTTCTGATCTGTAAGAGAATTCATAATTTTTCAAGTTTTAGAGTTCATGTTGGAACATGTTCCTGGTTTACCAGCAAGTCTTTTTTCCCTTTTTATTTGCACAAGGAATGTCACTGTCAGCAGGATCTTCACCCCTTCATTCTCCTAAAATCACTCCTCATACATCTCCTGCTCCTAGACGAAGAAGTCATACACCAAACCCAGCAAATTATATGGTGCCCACTAGTGCCTCTACACCAGTTACTAATGCTGTCTCACAGCCCCCCACAACTGGCCATGTGATTCAGAAAGAAACTGTGGGTGGAACAACCTATTTCTATACTGACACAACTCCAGCACCTCTAACTGGAATGGTAAGGTTTAGCTTCAGTTGTGAGGATACTTGTCAGCAAAAAATTGTTTACTGTTTTTTCAGTATTTATTTGCTAATAAACGTCCCTTCTTCATATTTAAATTATCTCTTCTCTTCTTCATAGTTTATAAAGGAGGTATTACATGTACTTGGATATGATAAACTCTGTTTGCTTTGAATTAATTCTTGGCACGGTAAGCCATTGTTATCATAGTAAACAGTTATAGCTTCTTCCAAAAATAGCCTTTTATCTTTTTGCATAGGCTATAATTTTTGTACAGTTCTTTCCCCCAAGAACAGATGGGAAGAAGCTATAGCTCAGTGGCAAAGCTCTGGTGTCAAGGGATAAGGTATCTTAGTGAAAATTTTAAGAGCTGTTGCCAATTGGAACAGATGTTAGTAGCTAGATGTCATCAAAGTGAATGGAAAGTATTTCTGTATTTTCATTAGAAATCCTCTTAAGTGAAATTTTAACAGGGAAGTAAGCTGTTTATTTTTTTTAAATACAGGGCCACCTGATGCCTCAGGTTTGCCTAGAAGACGTTTATATGTTAAGCATAGCTGGCTTCTTAAAAAACTTGATTTGTTGTCTGGAATGAGAGGATTTGTCCAAAATAGAATTGGAAAAGCTGCTAACAACAAAATGTTATGAAGTGTTAAGTGATTAATAAAGATCCTTCTATGAGAAAATTTGACGCTTGCCTGAACTGGAAATAGAGAACCTTTAGTTAATTAATTAATCCCTTTATCATATATATATATATATATATATATATATATATATATATATATATATATATATATACATATATATATATATATATATATATATATATATATATATATATATATATATATATACCTCTCTAGCAAGAGATTCACTTTACAGTATAAAATACAAGTGGAATCAACATTTTAATTAAAATTATGTTGCAAAAGGTATGAGTTTTAATTTTTTTTAAAAAAAATTACTATTTTTTCCAAATAATAGAGCAAAAAACTAAGCAAATCTGAGATATGTTAATAAGAAAAAAGAGATTTGGAGTCTGAAATAATCAAGTTAATTTAGACAAACTATAGTGAATGAATGGTATGTTAGAACCCTTTGTGGAATGGATGTTGCTAGAATTAGCTATTCAGTCTAAGTTCAAGCCTATAAAAGACTGTATGGTATCTAAGAAGCACGTGTGGAAGGATGAAGGTTCATTCTCCAAGCTTGTGGGTTGGTTTCCGAACATTTCATTACTAGGCTTGGTAACATCTTCAGCGGTGTTCTTAGCTCATGGGTTTAAGGTGCTTCCTTGAATGTATTAAGAAGGTTTTTAAGGTCTATTAATTTTTCAACTTCTGAAAGTTGTCTGTTTCCTAATTGACTTTCAATAGGTATTCCCAAATTATCATATTTACCCTCCAACCGCACCTCATGTTGCTTATATGCAACCAAAAGCTAATGCACCTTCCTTCTTCATGGCTGATGAACTCAGACAGGTAAATTCTTTTTAAAATATAAAAATAAGTAATAGATTTTATTCCTAAATGTCTGCACAATTTTTCCTTTAAAATTTTGTAAAAAGCTGTATTCAGCAATTATAAAACTAAGTACTGCATTGTGGGAAGTGTAGTACACTCACAAGTACACTATTTGAACTGGAGGTGCTGTATGAGAACTAATAGCGGCTTGCATATTTATTTAATCTTAATACTGGGCTTTGGCAAGGTTTCATATTCATATTTTGAGTCCTTTTGATGGAAAACTTCATAATGAGAAAGGCTATGAGTATGACAAATGTAAGCATCCTGTGAAAATATTACTCAAGACTTAAAGATTTGGATTTTGCAGGTGAAATTGCACTTCTGGCAGAAACGTAGAAATGTTCATAGGACATGATTGCCAATTTGAAAATAGAGGTTGGTAAAATCACCCTGGGGATAAATAAGAACTGTGTGAAAGTCATGCAATTTGGAAATCTCCAAGGGAGCATGTAGTTGGTTGTTGGACAGAAACCCATTCAGGAATTACAGAAATTCGCCTATCAGGGAAGTTGCACTGTGAAATGACGGAGACACTGAGAAGCAACATTAATCACAAAGAAAAACATAGCCAATGTTGCAAACTCTGCATCCAGTTTGGTCTAAATAATGTCTTAGTAGCAATATATGCAAGCAAAACTTGGAAAAATCATGCATGTGATAGCAAAAAAGCTCTACCTGTATTGCTCATGAAAAATCTTCGTTGTCAGTTACCAAAATCTTCCTTCTAATAATGAGATTTTAGGAAAAGTCTCTTTCATATAACAAGACATTGTGAGGGATTGCAAGTTATATTTTGGTGGACATTTTGTATCTGCTGGATACCTGTTACCCAAGGACTGCCATTTGTTGGATACCACCTGGAGGAAAGAAGAAGCGAGACAGATCCATTAAAATTGGCTAAAAAAATATTTAAAGAAAACTTGATAAACACTGGACCCACATGCGAAGAAACAGAAACCATTAAAACTGACTAAAATTGTTGCAGGAACTTGTTACCCAGTGTACAGAAAACTATAGGAGGATCTAATTCTAAATTCCCAGACAGGATTTAGTTACTCCCATGAAATGACAGCATAAATAAAATACAAGCAAGTTATACAGAATAATGTAAACATATATAGGATTGTAGTGTTGGTCATTAATTCTCAAACAAGTGAGTATTCAGTAAGAGTCACTTAGGTGAAATGAGTGGTACAAAAATTTTATAAAATACAGGCAGTCCTCTACTTATCAACCATAGTTGGGCCCAAAATTTAAGTTGCTTAGTGCAGGGGTCCCCAGCCCCTGGTCCGTGGACCGACACTAGGCAGTGGCATGCTAGAAACCGGTCTGCAGGATGCAGGCTGTACATGAAACCACGCCCCCTCCGGTCCACAGAAAAACCTCTCCACGAAACCAGCTCCTGCTGGTACCTTAGGGAGCACCTGCGACCAGCATCAACTTCCCTCCGCCCAGTGCGCTCCCACAGAGAGGGCCTCCTCAGGGTGCCGCCGTTCGGAGAATGCCGTCTGGTGACCCCCAGGGGGAGGGTGTTCTCTGTGGGTCCGCCTGACCTGTGGAACCGTTTACCGGTTGAGCTCCGGATGGCTCCCGACCTTCGCTCCTTCCGACGCGACCTAAAAACCTATTTGTTTGTACAAGCCGGCCTGGTCTGATGGGTTTTGTTTTAATTATTGTTTTAATGTAATTTATTTTCTGCATTTGGGCACTAGGGTTTAATTTGTTTTAATTTCTGTATTTTGGGTATTTTGATATTTATGTCCCTGTTCACCACCCTGAGTCCTTTGGGAGAAGGGCGGTATACAAATCAAATAAATAAATAAAATAAATAAATAAAAGGTTGGGGATCTCTGGCTTAATGGGACAATTGTTAAGTGGGTTTTGCCCCGTTTTACTATCTTTTTTGCCACAGTTGTTAAGTGAATCACTGCAGTTGTTAAGTTAGTAACATGGTTGTTAGTTGAATCTGGTTTTCCCATTAACTTAGCTTGTCAGAAGGTCACAAAAGGTGTTTACATGACCCCGGGACACTGCCACCTTCATAAATATGAACCACTTGCCAAACACCCAAATTTTGATCAGGTGACTATGGGGATGCTGCAGTGGTTATAAGTGTGAAAAGTGGTCATAAGTCACTGTTTCCAGTGCCATTGTAACTTTGAACGGTCACTAAATGAACTGTTGTTAAGTCAAGGACTACCTATACTTGTCAAGGTTTTAGTCTCCAGTACCTTTGTATGGCTACCAATATATCTGACAAAGTAACTGTACATATCTCATTGTAGTATCAGCTATAACCACTGTCAAATTAAGCAGTGCATCTCCCTTCCATTGCCTGTCTTCTGCTATGATATGCCACCTTTATCTTGAGATAGTTGATTATTAGAAAACAAACCTAATTTAGCTAACGTATATTCCTTGAAGGGACGCGGTGGCTCAGTGGGTTAGGACGCTGAGCTTGTCGATCGGAAGGTCGGCAGTTTGGCGGGTCGAATCCCGAGTGCCGCATAACAGAGTGAGCGCCTGTTACTCGTCCCAGCTTCTGCCAACTTAGCAGTTCGAAAGCACGTAAAAATGCAAGTAGAAAAATAGGGACTACTATGGTGGGAAGGTAACAGCGTTCCGTGCGTCTTTGGCGTCTAGTCATGCCGGCCACATGACCACGGAGATGTCCTCGGACAAGCGCTGGCTCTTCGGCTTTGAAACGGAGATGAGCACCGGCCCCTAGAGTCGGAAACGACTAGCACGCATGTGCGGGGGAAACTTTACCTTTACCTTTACCTTTATATTCCTTGAAGGTTGTATAAAGAATCTTGAGGTCTGCATTTAGTTCATAGGCCAACGTTTATGTAACAATATAATACTGTAGAAAAGAAGCTGATCGTGCCTCAAAGTTGTGGTGTAATTGTAGGAAAGCAAACCATAACTGTACTAGAAAGTTTGAGCAAGCGAGTTGATAGGAAGATAAGATATAAGATACTTCTTTTGAATATCATGTTTAATACATGTAATGTGTAGAGGTTGATAAATGATTTTTTGCTAGAAAGAAATTGTAAAAAAGTATTTATTTGTAAGGCTGTGCAACTGCATGTGTTTCTGGAATTTCATGATGCCCTCTATAGTTGTGAGGAAAAGTGTCATTTGGCTTAAATAGTTGCAGGCAGATGTTACATGATCACCCTCACATGATTTGAAGCACTTTTTCGTTTTTGAGTCAGAAGCTATGTCATGGTTATTTGAGGTCAAGTGCAGGTTTGTAAATATATCTGGAAAAATTACTAGAATGTTTTTTTACTTATAAAAATGAAGCAGTAGCCTCTTCTCCATAATCTATTTCCTTACATAGATGCAAACATATCCTTGTGATGATCTGGACTGAATTAAATAGAGGACTGGTCTAATGCCCATGCTATGTTTAAATGTGAATCTTCAGCATTGAGAAGACTAAAACGATTGCTTGAGAATAGTGAGAGATAGCTAAAAAATGCTAGGGCAAAATGCTACTATTAAAGCGCAGTGTGAAAAATCTGGGATGGAAGACCATTTTAATTGTAAGAATTACTTGCCTTAATTGTAAGACATACTTGCTGAAAAGCAATCTAGAAGTTTCTTGGTAGGACTAAGTAGACTCAGTTCTTAAACCAGAAGAATTACTTGGCTATTGGATATATCCAACAATCATATTCAAAAATTCATAGTTCTCAAAGAAGTTTACTTTAGGTAAGCTTTCGATTTTGGTAAAGCAGCCAGACCAAATAAAACAAAAAAATGCATCAGTTTAAGTTTTATAGTTTAACCCAACTCCATTTAAAAAACAACATAAATGTTACACTTTATCTGTAAGAGTATAAAATGTTTTGCTTATAGGAGCTGATCAACAGACACTTAATTACAATGGCTCAGATAGATCAAGCGGACATGCCTGGTAAGTAATTAAAGATCCTGAATTTTTACTTGTATTGGTGAAGTGCATTTATGCTTGCTTTCAGCTTCATAACTCTACTAAATTATACACACACACACACACACACACACGTACACATACACATACTATATATTATATAATACTACATTAGAGTACAGTGTACTCTAGCAATAAAGCAGGGATGACAGTCTCTTTTTTTATGACATTTAACACTTTAGGAGCAGAGCTGCAATGATGTAGATACACTATATGTGAGCTGGAGTAGGTGTTGAGGGGACTTCATGATTCTGGGATATGCATTTTTAAGAGTGTGCACTATAGCTTGTCTGTTTTTCACCTTAAAAACACAAAAAAATGATATCATTGACAGAATTGGCACCAAAAGCCACAGGTTGCCCATTGCTGTGCTAAAAAGTTCCATTTTTGCATGCAGTGTGTTAACTGCCTGACTTGAACCCTTGTGGAGTGCAGAAAATGCTTCAAATCATGCAGATACAGGGACTGTATAGTTATGTGGCCGCTGCTGGGTCTTTTTGAATTTAAAGAACAGGACAGCACCGTTGCCATTATCTAGAAAGGGACAGGGGATGGAGTAAGGCAGGAAACTGTAGAAAGAATGGAATGGAATGGAATGGAATGGAATGGAATGGAATGGAATGGAATGGAATGGAATGGAATAGAATAGAATAGAATAGAATAGAATAGAATAGAATAGAATAGAATAGAATAGAATAGAATAGAATAGAATAGAATAATAACTTTATTGTCACTTTGAATGTGACATTACATACATTAAAATGAAATTTCATTGCATTCAGCTCTCAAAGGGTCACCACCTCCGAGATACACTACATAAATATGACAAAAATTAAATAAATAAATAAATAAATAAATACAGAATTATGCATATACCCATATAATAATATATGACACAGAGAAACAACAATCTAGTTCGGGTTATGTATACATGCACATTACAAGAAAAACGAATCTTGCGAGTTTACCAGACGGATGGCATAGGGCACAAAGCTATTATATTTGTCATTATTATTTCCTGCTAGAAATACTTTGAAACATCCTTCCAGAGGGGAGCAACAGAAACAAACCATAGAGTGGGTGTGTGGGGGTCTCTAACAATGCTTTGAGCTCTAAGCACATAGCACTTATAAGAGTGAGGTTTCTGTTCTGGTTAAATACATTAGTGTTCTGCAAGTCATTAATCTGACTAGCTCAAGGTTGACTTGATCTCCCATCATTCCGAGATCGGAAAATGAGGACCCAGATTTTTGGGGGCAATATGCTAACTCTGTAAATTGCTTAGAGAGGGCTCTAAAGCACTGTGAAGTGGTATATAAATCTAAGCGCTATTGCTATTGCTGTTAAGCAAGGTAATTTAAGCTTATTTTAAGTTTTCACAAATATTCTGTCCTAAAATTTTATTTTATACAACCCTGATGATTTTTTGGCTATTTTTCTTTCCCTTTTAGATTATGGTTAACAATGATCACATATATCTTTTTTGCCTCTGTTTAAAATAGCTAATCATGATCATAGTATTTGCAGTAGGATGTCTTTATTATAAACCGAGTGTATATGATTTGCATCAAACTGTCATTTTAAACTTCTAACTTTGCTACAGTCCTCTAAAAAAGTGTGTGTATCTAATTGATCTTCTCTGTGCCTGTAATAACTGTTTTCTTAATAACTTTAAGTAGTGTCTAATGTATTTCTGTAAACTGGTTTAGCTGTCCCAACAGAAGTTGACAGCTACCACAGCCTTTTCCCTTTAGAACCACTGCCACCACCTAATCGGATACAGAAAACAAGCAACTTTGGGTACATAACATCATGCTACAAAGCTGTAAATAGCAAAGATGATCTGCCATATTGCCTTCGGAGGATACATGGTGAGGGAAATCCTAAGTTGTCATCTTTTAAAATTTCAATGGTACGGATAATTAAACCTAAAACGTTTGTGCATTTCTATGTATAAATCACAAATTGGATATCAAATTGAATCATTCCTTTAAAATTCCTTTAAATAAGGAATAGGAATTTGGCCCTAATGACAATCCATAGAATAGGATATGAAGAAATAAATATGTTTTGTTTTGGTGTGTCTGTTGGTGGCAGCTCAGATTTTGGAACAGATGTGAACGGTCCATTGGAAGTTAATGCTTGGTATGTGAAAAGGGTTTTATTTCTTTCCTCAGGTTTTCGTCTTGTTAATACAAAATGCATGGTATTAGTTGACATGTGGAAAAAAATCCAGCATTCAAATATTATAACATTGCGAGAAGTATTCACCACTAAAGCATTTGGAGAGCATTGTAAGTTTCTCATTTTAATATGTTGGCCAGTTATATCAAAGAGCATGATGCATCAGATGCCTACCTAACTCTCCCCTTGGTCTCTCTTTGCAAAGCTCTTGTGTTTGCATATGATTTCCATGCTGGAGGAGAGACTATGATGAGCAGGCATTTCAATGATCCTAGTGCTGATGCCTACTTCACAAAACGGAAGTGGGGTAAGGCAAATATATAAATATATATATATATATATATATATATACATATGTTGTAGCACAAAAATATTATAAAATTGTTATTGGAGTTTTAGTAAAGCATTTCATTGTACATATTTTAAAAAATCAGGAATACAGAACTTTTGGTATTGATCCATTTGTTGTTTTGAGGGCATATTGTCAGTTCTTTTACAAAATGGTTTCATTTTGTTCCATCACAAAATGTCTTCTGTGGTGGGCAGCCAATAAATTTTATAAGTAAATAAAATTTATAAACAAACAAACATTGGAATAATTGGAAGAAAAAAAGAGCTAGATACTTTCTAAAGATTCCAGGATGCTCTTTAGCCTCTCAGATTATTTTCTGAACAGAGAATTGCACCATAGTTATTTCCCATGATTTTTTTCTAATGTACGTGGGAGGCCCACAATACTTCTTGGAAATAAATATTATGCAAGAAATGAATGCGTCACTTTACAACCTGCCACAGCCTCATTTTATTTTTTAATTAAAAATTTAAAAAAATCAGGTGCTCCAAGAGACCTTACAAATACCAAAGAATATGTTCTTAATACATATGGAGTTTTAAGACAATTAGATCCTTGAGATGCTCCAAAGGCACCACTTTAAAAGTGTTATAACTAAATCAAATTTAATCCATTACAAAGCAAGCATTTCTGGAAGACCAGTTTGGACTAAACTAAGGAACAGTTAGTCCAAACTGATCTTCCAGAAATGCTTGCTTTGTAATGGAATGGACATTATTTTTATTAAGGACTAAGAACAAATTATTATATTGTTGTATCTAAAATCTTTTGAATTCCTCTTATTCCTTTAGCATGCATAATCTTGGTCCTTCTGTGTTTTTTTCTATTTATCTAAATTCTACAGTGCAATAAGATTAAATTTTTATTTAGTTATAACACTTTTTTTCAAACAAAATTTCCATATAAATTAACTAGAAATAAATTGGTATATTTCATGCTATATGGTGGCACAATTTATTTTAGTGTATATGAGGTAGAACGTTGGAGAGGCAGAAAAATGTTTAGAATAGCTGTGTTCTTGGTGGCAATTTGATAGAACTTATAATAGTAGAATACAAATTTTTAAAAGATACAGGAATACTTGTGGAACTAAGGGAGAAGGTTATTACTTGAAAATATGGGAAGAAAAATCATTTGTTTAAGTGCTTCATTTTATATTTTGCAGTTTTAGGCTGTATTTATAATTTCAAGAGGAGTCTGCTCAGTGAACTAATAATTCAAGACATTTTTTTGTTAATTTGCTTTGGCAGTTGAAAGAACAGAACTGTGGTTACATAGCTGTTTTCATGTATCAAATTCTGCTGTCACACTGTGGTTAGTCTTTTTTTTTTTTTACTTTGCCATGTCACTTGGTAACACATTTCAGAATTTTATGGTTGAGGATGTGGTATAGAGTTTTCTTTTGACGGATACTCAAGACATGTCACATTGAATTTATTTCTGAACCGAACACCTGTGAGCTATTCGATTACTTTCTAGCTGATCACTAAACAAGTTCCAATTTATCCCATTCTACCTGAAGACTGTGCTTGGGTTGAACTTAATTAAAAATTTTAGTGGTCTTTTTAACAAAAGGCAATTTGGCTTGTTTGCATTAAAAGGCTTGACTATTTAAGTGGCATTGAAGCATTAAAAAGGAAAGTACTTTTTCAACTGATTATAGCTGAACACATGCATGCGGTTTTCTTGATACAATATAAATATGATTTGCCAATAACTTTTTCTTGGCTTTTTTTTCCACCTGACTTTTCTCTCTAGCCCAGTGATCCCCAACTTTTGCAGCTTGGTGGCTCGGCTGGGCAGGGAGAAGGGAACTGGGCCAGTGCGTGCATGTATGCAATCCTTGCACAAATGGCGGTCCAGCCTGGAGCGCACACTCACACAGCCCTTTCATGAGTGGCGCAAGTGGCGGGCTGGCACACACGCACACACAGCTGTTCGTGGAAGTTGAGTTGCATGCACACTGCAGCCAGCTACTCAGGTGGCCCAATTCCAAGTGGGCCACAGTCTGGTAGTGGGCCGCGGCCCAAGGGTTGGGGACCCCTGCTGTAGCCTACAGCTCTGAAGGTATTCTGTCTCACCTCCAAATAAATAATTTGTTTCATTATCTGATATTATTTACTATTGAAGTTAGGGTGGAGAAATGTTTTAAATTAAAATCATTTATCAAAATGTAAAAGCTTGATTCTTTCCCCCCCCCCCCAAATTTATCCTGCTTGTGTTTTAAAACATAATATAACAACAACATAAAATAAAAGTACAGGTAGTCCTCGACTTACAACAGTTTGTTTAGTGACTGTTGAAAGTTAGAATGGCACTGAAAAATGTGACTTATGACCGTTTTTCACAGTTATAACCTTTGCAGCATCCTCATGATCATGTGATCAAAATTTAGACGCTTGGCGATTGGTTCATATTTATGACCGTTGCTATGTCCCAGGGTCATGATTACCTTTTGCGACCTTCTGGCCAGCAAAGTCAATGGAGAAACCAGATTGATTTAACAACCGGGTTACTAACTTATCAACTGCAATGATTCACTTAATAACTGTGGCAAGAAAGGTCTTAAAATGGGACAAAACTCACTTAACAAATGTCTCACTTAAGAACAGAAATTTTGGGCTCCATTGTGGTCGTAAGTCGAGGACTATCTGTACAACATGCATGTATTTTCATGCAAAATCATGAAAATAAAACCAAACACAAAGTTAAGACTGCTAATGCACTATCTTTCCTTAGCAACATAATCAGCATTCACATACAATGAACTTCCCTTGAACATGTCAGTCCTTATTGCTTAGTGCAGGTCCCTATCTCTGGGTGGAGTGGGGAAGAGGAAGAGAAAGAAGCAGACAAATAAAACATTTATTATGTTTCTGAAAAAGCAAAACATTTTATGAATAATATAATAATAATAATAATAATAATAATAATAATAATAATAATAATAATAATAATAATAATAATAATAATAATAATAATAATAATAATAATAATAATAATAATAATAATAATAATAATAATAAGAAAAGTTGAAAGGGATCTTGGAGGTCATCTAGTCCAACCCCCTGCTCAGGCAGGAAACCCTATACCACTTCAGACAAATGGCTGTCCAGTCTCTTCTTAAAAACTTCCAAAGTTGGAGCATTCACAGCTTCTGGAGTTAGGTTGTTCCACTGATTAATTGTTCTAACTGTCAGGAAATTTCTCCTTAGTTCTAGGTTGCTTTTTACTTTGATTAGTTTCCATCTGTTGCTTCTTGTCCTGCCTTCCTCTTCTTTCTGGTAACCCCTGAGATATTGGAACACTGCTATCATGTCACCCCTCGTCCTTCTCTTCATTAAACTAGACATACCCAATTCCAGCAACCGTTCTTTTTATGTTTTAACCTCCAGTCCACTAATCATCTTTGCTGCTATTCTCTGCACTCTTTCTAGAGTCTCAACATTTTTTTTACATTGTGGTGACTGAAACTGGATGCAGTATTCCAAGTGTGGCTTTACCAAGGCATTGTAAAGTGGTATTAGTACTTCACTTGATCTTGATTCTATCCCTCTATTAATGCAGCCTAGCATTGTGTTGGCTTTTTTGGCAGCTGCAGCACACTGCTGGCTCATATTTAAGTGATTGTCCACTAGGATTCCAAAATCCTTTTCAGTTACTACTATTGAGCAAGGTACCACCTATACTATACCTGTGCATTGAATTTCGTTTTGTTGGATAGCACCCAGTGTTCAAGTCTGTCCAGATCCTCCTGTATCTTAAGCCTATTTTCTGGAATGCTGGCTATTCCTGCCAGCTTGGTGTCATCTGCAAATATGATGAGTTCCGCATCTATCCCCTCATCCAAATCATTGATGAAGGTGTTGAAGAGCACTGGGCCCAGAACAGAGCCCTGGGGCACCCCACTACACACTTCCCTCTGTGTAGATGCAGTTCCATTGAGGACCACATGCTGAGAATGGCCGGTTAGCCAGCTACGAATCCATCTGGTGGTGATGCTATCCAACCCACATTTTTCTATCTTATCAAGTAGTAGATTGTGGTCTACTTTATCAAATGCCTTACTGAGGTCCAAGTAAATTATATCCACAGGATTCCTCTGGTCCACTAATGTCACCTGGTGACAAAGAATGCAATAAGATTTGTCTGGCATGATTGTTTTTGACAAACCCATGTTGATTTTTGGTAATGACTTTGTTTGCCTCTAGGTGTTCTCTGATTTGTTGCTTGATTATATTTATACCATGTACTTTTATTTCACAATACTAATTACATTTAGCTTTGCCTGAGTAAATTGCAGAGTAAGGGAAGCAAGCATTCCCTCATTTGTACAAAAAATGTATAAAGTTTTTTAAAATTGCTAGTATTTTATTTTTTGACATAAAATAAACATCTCTTATTCAGGAAATGCTTCTGAACCTACCTCAGACATGTACTTGAACACTCTAATATACTTTTGAGGTTTGCTAAAGAGTGCTGAATGAAGAAAGTTGTAGGAAGAGATAGTTTGCAGCATACGCAGCTTTTACACCAAATATAAATGATTTTGAAAAGTGGGAGATGAAATGCCAGGAAGAATTAATTATAAAAACTTATCTTTTAATAGAATAATGTTAGAAATTATTTTGAGAACAAGTGTGACAACTAAGTGTCTGAATTGCAACACATATCATTTTGAGTTTTGGATATTTGTGATATCATTTTGAAATCTGAGATTTCATGGTGCAAAGGATCTTACCATCAGTCTTTTCTTCAATAGTCATATTGTAGTGTGTCTCAAAAACTTTGAAAAATTGTGAAAATACTTAAAATAGCACGATTGTATCAACTGTTTCAGGATAAGTAGCATTATGCAAACTACAAAAAGGAAAATAAAGTAAAATAAAGGCATTAGATAAAGGAAAATATGGCTAAATTGAGTTTACAATAGTGCCATTCAGTGTACCTGTTTATACTTTTTGATTATTACAAAATATTTTTGCTCGTTCATGCACGATGCCATACGTTACCTTTTGATCTTACTAAATCTCTTTTTGGAATATCATGAATTCCATTCAAATATGACTTTCTCAGTCTTCCCATTCCTTTTAAATATTTCATTCTTCTTTGTTTTGTCAATCAGCCAATAATTTATTCTGTTTATATGAATCAACCTTGGTGAATGACTTTTATACTTATTACTTATGCAGCACTCCTTGATACTTGGTCCTATTTGCTACACATGGTTTATAAGTGTCCCATTCCTACTTATTCATCATTTTAGTTTCTCCCCAACTCTTATTTCCATAAGACAAAGAGGGCAAAAGAAAAAAATAATAATAGTTGCAATAAATTAACTTAAACCACCAGACAAATATTCTGAGAAGAAAAATATGCAACATTCCAAATGCATTCAAGTCATATATTTAATGGATTTGGAAATTTTGGAATGTATTTTTTTTCTTATACATGCCATGTAATTAGTGTTGATTAATTTGGAATTTATTTATTTTTTATGGAAAAGCAGAACAAAAACATAGCTTGTCCCAATAATGTCATCTGCCATAGTGTTTCATTTGTATATGTGGCATGTTTTGTTTCACCGGTATACATGTCTTTGCTGCTTTCTTCAACTTAAAGAGTTACACTTAAGTAAATGATAAAAGATCCTTGTAATTCATGAGCTTCTTTCATTAAAACAGACAACAGTAGTTTTTCATAGATATATAAACAAGGTATAATGGTAATAATTCTCTCAAATAGTAACTTTTTCAGCAATTGATATTTTCCTGCATACTGTGTCTGAAAACAAGTAAGTTTATTTAGCAACATCATTAAACATAGTTGCTAAAACAAGCCACACAGCTTTTCCCAGCCTGGGAGCTTCCAGATATGTTTTCCAGAACTCTATCCCAACATTTCTAGAAGATTCTAGATTGTGAAAAGCTGCAGCAACACATCTGAAAGGACTATTTCACACTATAATAGTTCATTCAACTTTTAAGGAACATCAGTGCTTTTCTACTTGAGGGTCACACCAAATTTTATGTGGCATGTCAGGACTACAGGACAAAGGTAGGGAGTACAGCCTCCAAACTGGACCTGATTTTAGTTTGGGGGATCCTTTCATTTCTTTTGCTTTAATGGGGCAATGAGTGCCTTACACTTCAGCAAGCTTAAAGACACAGCTTTCAACCCTGAAAATGCCTTCCTAAGCCCTTCTAGGAGGCAAAATTTGGGCCTTGCCTAAAAGTTTTAGTTTTGCTGTCAGTTAAAAAATGCCACGCGCGGTACAAATCTGCAAATATAGAGTTCATTAGTATTCCTAATTCTGCCAATAGGTCAGCATGATGGACCTCTGCCCCGACAACATGCAGGGTTGCTGCCTGAGTCCCTGATTTGGGCCTATATTGTGCAGCTTACCTCGGCATTGCGGACTATTCATACAGCAGGATTGGCCTGTCGAGTAATGGATCCCACAAAGATTCTGGTGACAGGCAAAACAAGGTAAGACATATTTCTAATATATTAAAAGAATTTATAATATCCTTTCAGAATTATTTTTTGTCTCCACCACCTACTTTGCTACCTAAAAGGTTGCCTTTCACACCTTCTTCTAAGATAACAATCACACAATCCTTCATATTCATCCTAATTAATGGTTCAGCCTAGAAGATGGCATGAGGCTAACATAATTTGTATCTAATTATAACAGAATTTAGTACGTGTAGTGCTTGACTTGCAACGGTTCATTTAGCGACCGTTCAAAGTTACAATGGCACTGGAAAAAGTAACTTATGACCATTTTTCACAACTATGTTGCCGTTGTAGCATCCCCATAGTCATGTGATCATAATTCAGATGCTTGGCAACTGACTCATATTTACGACAGCCGCTGTGTTCCGGGGTCATGTGATCACCTTTTGCGACCTTTTGACAACCAAAAGTCAATGCAGAAGCCAGATTCACTTAACAACCACGTTACTAACTTAACAACTGCAGTGATTCACTTAACAACTGTGGCAAGAAAGGTTGTAAAATCAAAACTCACTTAACAAATATGTCACATAGCAACAGAAATGTTGGGGTCAATTGCCATAAATTGGTCGTAAATTGAGGACCTGTATATCTAATTCTAGTAGCTACTGGAATTGTGGAATTCCAAGCCTATGGATATAAGTTCCTCCCTACAACTGCCATCTTAATCTAATAATCTTAAGTATCAAGTGATATAACATTTGAAGGGTTTTGGTTTAAAAGATCCAATAATTTTTGAAGCTGTAATACTTAGGATGACATCTTCATAAACATGCAAAGCATAAGGTGGAGAAGAATAGACATAAATTGACAATGTATCTTTCTAATGTTGGTTGTCTAGGGCAGGGGTAGGCAACCTTGGCTCTTTTATGACTTGTGGACTTAAATACCCAGAATTCCTGAACCAGCCATGCTGACTCAGTAATTCTGGGAGTTGATGTCTACAAGTCATAAAAGAGCCAAGGTTGCCGACCCCTGGTCTAGGGCAATAAGCAGCATGACATGATTTCTTCTTGAATATCAAGAGAAAGAAAGTGTAAAAAAAAACTTTTGTGTGTTCCTGACCTACCTGTTTATACATATATCCTGCCAGCTCACATGAATCACAAACCATCCCCTTTGCGAATATGATATTATCCTATTAATATGATAATATTAATTTACTAACGGTAGTTGCTTAACCAAACATTTCTATGGAATTGTTGAAGAGATTGTAGAAGAGATAAAAAGAGGAGTTTATAAAATTTTCTTTTTCTATAACGTTTTTATCCTGAAGGTTGAGAGTGAATTGTGTTGGAGTCTTTGATGTATTAACATTTGATAACAGCCAAAATAATCCTTTGGCTCTAATGGCCCAATATCAGGTAAGATCCCAGTATTGTATCCCTAATTCTATATTATTTGCTCCCTGAATATTTGTTGGTGATTATCTTGGAGTAGCTTTCATGGTTTTTTTTTAATGTACGAAATTTCTTTATGTCCTATGTATAGCTGCTTTGATGCTTGCTGCTAGTAAATCTTTGGCAATATTAACTCATGAACTATCTTAATTTACATGATGGTAATTTAAGATTTGTATTGATTGTCAGTGTGATTTTCGGCACGATTCTCACTATAATCAGACTTTCAAAAGCAAAAAGCAAACAGGTTCTACCTCTAAGGAACATATAATTCTAAAGCAGATGCTGCAAACCAGATTGGGACAAGCATGACAAGGAATAAGTTCTAATAGATGGTGTTAAAATTAATATGGGCATATAAATTTTTTAAAGAGTTTATATTCTGTGAAGCTGCAAAAAATAAATGACCTGACAATGGCAAAGGTGAAAAATCATATTGAACCTTGAAGACTGTTTTGGCGAAAACAAAAGCCTATGGAAAAGTGTAGGCAAGAAATTATTTCCTATGCTTTCTTCACATTCCCAGTCCACTCAGAAGCCTCTCACAGGGTGTGGATCTGTTGATATGGAGGGATAACACAGAAAATCAAGCTGCAAACCTCTGTATTAATCCAGTGGAAAGTACCTCTGTCACAGGTACTTGGGAGGCCTTTCATGGTTGAGAGGGGGCAAGGATGGAACAGGAAAATCAACTTCATCATACCTCTCTTAGTTTTCATGATCACACTGAATTTTTCTTGATGAATTCTATATTCCACTGTTTTCAGTTAAAGGAGCAATATATAATGTGCTAAGTAAAAAAAAAAGGAATAAGTGAAACTACCTTGCACTTATTCCAGCAACTATTTTATACCTTTACACTTAAACAGAATAAATATATTATTTTTTTTTTCAAATATGAGAGAAGTAGACTTTCTTTTCCTGCTCTTTGGTTTTTATAGTACACATAACTCAGGTAAAAATTAAACTCTGTTTTCTAGAGTCCATTTTCACTATTCATATTTATTTATTTATTTATTTATTTTATTTTATTTGTTTTATATACCGCCCTTCTCCCGGAGGACTCAGGGCGGTGTACAGAGCAAGTGTACTATAGTAGTCTCTCACTTTGGAAGTCAGATATGGCTTCAGATGTTGAAGAAAAAAAGGAACATAATCTCTTAACTATCTTAAGAAAGAGATAATTGATTGAAATGTCAAGGTTCAGAGTTGGTGACAAGCCTCAATTCAAAATGTGAAAGCATTGCTGGGAGGGCAGTGAAATAAATGGCCAGCTGAGCCATCTCCAGAAAATTGTACGTGCCAGGCCGCAGAGGAAAGCTGTGACCATTTGCCCAATGTTCACAAAATATTTATTAAACTACTGTTAAAAATTGGCTGAAGCTCTTTGATTGCAGGTGGCTTTTCTTTAACCTCCCTCGAAGATTTGTTGCGGCATAATTCAGTAACTGAGTCCACTTCTGAAAGTCTTTTTTTCATCACCTGGAATATTTCTGCTGCATACTACATAATGATTTTTCCTAATTAATTAAGCTATGTCATACAGTAAAATGGAAACAAATCTGAGCATGATTTTGTTTTTAAAATTAAGAATGGATTTAAGTTGAAACTTATCATTTCTGGAGAATTCAAGGGACTTTACATATTACAGGAGATATTTGGTTAAGAATCACTTGTTTGTTGGCCGTTCAAACTTTCAATGGTGCTGAGTTAATGGTACTTACATCCAACTGTTGAATAATTAGCTGTCACAGAGCCCCTGAGGTTTTGTGATCATGATTTGTAACCTTCCCTGCCAAGTTGGTGGGGGGGGGGGGAAAGCTGGTAGGATGTTGGAAATCACAGTCATGTGAGATCCTTACTTAATGACCTACACAATCCTTGCTTAATGACAATAACCAGGAACTGCTAGAACTATTGTTGCTAAGCAATACGTTCATGTGAAATGATTTGTGACCACATTATTAATGATAGAAAGTCTGGCCCCAATTACTGTTATTAAATGAGGACTACTGTATTTGGAGTTCACTTGGCCATATAAAGGTATTGCCTTGATAATGGAATTTGGACTATATGTTGCTCAATATCTTAGTTTCTATTTAATTGTTTCAGTTTTCCTCCAGGCCAAAAATAACATATGTAAACTTAAGAAATACATTTTTTCTAATGATGTTTGAATTCTTTTTTGTGCCTATTGAACTTGGTGTTTAAATTTCTAACTGTCCACTTAACAGCTAGTTTCCAGAACCCAATCAAGTTACAAGTAGCTATGTAAATGTCAGCTAAAGAAGTCTATTAGAAATTTGAAGGCAATTTATGCTAAGTTTCCTGAATTCATCATCATGTATAATAAATGCTTGTGGAATTATCTTATTATCTTATTTTCAGATCATTTTTTTAATGAGAGAAGAGAAAGCTAAAAATGAAGCTTAATTCTGAAGTTATTGAGTAACTAATATGTATTTATTGCTACTATCAGTAATATTCAGTAATACTTGTCTTTTGAAATTGGTGTTGCTTATTTAATCAGAATTAAAGATTTCATAACACATAGATCTTTGAAAGAGTTTTACTTGTCCAGAGCAATTCCTTTACACTATATTATCTTACACATTTATTTCGGGAAGGATAGAAGCTACAGATGAATTAGAAAGGCCATAAGAAAAACATGCATTGTTTCTTGCAGTCTATTTTTCATAGTCTGTTTCAGCCACATGAGTAAAGACTGTTGTACAGTATGGACATAAATAGAATCATAGAATCAGAGGAAAAAACAAGTATTGAAAGGAAGAAACATAATTGAGGGGAAAAATAAAAGAATGCAACAAAAAGGAAAAAATATGCGGAGGTAAGAAACAAGCAGTGTGAAGGAAAACTGGAGCATATTTTGCATCATCATAGACATAAACATCAAAATGGATGACAGCATTAATTGAATGGGAGCATGTTGTATTTCTACATTTCTGCATTTGATAACTACTTAAAATTGCACAAAGACCATTTTTAATGAAGCATCAGGAAATATATGGGCACTTAAGGAAATGTTCAGTGATTATGATTACATCATTTTGCATTTAATGAAAATGAATAAAACATCACATGAACTGCAAAGGATATAAGTAGAAGCACTGAATTTCATATAGGATACATAGAAAACTGGAACAGAAAATTGTTTGAACATTCAAGTGCATTTGGAAAATTTGGAATTCTGGTGATTATTCTTTCCTCTTTTGTAGCAAGTATTTTAGATAGTTCAACACAGTGATTGCAGTCACACATTGTGCTAAGCCACAGTATGTTTATTTGTTTATCAATCAAATTTATATGCTGCTCATCTCGTTGCATGAAGCAACACTGAGCAATTGGTTAGTTAGTTTGTTAGTCATAGTTTCTGTGGCCTGATATAGGATAAAGGATGGTTTATAAGTTAGAATGGCTGAATTTACGCATCAGATTAAGTCAGAGCAAAACCAAATCCTTTTTATCGTGATGTGCGAACCCAGCCATTATATCAAGAATAAATCACACTGTTACTTTTGAGAGTTTGTCTTTATTTAAAAGGGTAATGTTATTAGAATACATGATTAATTGACACTCGTGTTAATATTTGATAATCACTGTTAGTGTACAAACCACCAAAAAGTAATAAACTATCAATGGGTTAATCATAATCCTAAATATTCATTCAACATTTTGTGTATCTGTGATGTTTTTGAAGGATATGGAAAGCCTTGGAAAAAGATGGTTTGCAGTTAATGAAAGTGCTTATAGAGCACCTCCGCTTACATTGTTAAAGCAACCATGGTAATGCCTATATAGTAATATCTATGTAG
Organism: Vipera berus; assembly: GCF_964194415.1. Classification (NCBI taxonomy): domain Eukaryota; kingdom Metazoa; phylum Chordata; class Lepidosauria; order Squamata; family Viperidae; genus Vipera; species Vipera berus. The sequence continues at coordinate 23,871,168 of NC_138206.1, forward strand.
TTTAATGGAGAAAAATGTGTTTAATTGTTCTAGTGCTAAATAATGATCAGTTTTCAAACTACTGTACAGGTGTTGCTAATTATTGGGTGTAGCAGGGCTTACTTAGTTACTGTATGGCTAGCCAGAAAAAACTGATAGTTACCATGCTTAGTTACTTACAAAATGGAGATCATAAACATCTTTGAACCACAAATTTCTAACCAATGAACAAAACTTGCCAAGGTTAATGAAGAATATCTGGTAAGAAGAAAGCTCTTCCCACAGAGATGGAAATTGGCTTAAGGGAAGTGAGAGAGCAGAATCCATTAATTAATAAATACCAATAGTATTTATTAAAATCACCTAGGAAATAAGGTGAATGGTATATTATGCAATTTTGTCCATTTTGATCATTCTAAATTTATCATTTGTATATAATATAATTTGTACCTAGCATACTTATCTTAAAGTGTTGAGAAAACATGCAGTGCATTTCAGACCCTGGTGAATGAATGAATGTGTGTGTTTTTGTTTTTGTTTATGTTGTAGCAAGCAGATTTGATCTCTCTTGGGAAGGTTGTGCTGGCTTTGGCTTGCAATTCTTTGGCAGGAATTCAGAGAGAGAATTTGCAGAAAGCAATGGAACTGGTGACAATCAACTATTCGTCTGATTTGAAGAATCTTATTTTGTAAGAAAACTTGATTGTAGAATTTTAGTACATTGTGGAAAATATGTGTGTACACTCTGCTCTATTATAGTTATTTTGACATCAGAAAAGTATAACTATGATAAGAATTCTTCATGATGCTAGAGACCCAGAAAACTCCCTTTGAGGAGTTGTAGGAGGAAAGCTCGCTCACCCACCAATAAGGGAAAATAAAGTCCAATTTTAAGTAACATAAATTAGCAGTGCACTGCACATGAATACACTTTTTCTTTCATTCCAAATGTTGGCAGTCTATAGTCACTTATGTTTGCTGCTGCACCTGTATATATAGTATAGTGTGCCATGATGATTAATGCAAAATTTAAGTTAAAATTCCAGTTTTATCATGAAATTCACTGGGTGGTTTTTGGCAGTCAGTTATTTACCCTCAATCTAAAATTCCTTGCAAATCTTGTAGTAATGAAAGAACCCCAGAATAACAGGATAACAGAGTTGGAAGGGTCCTTTGAGTTCTATCAAGCAGGAAACTTTATAACATTTCAGACAAATGGTTGTCCAATCTCTTCTTAAAAACCTCCAGTGTTGGAGCACCCATAACCTCTGGATCCTAGATGTTCTGCTGGTGAATTCTTCCCATTGTCAGAAAATTTCTCCTTAGTTCTCCAACACATATGTTGCCTAAGATCCTTGGAAAGTGACAGTAGAATAAGATGAAAATAATATTGCAAAGATATTTCTAATAGCATTATAATCTCAGCTCTGAACGATCCTGACACATTACAGAAACTTGGTAGAAAGCAACTGCATCATTTACTGACAATTTTTCATTGTAAAATATTCATTGTAAATATTTTCTAATATGAAACTCAGTGAAGTGTTGCTGTGGTACTACCACCTAGCTGAGAATTGAGCCTGAAATTATTGTCATAAATTGATGCAGTCATATGTTGAGGCATCACATGACTGGGCCTGATTTTTTTGGACAATTTTTGTGGTGGTCATTAACCAAATCAATTTTCACAATGGGTGTTTTATGCCGGCTATTAGCAAAAATGATTCAGTTGCAGTGTGATTATGGGATGTGGCAAACAGCAATAAAGGGGAGCCAGTTGTCAAGTATGATCATGTGACCATTAGTGTAAGTAATTTTTGTAGGGTTTATCATAACTTTAAGGGACGCGGTGGTTCAGTGGGTTAGGACGCTGAGCTTGTCGATCAGATGGTCGGCAATTTGGCAGGTCGAATCCCGCGTGCCACGTAACAGAGTGAGCGCCTGTTACTTGTCCCAGCTTCTGCCAACCTAGCAGTTTGAAAGCACGTAAAAATGCAAGTAGAAAAATAGGGACCACTACGGTGGGAAGGTAACAGCGTTCCGTGCGCCTTTGGCATCTAGTCATGCCGGCCACATGACCACGGAGACGTCCTCGGACAAACGCTGGCTCTTCAGCTTTGAAACGGAGATGAGCACCGGCCCCTAGAGTTGGAAACGACTAGCACACATGTGCGTGCAAACCTTTACCTTTACCCTTATCATAACTTTGAATGGTCTTTAAGCAACTGGCGGTAAGTCAAGGGTTGATCCATTTTATGATCTGTTTGCATATCATCCACATATTGGTAGCAGTGCAGAATGATAAACTGAAATTGATACGTGATAAAATATTGTTTGAAAGTCAATTAATTTGGAAGTTAAATGTGGTAGGAAATTTTGATCATATTTAAATTTACTACTTAAAAACAAGCATGTTGTAAATATAATAGATAACAGACCTGTGTTTACTGCTAGTTGTAGACAGTTATAAAATTATGATTGAACTTGGCTGTTAAGTTTAGTTTATCAATCTATAGAAGGACAACATTTTTCATCCTGGTGACTGTATTGTTTATTGTTCTGCTAAACCTGATCATCAGATAACATCACTGCTAACATCACTGAGTAAGTGAGACCAAAATATTTTGGCTTGTTGTCTGAAGAAAAGGAATAGAATGCAGAAATAGCTATATTTTGAGTTGTAATAATTTAATAATCAGTTTCCTTGTTTTGGACAGTTGAATTAGTGAATGTCCTATTGTTGAAAACCAGCTGTTTATTCACTGAATTTCAGTGAAAGGAGTTCACATGAAATCTTTTATTTGCCATATTTCGGTTGTGTTTGACTCCTTATGTATAATTTATAGAGCAACAAATACTTTCATTGTCAAAAATTTTCCTTAGAAATCCAGTTTTAATAATTTTTAGGCATTTCCTTTGATAGATATTTGCTGACTGACCAAAACAGGCTTCGAAGTGTAAATGATATCATGCCTATGATTGGTGCAAGATTCTATACTCAGTTGGATGCTGCCCAAATGAGGAACGATGTTATAGAAGAAGATCTTGCAAAGGTAAAATATCTTACTGTACCTTCCACTGTACTCTACAGACATTTTTTCTCCTACACTGGCTATGTGCAAATGGATTTAGCTTGTTTCAAGGCATTTTCAGGATATCATATCTATTAGCTACAAACCACCTAGCAAAATACAATATTTTGCAAGGTGATCATTGGGTTTCCAATCTCTGTTCATATAAGCAACTATGCCAGATTAGATCAGTGGGCTTTCTGACACAGCATCCTGTGGCCTCTTAGATGGATACGAAACTATAAGCAGGATATTAGTATACTATTATTTTAGGTTTGGAAACAATACATTCAGAAGTTGGTAGTCTTAGCTAGTATATAAAGCAGACATGTCAAACTCGCAACGTCATGTGATGTTGCGCAACGTATCGGAGCCTTTTCGCCATTGTCGGCAATGGGGTGGGCACGGCTTCTGGATGACATGTCCGGCCCATGGGCCAGCAGTTTGACACCCCTGATATAGAGCCATCATTACAAATATTTCAGTTGTTTTTTTTAGCAAATTTAGCAAAGTAGTCATGAATTGCTTTATCCTTGATGAATTTGTGTCATACAAAAACCATCCACGATATGGCTATAAATGCCCTTTGAGATGACAACTCAGTAGTTTTAGTATACGTGTGAAATAGTACTCACCTTTATATGGCTAATTTTGCCAGATGTCCTTTTCCTTGCTATCTGCTTCATGTATACTGCTAACTGGTTCAGTCATTTCTCTCTTTTTTTTCTGATCTAAAGAGTCACTAATGGTTGTAGCTTTTTCTTAGGGACAGAATTATAAATTTAGTACTCATATTCTGCATATTACAAGGGACACGGTGGCTCAGTGGGTTAGGACGCTGAGCTTGTCGATCAGAAGGTCGGCAGTTTGGCGGGTCGAATCCCGAGTGCCGTGTAGCAGAGTGAGCGCCTGTTACTCGTCCCAGCTTCTGCCAACCTAGCAGTTCGAAAGCACGTAAAAACGCAAGTAGAAAAATAGGGACCACTCCGGTGGGAAGGTAACAGCGTTCCGTGCGCCTTTGGCGTCTAGTCATGCCGGCCACATGACCACGGAGATGTCCTCAGACAAGCGCTGGCTCTTCGGCTTTGAAACGGAGATGAGCACCGGCCCCTAGAGTTGGAAACGACTAGCACGCATGTACGGGAGAACCTTTACCTTTACCTCTGCATATTACTCAAGTAAGGTTACTCATTAAATTGTTTGAAAGCTCTTAGGGTGTTTGTATCCCTTTTAATTTTGTTTTCTAATGAGCATTAGTCCTATTCCTCATTAGGAATATCTCCTCAAAGGGATCACATCTTCCTTCATTGGAATTGTGCCCTTCATGTTCTGTGATGGTGAGGGAATTATAATCTTTACAATACGATGTAAGTGTCATGGTTCTGAAAGTCTTGCCTATATATTATCCTAAGTCACTTGACTTTTAGTGAATATTTTTTGTAGGATTCAGGAAATCACTGCATCAAGTTCATCACCATATCCTATCTCCTATAGGTATGTGTGATTCAGTTATAATCTGTGCTACCATTTTATCATTGTAGCTAGTATAAGCATTTGAGGGGGTTACAAATTGCAAGCTAAATGATTTAACAGCACAGGGAAGAAAGGGCTTTGCTTTCTTGGTAAATTTTAATAGGTACCTAACATTTTTTCCTGACACTTTGTCACTGGGCTGAAATAGTTATATATTGGGATTTCTTTTAATTTGTACTATTCTTGATGTTTGTTGTTGTTTGTTGTTGCTATTGCTATTTTTTCTCAGGCCAGGTTGTCTCTCATATCTTGTTTTACAGGAAGTTCAGAATGGAAGATTATTTCGTCTTCTTGCAAAATTGGGAACAATCAATGAAAGACCAGAGTAAGGAATTCAGAATTTTTAATCATTACATTATTTTAAAAATGGCACCACTGGAGAGCTCAAATAATTATGTAGGGCGAGGTTTTAAAGTATATCAGGCTCTGAAAAGGTTAACTAGGTTATTTTCATAAATATTCCCACCCAAATTGTATGTGATTTTTATATACATATGTACACATGCACGCACCTACACAGTTATTACTCCTGGTCTGGAGGGACAATCACATCTTGATTTGAGGTTTGTCTGAAAGCTAAAAACAATTAGTGCAAGGCAATACTTCACAGAATTTAACAATTTCCTGCATTTTCATGAGACTTGTAACTGTTTTAAACTCCAAACTGTTAGTTTCTTTTTGGGAAGGTATTTCAGTTTTTTCTCCCAACAGCAGCAAACAGCCTCCAAGTGCATACAGTGGTACAGTGCCAATTCTGGAGATTGGGAACAAAAATTGATATTTATAGAGAGTGCATTCTCCTGGACACTGTAAGTCTGACCATAGTAATGAATGATACCGAACGTGAAATTGTGTAATGGAATATTTCATGTTGAATGCTGGAAATTACAGAATTATTATATAAGAGCCTGTATGTATGATATATCTTTCAAAATATCCAGATTATTTCATTGAGAGAAAAAATATGGAGCTTGACTAATTTAAAATTTATTTAAAATCAGCACGTTTTGGGAATCTGATCAAACTGAGGAAATCAGTAAATCCCGTAATAATAAATTTATATATGATGCCATAGATGTAATGAGCTTTGGCTCTCTCGAATTCTAAAGACTTCTTTTTCTTAAAACTAAATATAACATACATAAACAAATATATGTAGGCTGAGCTATGTGTCCTTTTAATGAGAAACATAAACACTTTTTTTTATGATAGGTTCCAGAAGGATCCAACATGGTCGGAAACTGGAGACAGGTATCTCCTGAAGCTTTTTAGGGATCATCTATTCCATCAGGTGACAGAAGCGGGTACTCCTTGGATTGATCTCAGTCACATTATCTCTTGTCTTAACAAGGTGAGCTAGAACCTCTGTATTTTTTGTTCACTGCAAATTCACTGAATTGTCTTTTTCTGCTCGCTTTCCCCCCTCCCTTTGGCATGCAAGCAAATTTCTCTCAAAATGCACACTTGTCATTGCCTTTGGCAGTCACATGACTCTATGGTTGTACTTTAAGTTGTCGTATGAATACTTCGTAGGGACGCGGTGGCTCAGTGGGTTAGGACGCTGAGCTTGTCGATCATAAGGTCGGCAGTTTGGCGGGTTGAATCCCGAGTGCCGTGTAACAGAGTGAGTGCCTGTTACTCGTCCCAGCTTCTGCCAACCTATCAGTTTGAAAGCACGTAAAAATGCAAGTAGAAAAATAGGGACCACTACGGTGGGAAGGTAACAGCGTTCCGTGCGCCTTTGGCGTCTAGTCATGCCGGCCACATGACCACGGAGACGTCCTCGGACAAGCGCTGGCTCTTTGGCTTTGAAACGGAGATGAGCACCGGCCCCTAGAGTTGGAAATGACTAGCACGCATGTGCAGGGGAACCTTTACCTTTACCTTTTTATGAATACTTCCTCAGTTGGGTGCTGCATGTCACAGACCTGCTTCAGAAAAAACACTAAAGAATAGTTCAGCAATAAGGAATTTCAGGAAGATAAACCTCAATATCACACACTTTTCTTTATTCCTGTAACATGGCTGGGAGCAGTAATTTTAATTTTAAAACAACCATGGTTTATTTCATCTTACATACTTAGAATTAATTTAAACTAATAAAACAAGCACAGATGGAACTGTGATTTGAGACAACAGTTTTTTCATTTTTTAAAAAATAATTCGGTATAACACCAACAGGGAGAACAAAAACAATAGTTATACTATGAGAAATAAAAATCACATATATATATATATATATATATATATATATATATATATATATATATATATATATATATATATATATATATATATATATATATATATATATATATATATATATATATATATATATATATATATATATATATATATATATATATATATATATATATATATATATATATATATTATGCTGATTAAAATAATATGACAGTATGACAAAAATAGGAAAAAGGCTAATAGGGAAAAAGAAGAAAAGAGACATATATCAGTATAAAACTAATTCCATTTAAGCTTATCACTAAGTCTAGACGTAGATGTGAGAATATATTGCTCCATCTTTTGATTCATAAAGCATAAAGAATTTTAAATAATAGATAACAGACTATATCCTAAACCCCATCCTTGAAAATAAGATGAATAAGTTTCCTTCCATTTATATAAACTGTTATATAAATTATATATAATTTATATAAATTATAAACGGTAGGAGATACAGGAATATAGCCAGCCGTACCAACAGGCTGAAAAATAGCTTTTATCCGTGGGCTGTTAGGCTTTTAAATGGGACATAATCTTATGCAGAATTGACTTGGGAGGCTGGTGTGTGGTGTAGTTGGTTCACATAGTGTGGTGGGATGGAGGGTTTGTTGTCACTGTGTGTTGGGGGGAGAGAGCACAGGGGGAGGCTCAGCTAATCTCAATGTACACATGTTGTACTTTGACAATAAAGGTTTATTTATTTTATTTATTTATTATAAAATGATCTTTGCTGGGTTGTTAAATTTTTCCAGCATTTTGGGAATATAATTGAATATTACATTCTGGTCTTTATAATATTTATAATATTACATAATGACAAAATGATAATTTGAAATAAAAATGAAGCTACAGCTGAGCAAGATGTACTGTAAATGTATGGCTTAAACAGTCTTCACATTTTATACAATACCAACAACCAAAAAATTTGACTTCCGATCATTTTAAAATTCCTACCACAAAAGACTGGATGCTGTCATAAAATCAAAAGGTACTTTTGTCTCAACAGAAATGCTAGGATAAATGAAGAAAAATTGGTTCTTTTGCATGCCAAAAGTGTTGATGATTATTAACTTCTATTAACAAATAGGCCTGACTTTCTCTCCAATTTGATTTCAGTTGGATGCTGGTGTGCCAGAAAAAATAAGCCTCATTTCCAGAGATGAGAAGAGTGTCCTTGTAGTGGCATATAGCGACCTAAAACGCTGCTTTGAAAATACTTTTCAGGAACTGATTGCAGCCACGAACGGCCAGTTGTAGTATTTGCAGAAAGCATGCAGGACATTGCTGAGGAACAGAACCAAGCGCAAATTGCACTACAACAGATTTTGTCATCATCTCATTTCATATTTTGGGAAACGAAACACCATGAGATGTTGCACTTCGGTCAGGTACACTGTTACTTGAAGGGAAGAATGTTTTTGCTTACCCTGGAGCTCTGGCTGCCCATTGGAGGCTTTATCTGTGAAGAATTTATTTTAAAGGAACACATCAAGAGCATGATGTTCCTGCTTTTATTTTTTCCACTTGTATATGCACTAATTTTAATTTTTAAAGACTTTCTGATCCCTGATGTTTTGCCACATTGGATCTTACTAAGGGAATCTCTTTGCAAAGACATTTCTGGGATTTTTTTTTTATTTTTTTTGCCACTGAATATACTGCGATCTATTGGTTTTGATATTATTTGCACCCCAAATACTATAAAGGACCAGGTAAATAATTTCATAGAAATTGTGTTCTGTAAATTACAGTGTAGCTTGTAACCTCTGTAAAACTGTATAATATGCCATCCACTGTTTGATTAATTGATCAAACAAGAAGATGAATATTTAAAGACAAAAAAAATCAAGTAAAATATCTCAGAAACATCATATATAAAATCCCTTTTATTTGGCTGAAGCTTTGTCAAAGCAAAACAGCACCATTTTGAGTTGTGTACTTTCTGGGGTAAACCCAATTTGTTCTAAACACAACCAGCGCCTTTTAAATAAAATACCTGTTTCTATATTTTCCTGCTAATCAGATACATTTACATTTATGCAATTTTTAATAGACTTTTTAAAAAAAATAATTGTTGCAGTCCTGTGAGTTCAGGAATGTATTCCTTTAAGTTAACTATAGTACCCTTCTTTTGTATAAAGTTTTGTTCTTTGAACCACAGCTTTATTATGGTACTTTACACTGGATACAGATACAGAGACACTGTTCAGAAGATTAAGTACACACAGCAGATATCTGGCATCGAAAGCTTTTGAAGTGTTATAGTCTGATTCTGGAGGAACGATGGTCTGCTGTGCCTTTGCAGTCACTGCTTAGCCCAAAGTAATATCTTTGATAATACTCAACACATGAATATTCAGTCTTGAAGTCTGGATTTCCCCCCCTTAATTAGCTTTCCAATACTGGACCCACTGTTGTCTGCAAGCTGGGGTATTCAAGGGGATTTATAGTAGAACATCTACACTTTGATACGGATGACTGCCAAATATATAGGACTATTTATTTTTCCTTTCTCAAAGCGGTAGTGAAGACTGTATATCGGCATCCTTTACCCAGCACTGAATATTTAATAGCACTGGGTGCTTACCATGAAGAAAATGTGGAAACTTTCTCCAAAAGGTGTCAGAACTGATTCAAAGCTCTTGCAACTGATGTTACTGGCATCCATTTTATTCTTGATATTTGTAATTTCAGATAAATTTTTAATAATTCTCTCCAGTTTTATAAGCTTTAATGATGACACTCCTACTTTAGATTTATCACAAGAAAACAGTGCTCTTCATAATGAAGACTTTGGAAAAACAAAGGCCACTTTTAACACCTTTACTTAAACATAATGGAGCCTGAAATTAATAGTATCAATAAATGAGCTGAAATAAATAAAAGCCAATTATTTTAATCTGGCAGAAAATTAAACCATAATGTTTATTATTTAGAAGATAACAGTTGCCATAACATTATTTTTAATATCATTAGGAACAGGGGCTTTAAGATACGAATATGGGAAACCAGTCTTTTATCAATAGCTCATGTATTTGATGAAGAGCAGCTGTCTTTTTATATGTTTTTTGAAAATCATATTGTAATTCTTTTTGTACAAAAAGAAGTAGTAATTGTATTCTAGGAGAAATATTGAATGCTTTATTTATAAGCGGGCTGAGGCTTCTTTTTCCCATTATTGTTTTTGTTTTGGTCTTTTTTTAATGAAAGGGGATCATCTCTTCCGTTGCAGCAATTGGAAAAATTTTGACAGATTATTTTGTGGACCAATAATTCAGGAAATGCAAAGGCAGGGGTAAAGCAGGGCTTCCGGTTTATCCTCGCTCTGTAATCAAGGCCCACCTCATCAAGACAAGTTGCATTTTGCAAATCTTTGTCAGCACATGGTATCCATTCCTTGGCCCCAGTAATCTCAGGACTTCTTTTAAAGTAAATTTTACAAAATGAAAAGTGCAGAGAGCCAATAAATTTCCATATGTAACTGTTACCTAGAAATAATTGCTGTTGGGTGATGCATAGAACAACATGGAATTTCGTTTTGCTTTGTTTTGTTCTTATGTGGTCCATGTTTTTGAATTTTCTACTTGGTGTTTTTTGGGGGGAGAATTCTTCCACTCCAGTACAATTCCAGTGAGAAGGCTGTCCAGCATGTTCCATTCATAGGAAGAGTCATTTATGTCATCTCTAAAGCTGAATAAGAATTTTTGAAAAGCAATGCCTATTTTTTCCACACAGGGAAGCAATTCTGACCTTCCTGTTTTTATAGTATAAAGCACAGAGTGGACAACCTTTGAAATCATGTAATACTAGTTTAAATTTAAATTGTTCTGTTTTAGCTTGCTTATTTGGACTTTTGTTTCTGCTACACTGTAAATATTTGGGGGGGTATATAATGTGATTTCATTTTGTTTTTTTATTTTGCCCTTGTCCCAGTAAAATTCTAGATGTGAGCATCTTCCCCTAAAAAGCACCGGTATGTTACATTCTGATGTCATGATCCCACTATGTGTTACCTTTTAATCCTGTTTTTCATTCTTTTCACATGTACAGCAGTATTTTTAATAAAGAATTCCAGAAATAATATGGCTTCTTTGAGCAAGCAAAGTTATGGATATTGTGCTCTACTTCTTATATTAATGGTAATTTTCTTTCAGTATTGCATACACCACTGTGGAGATTGGCTACACATCACGTTATTTGAAAAGACACATTGCCTATTGGAAGTACAGAAGCTCTTTTTTGAAAATAAAAACATAAAATGTTTGCCCATGTTCAAGTAGTAGAATATACTGCTTATATCAACTGAGTGCAAACTTCAGAGTAATCAAAGCTCTCTGAAAAATTATTTCAAATTCCTATTGTTTAAATTCTCTTGTCACCTTTAACAAAATGTTGATACTTATTCAAAACATTATAATTGAATTTTATGAAATTTTCTATTACTTGAAGTGTTCTTTGCAAAAATAAAGATGGTGAAGGACTCTGTACCTGCACAGTCCCTCTAACGTTTATCTAAAGTACAAAAACTATACAAAATGTCAATGTTTTGTTATATGAATTTATCTGGATTTTTGATTCCTTAATGCAGATCTTGCCTTAGAAAATTTATTTAACAGATTAAAATAACAGTTGCAGGAAGTTTGCTTGGTGGTCTTTCTCAGACATAAAAGGCAGGAAAAATTAATAAGTTATTTTTAATAATATACACTGATCTATCACATAATTACCCTGAATGCATGTGTAATTTCCCTATTTAAATCCATTTAGTATGGGAAAAGATAAAAGCATGGAGAGATTGGCTGCTGTTTTTGTAGACGGAGTAGAATTTGTACACTGCTTGTGAGTTGTACAAAATATAGTTTGGATATAAATTAAATAAATAATAGAACAATGAGATTCTTTTTATGTTCAGGGACGTAAAATAAGACTTAGAGCAGGGTTTTTCAAGCTGTCTAAAACACTGCAATTCTGCTAAAACTTAAGTTCCAGGAGAGACTAAGAGCAAATTGTTGTTGTTATTAACCCAGAGACAGCCAGTTTTATATCACTAGAGTTTTGCCTTGTGGTAGAGAGTTGAAAGTGATTTTTTCAACTCATAGGTTGAAAAAACCTCATAGGTTCTGTGGCCTTAAAAAAAATTGAAAATCCTGACTTAGAGTCAGTTCCTGCCTAATGTAAATGTAATAATGTAGAAGTGTACTTTCATGTTAAATGATAAATGTCTTAGGTTAGTTTCTTTTATTTGTTCATGCATTGTAAGTATATGACAGATGATCTCTGAGATTTTTGAAGGTAAGGAAGAGAAAAGAAGATTTTTGTTGCAGTTCAGTATTTTAAAGTTGAACAGAGGCAGCTGGTAGATGGTACTTTTTTCCTTTGTTTGATACTTAAGACTCCATCAAACCAGGATATTCTGTGGCAGGAAATATTCTGATTAATAAAAAATATTGATAGTCATTGCAGTCACAAGAACTTTGTGTTGGGGAAGTAATCTTCAACAAATTGCCTGTTTTTCTTATCTGAATATAGTAACAAAGATGGTGAACTGACGGATATAATGTTAATGTTGTAAAACTGTACAATAACAGTTGCCCAGTTTGTCAGTTTTATTATCTTCTGCTCTCATGGACAAACAATTATCATGACAGTTAAATCTGGATAAGCTGTTGAATTTATTGACATATAAGAAGAGTTAGATCCACTGATTTACATTTCTTGTAGCTGAAAGCCAACTTTTTGTTCAAAATATAGCTCCCATGACAAACAGGGTCCCAATGAAAACACTGAAAAAGGCTTCCCAAATGGTCTCACTTCTCGAAGGTATGCTCTAGGGCACAGGTCTGCAACCCGCGGCTCCGGAGCCGCATGCGGCTCTTTCAGCCGTCTCCTGCGGCTCCCAGTCCTCTGCCATGTGCAGTCCAAAAAACAAAAAAAAAGTGGGACTAAAAAAGTTCAACCAATCAATTCAAATATGCAGGGTAGGTGCATATCTTGCCTTGGCTCCACTCTTCAGTCAAACCCTGTTCTGCGCATGCGCGCATGTATGCGCATGTGCACACATTTTTTGCGGCTCCCAGTTTTTCCTTTTGTGAGGGAACCGGTTCTGAGTGGCCCTTTCACTGTTTCAGGTTGCTGATCCCTGCTCTAGGGGGACATGTGTGTTGTGAGTTGTGCCTTAATGCCTTTTGCTAATGATTCATGGTGATTCCAACAACTGTGAAATGAAGTGTAGCCACTCTAAATCTCCATTAGGTGATGCCCAGAATTTGAAGTAGATGAAAATTATATCTAATCAAAGATGGGTAAGAGTCCATATTTGAGCTTATCTTTATTGATTATGGCAATAAGGATAGCAAAACATCAGATCCATGCATTGGTGTTGGCTTTTAGAGAGAAATAGTAGTTCCTTTGGCTTTGAAGGAGACTTGGACCCAACAATAATAGATAATTTATCTGTTTATTCCCTTTTAATGAAGGTTGCTAGAAGTTGGTTAATAAGCAATTGGAGGAAGCTGATTATTCAAACCTGGTATAGATTGAAAATTGATACAGAAATAGATGGAACTGGGGAACATTAAAGTGATTTTAAATTAAGGCATATCTCTTCCAACCATATTTCCTTATCCACCATTTTCATAGGACTATTGAAGCTCAGGTCTGAATTCAAGAACACCTTTAAAATATCAGTTAATAGATATACTGTATATGCAATCATGCCTGGGTAAAAAGATTTCTTCAAATCAGGAAGTTGTACAGTCCATTAGTGAAAGCTTGAGAGGTTTATGGTTTACAGGTGGGTCTCAGGATGCAATGGTAATTGGAATGTAATTGCCATTCCTAAACAAAGTCATAAATTGTGATGTCACATGACCACATTGCTTAGGGATGATAATTCTGGCAGTATTGGTTGCCATAGTTAAGCGAGGACCGGGCAGCTCATTAAGTGAGGATTTCAAGTGACAATAGCTTCTGATTTCCTGCTGGCTTCACCATTGATTTTGCTTATAAAATGCCAGCAGGGAATGTCGAACATCATAATAAAGTGACCACTGGTCACTTCATTATCATGATTGTGAGCCAGATGCTAAACACCCAGTTCATAACCACATGACCACAGTAACACTGCAATAGGCAGAACTAGTCTTGTTGACAAGACTAGTCATAAGTCTCCCTTGTTCAGTGCCATCACAAGTTTGAATAGTCACTGAATTCACTGAACCCTGAGATCACCTATATTGTACCTGAGCATGATGCCTAAGTAACGGCTTCTACAAATGTTTCACAATAAAATGTGTTGTTTATATATTTGTTGTACTGAAAATTCTGTTATGAATACTGTGTGCAATTTGAGTAGTGAGAGTTGAATATGCTGTTCCTCCAAAGATCTGAATCCTGATGTGCTATCTGCCTGATATGGAGAAAACACCCTTGCTGTGGGTTAGGATCTTTGCTGATTTTTACAATCTTTGTTGCATGCATTGAGGTTTCTAATTATTTTTACCTTAGTGAAATAGTGAAAGCTGAATCTATGGATGGAGCTTCATACCTTGTCCTGCATAACTCGGTGCAAGGGGGGAATTAAAGACAGATTCAGAAATCATCTCAGAAATGGAGCTTTACATCTATCTGTGCTATTTCATAGACTGAATCATTAACTGTTGAAAGACGATTCCATTGAAAGAAAAGATTACCAACCACAGATTACTAGAGGCTAGTTATAACCTTTGAAGTGAAGGACTTGTATGTTACTACAATCAGTACAAAAGGAGATAAGAGTCAAAGTAGGATTAGTCAGAGATTATAGAAGCAATCCCTTAAATTACAGCATTGCTTTATCAGTTAACAGATTTCTAAATGTTCAGATATCAAGCACCAACTTTGATGCACCAAATACCATGTGAGTCAAGATAAGGACTCTCTAATGCACTTGGTTTCAATACATGTTTGACAGAGCGCAACTGTCTTTTCCTCAAGCAGAAAGCAGTATTAAAGGCCTTCCATAGGAATGTAGAAAAATTATGGGGAAGATAAGAAAAATATAATTGGATTTCGGGTATGGAGGAAACATGCTTTAAGAATTCTAATTATTGATGCACTTAAAAAACTGGATTGAAACACAATAGGAACACACGAAGTATTTGTCTTTAGGGATTTGTGTAAGATTTAAAAATATATCACCTGCTACCAAAACTCATAAACTATAAGTTAATAAAAAAATAAATCTTTATAAACCCTCTGCAAGGCATCAGGAGTGTATATAGAAAAAAGAACAGCATAGTGATAGATGCCTACCCTCACAATTCCTAGGAGTGACTAGCTTTCTAAAAGTCCTTTGCGCACTGTTGAAGGTTGTTGTGAGGAAATTTTGAACTGCCTTGGATCCCCCTCAATATACATAATATCTTATAAGGAGGAGGGTGTTGAGATTTAGAATTTCTGGGTATCTCCTTGCCACAACCCTTTGTGAACTCTTCAGAAGGTATGGATGTGTGGAGATACTAAAGAAAAGCTAGATGCTCTCCCCAAGGACAGAATCTCATTTGCGGAGTCCTTGTTGCACTCTGAGCTTAGTTATTTGCTTCCCTGGAGATGCTACCTAGTTTGATAACGGAAGGTCTGCAAGTTCAGAGAGCATCAAGGATTCAACAGTTCTACCCTGAGCTTCTGTAGATATATTCTCTTCTATTGGAATCTCATGTATTTGTCTTCACAGGGACTATGGCCAAACAGCATGGATGTGTAACTCCATTGTGACTGTCCAAGGAAGTTAGGATTAGGATAAGCACTTCTTGACAATTTTCTAGCTATGTAATGTGAACGTTTAGTTTTTGAGAAAAGACCTATGTGTTCTGAAAAGTTCTAACAGATTTTGGTTTCCTCATCAAAATGCTTAAATTCTTTTACTCCAAAGCTTGATTAACAATAAAACAGTTCTGAATTCAGATGACTGATTTCTTATGACCTCTCTCTCCCTCCTCCTCCCTCCCTCTCCCCCCACCACACACATTCTTTTAAAGCTTGCAATGACTTTTATTTTGAAAATTCAAAAAATGTACATTAAAATATCTTTAAAAGCTTAAGCTACAGGTACATGCTATTTACATCCAGTTTCTTTAGTGTTGTTGGAAGAATTAGAACTGTTCTTCAAAACAAATACTCTTTTTGTAACCAATAGCCCAAAGATTAAATTCCATTTTTTAGTTTTCTCATTTCTTAAATAAAACATACTTTAATATTAGGACATCCTTTTATATTTGACAGATAACACAGAGACCATAAGCATATTGATTTTATAAAATGCTCCCAAATCCAAACACACTTAACAATGTAAAACTATGCAGGTTTCCTCAGAAGTAAACTCCATTGGAGTTCAATGAAACTTCATTCAAAATAATAAGCCAAGAACTGTTGCTTCACCCCAGTGAAGCAAATTTAGGCATATTCTAAGCTTCATTACCGTCAGTGGAATGTAAGCATGACTAACATGAATGGCTTTGACAGATTAACATCCAGTAATTCATTAATGAACCAAAACAATGGTTCACTACAATGCTACTTAAATCTTCAGTAAGAATGAAGCTTGCAGGACAGTTTTAGCATTACATAAATGTTATAGCTGAAATAGTGCCAGCAACTTCCAGTTCAGCAGTACTTCAGAAAGAAATTTCTTAGCCTTCCCATTCCATATGTATTAGCTACAATAGGATTCTAGTTTTATCCTCAATAAGCTAGTTTAAAATAATTCATCTTCCATGTTGTCATTTGCTATTGGAATATAAAATCTGAATATAATATAAGAAATACATATAGAAATGTCTGTTACTATGTTAGGGCACTAAGGGAAAGCTAAGTTCTATAATCTTCAAAATAACTTTTTTAAAAAAGCAATTTAGCCCAATGTATACTACAGTGCATTAATCTGATGTTAAGAACTGGGGAGATCAATGCACAAGACTTTCATTGCCTCCAGCCAACAGTTCTCCTTCTGTACTGTATTTTTCTCCCACATTTATTATTGTTATAAATAAGGCAACAGACATACATAACACCACTTTCTCCTCCTATTTATGCTACTTTCAACTATTGGATAGGAGTAATGCATGCTGATGTGGGGAGTTGCAGTATAAAAATAATTTTGGAAAATTGACCCAGGTGATGAGCAGCAAAATAATATTTGCAGCACTGAAGTGGTGACCTGCAGCTCAAAGGTCAGTATTTTGACTTCAACAAGTAGAATGCCGCACCATTGAATTATGACTGGAAAGAGAAAGATCCTGCACTAGTTTCTCTTCCCACATTATTTTACTACAGGTAAGTGGCTGCATCATATCACCAGTATGACCAAAACAAGTGTAGTCATTTGGCTCAGCTGTGTCCCAAAAGACAGGTCCCTTGCTTCTTTTTCCAGTGTAGAAACTGTAAGTAAAAACAGTAACTTTTTAGCTGGGGGGGGGTAAGAGTATACGACAAGTTGTTTACTATTACTGTATTTTGCTATTTGCTCTTTAAAACATAATTGTGTAACTAATGTGAAATAAAAATACTTTGAAGAGGTAGTGTTTCAATCAAAGTGACCGAAGTGTTTTAAGTTCAGAAGTTCTGGATAACTTTTAGAAGTGGCTCAGGCAGACACCTCCCTGAGTCAGTGAAGTATAATGTGGAGGAATGGACACAGCACAATCAGACTTGCAGGATCTCTTAGTCTCTAAAACAGGGGTCTTCAAACTTGGCCCTTTTATGACTTGTGGACTTCAACTCCCAGAATTCCTCAGCCAGGGATGCTGGCTGAGGAATTTTGGGAGTTGAAGTCCACAAGTCATAAAAGGGCCAAGTTTGAAAATCCTTGCTCTAAAATATGGAGCTTTAAGTGAGACAGCAGTGGCAATAAACAGTTCCTCCTGCAATTTATTCAGTAGCATCATTTTGAACAAAAGTTTAAGTGTCAGCCTTTCAATAGGCAATATCAAGAAACAGACACTCCAGAAATGCTGTTTTAGAATAGCAAGGTCTTGAAAACCTATCAGTTTTTCTCTGCCCCATCTTAAATCAAACATAATGGCAAGATTAATTTGAATTTCTTTTTCATACTATCCTCTTCCCAGGGCTGAATATTATGTTTGTATAGCTAACTTTGCTGTTTTCATTCTTTTTTTTTATTATGATATGTTTTGCTTTTTGCTTTTCCATCATATTGTGATATATTTTCATTAAATAGTTTATCCTCCTAGGGCAGGGGTAGGCAACCTTGGCTCTTTTATGACTCGTGGACTTCAACTCCCAGAATTCCTGGCTCAGGAATTCTGGGAGTTGAAGTCCACGAGTCATAAAAGAGCCAAGGTTGCCTACCCCTGTCCTAGGGCAACCGGTAAGTTGAAAATATTTTCAATAAATGAAAGAAAGAAATACCTCCCAAAACTTTGCTTTGGTCTCATGCCAGTCCATGTAAAACGTTTTAACTGTTTCAAAGGCAGCACCATTCTCCCCTCAGCTTGATAATTCTGAAAGAGAAAACAATTCTGATTATGAAGCTTTGGACTTTCTTTATAACCCATCTTGATGTATAGAATTTCAAAATATTAAACTTTGTTTTGTAAAACAGAGAAAAGATGGGTTTATTGGCAAGATTCACAGGAGCATTGTGGTAAGGAAAATTATATTTTGTGTCCAGATCAAGCCTTAAACTGCCAAAATGAGGACACCTTTTCCATTGGCCAGAAACAAATAATTTTGTTTTTTGTGATTTGTGAGGAAAATGATCAATAGTCAATGAATGCGTTTTGCTTGGTTGAACTTGTGTTCATTCCTCTTATTGATAGCTCTAATCTGATGGACCTTCAATTTTTATGCATAATACATGGCTCAAGAAATATATAAGCTAAATTCTTTGGGCTTAGATTTCAATAAGAGCTTTATGATTTCCTGAACTCTTTCCAGGCTGCTGTTAAAATCTTGAGCCAGAGGAAAGAAAAAGAAAAAAGTCATTGCATCACAATAAGTATCTTTTCCAGAAACTCTTTTAAAAATGATTTTTAAAGGGGAATTTGTAATGAGAATGGTGATAACAATGGCTTTGGTCCAGCCCCAATGAAGGGTGGAGAGAGGAAGGAGAGAGAAAGAGAGATGAAAACTGTCTTCTTTTTCTGGTGTGCTGGAACCCATCTGGGACACCATTTTGAGGGACAGTTTTTCCAAAGTTACAACAAGCCATGGTTTCCACAAATCCTCCTTTTCTTACCACTGCTTAAGCAGTCTCTTACTTAAAGAGGAATAGAGAAGGATTAGAGGTTTGAAAGCTAGCAGTTATATGTTTGGGAGATCCAGGTGGGTTCAACTATTTCCCATTCCCAATCCAACTCAAGTTATGATGAGCCAACTGACTGTTCTTGGGGAAATTAAGTATCTCTCAACATTCCTTTTTCTTCAGTTCATCAGTCTAGGACTGAATCCAAAAGAAATATTTTAGGACTTACTTACATCAGGCTGAAATTTGTGCTTAGGTGAACTTTCTTCAAAGACTCTCTGAAATGGTTTCATCTTGAAAGCATGAACATATTTTCTTCGAAAATAAACAGGGGAAAAGGCTTCTTGAGATAATACCAAAGCAAAATATTACTATATACTGTAGTAGCTACATGTGAATATTTGATCGTGAATGACAGCGTAAGTATATGCCTAATGTATTTTATTAATTATAAAAGACAAATTATATTTAACAAAGATTGTCAAGTTTTTTTTTTTTGCATAGTTACTATTTTTATATGGCATTTCTTTCCTGCTCACCTGTAATACTTGCTGTTTTTATGTTTTCTGTTTTATCATATTTTTGTGTGCCACCCAGAGTCTCTTTTGGTGATATGGGTGGCTGTATAAATTTCATAAATATAAAAATAAAAACCACCTAAAAGCAACACAAGCCTAATTCTAGAGCTGCACAGAGTTAAGGGAGGGGCTGTTTTACCATTGTAGAATTTCTCAGCTCCTAGACTCTGCCTGCTTTCTGCAGAGGTTCAGCCACAACATCATCAATGCTGAACTACAGTTTCACAATTTTTAGATGGTAAGCAGGAACGATACCATGCCAGCTTTTGTGATTGCAATGAATTTTACAAATCATTAAAAATACAATATGGAATGCTGGCTAGATAGCATTTATTTATTTATTTATTTATTTATTTATTTATTTATTTATTTATTTGATTTGATTTGATTTGATTTGTATACCGCCCTTCTCCCTAAGGACTCAGGGCGGTGAACAGTGACATAAATAACAGAATGCACAAATACAGATATTGAAAACAAATTAAACCCTAATTTTGCCCAAATGCAGAAGATAGTTACCTTAAAACAATAATTATTTATGTTCTCCTTTAGATACCTAGAAGCTACTGTTGGTTAGCTCATGGGGATTAACACAATTTTCAGCAACTGTGAAGTCATCATGGCTCAATTTTATTTTTTTTCTGAGGATTTGAGGAATGAAACTGGTGGTAGTGTGGAAGGGACCTCTGGCACAAAGCATGATGATCTAATAAATTCCCAAGCTTACTCAGTGTTGGTTGCCAAGAACCATGGTAGAGAGAGTGTATTATTGTCAGCACTCCAAAGTAAATCAGATTAGGAATCCTATGTCATGTAGGTCAGTACTAGTTTTATTGCAAAGTTATAGTAACTGAATCTTGCAAATCAGAAGGAGCTTCCTCCCTCTCCTCCTTGTCTTACTCTAGAGTTAGGGAGGAGTTTGCCGAGATGTTTTCTCAGATTACAGACTTGCTCCAAACCACACTGTTTTATATTTTTTTAATATAAAATATCCTGACATTTCATCTTACCCCCAAGTTTCAGCATTTGCATTAGTCAAGGTTGGTACTGAATTGTTTTTTGTCTCATGAAGATTAGAGGAACTTGGAGAGCAGTGGTCAGACCCAGTATCCTCTGGTAATAGAGTATTCAAAGGTATGTAATCTTTGCCATCCTATGAAGACAGAAGGAGAATCTGGTGAAACTTAATTGTTATATAAGCCACATAAAACACACCTATATTACAAATATGTAATAGGTTTTAAAATTTCTCTACATATCTTAAAACAGTTTGATTCATCTCACAATTAAGCTGAAATATTACACTATAAGCTAGTTTAACTCCCTTACGTTCAGAATAATCGTATGGCACAATCAGCATGGGGATTGATGCATCCTGAAATAATTTTTGGATGATATGCCTTCTAAAAATGTTTCACTGAATAAAACTTCCCATAACATATTACTTTTCTAAACACAGGGTTAAAATGTATGGGGGAAAAAATCTTTAAGTATGCCATCTGCTACTTATCTGCTACTTATCATCTGAGAAATTGAATGAAAAACTCAAAGGTGAATGAATTGATTAAACATGCAATTGAATCTTATGGACAAAGCAAGTAGCTTATCTCTGGAAAAAAATCATGGGACCAACCTCATTGATGCTTGAATCTATGCAACTTCAGCCATGCAGATTGTTTGCATGCTACTATAGTAGCATTGAATCCTACTTCTAAGAGAGGAAAAGTATGAGGAAAGTCGATATATCTTCCACTAAACTATATCTTGTTTAAAGAAAAAGCTATACAAGACACATCACAGTTTTCTACTTACCTGTTGTGCATTAGCCTGAAGTAAGTCCCCTAATATTTCCACCAGCTCTGAGAACCATGGTCTTTCATTTGGATCTGCTTGCCAACAGCTAAGCATAATGTGGTATCTGCCAAAAAAAACAGAAGAAATAAAAATGGGATCACAAGCTTCACTTCTGTAGTGGCTTATCTCACGTATAATCAGTTTCATTTTGTGGACCACTTTTAACCCCCATCCTTCCATATGAGCCCCATTTTTAATTGTTAAGATATATGACCATCTTTCCCTTTTCTTTTTAACAATTTTAATTAAAATAATTGTTGCTGTAGTTGAGTCCACCTTGCTTTGGTCATCCTTTTCTTATCTTTCCTTCTACTTTTCTCAGCATCAGCATTTTCTCCAGAGAGCTAGGTCTTTGCATAACATGCAAAAGAATGATAATTTGAGTCTGGTTATTTGTACCTTGAGTAAGAATTCTAATTTGATTTGTTTGAAGGGCCATTTGTTTATTTTTTATTATACATGATATTCTTGCAAATTTTCTGTAACATCAAAGTTCAAAGGCATCAGTACTGTGTCTATCTTCAAAATATCCCATTCAATTCAATTAGTTGGATTTCTCCCTCTATAACCATTCAGTCCCCGTCATGGATCACTACCTTGTTGTGGCAAAGGGACTTGCGTAATTCAATGAAGCTATGAGCTATGCCGTGCAGGGCCACCCAAGACGGACAGGTCATAGCAGAGAGTTCTGACAAAATGTGATCCACTGGAAATGGCAACACACTCCAGTATCTTTGCCATGAAAACCCCATGGACAGTACCAAAAGGCAACAAGATATGACGCTGGAAGATGAGCCCCTCAGGTTGGAAGGCGTCCAATATGCTACTGGGGAAGAGCAGAGGGCTAGTACTAGTAGCGCCAGAAAGAATGAAGCGACTGGGCCAAAGCCGAAAGGACGCTCAGCTGTGGAAGTGTCTGGTGGTGAAAGGAAAGTCCGATGCTGTAAAGATTTTCTCTCCATAGGAACCTGGAATGTAAGATCCATGAATCAAGGCAAGCTGGACGTGGTCAAACAAGAGATGACAAGACTGAACATCAACATCTTAGGAATCAGCGAACTAAAATGGACATGAATGGGTGAATTTAATTCAGATGACCATCAGGTATATTACTACTGTGGGCAAGAATCCCTCAGAAGAATTGGAGTAGCCTTCATAGTCAATAAAAGAGTAGGAAAAGCAATATTGGGATACAATCCCCAAAATGACAGAATGATCTCAGTTCGAATCCAATCCAATCAATATCACAGTAGTCCAAATCTATGCCCCAACCACCGGTGCCTGAAGAGGATGAAATTGACCAATTCTATGAAGCCCTATAGCACCTTATAAAACTAACACCAAAAAATGATGTCCTTATCATCATGGGGGATTGGAATGCTAAAGTAGGAAGCCAAAAGATAACCGGAATAACAGGCAAGTTTGGCCTTGGAGTACAAAATGAAGCAGGGCACAGGTTGATAGAATTTTGTCAAGAGAATACGATGGTCATAGCAAACACTCTTTTCCAACAACCCAAGAGACGGCTCTACACATGGACATCACCAGACGGTCAACACAGAAATCAGATTGACTATATGCTCTGCAGCCAAAGATGGAGAAGCTCTATACAGTCAGTAAAAACAAGACCAGGAGCTGACTGTGGCTCAGACCATGAGCTTCTCGTTGCAAAATTTAGGCTTAAACTGAAGAAAGTAGGGAAAAGCACTAGACCAATCAGGTATCAACTAATTCAAATCCCTGACAAATATACAGTAGAGGTGACAAATAGATTTAAGGAATTAGATCTGATAGACAGAGTGCCTGAAGAACTATGGATGGAGGTTCACAACATTGTACAAGAGGTAGCAACTAAAACCATCCCAAAGAAAAAGAAATGCAAGAAAGCAAAATGGGGACTGCAGCCAAGAAATTAAAAAACGCTTGCTCCTCGGGAGGAAAGCCATGGCAAAGCTAGACAGCATACTAAAATGCAGAGACATCACCCTGCCAACAAAAGTGCGTATAGTCAAGGCTATGGTCTTCCCAGTTGCAATGTGTGGCTGTGAAAGTTGGAGCATAAGAAAGGCTGAGCACCAAGGAATTGAGGCCTTTGAACTCTGGTGCTGGAGAAGACTCCTGCGAGTCCCTTGGACTGCAAGGCGATCAAACCGGTCAGTCCTAGAGGAGATCAACCCTGACTGCTCTTTAGAAGGCCAGATCCTGAAGCTAAAACTCAAATACTTTGGCCACCTAATGAGAAGGAAGGACTCACTGGAGAAGAGCCTAATGCTGGGAAAGATTGAAGGCAAGAGAAGAAGGGGACGACAGAGAATAAGTTGGCTGGATGGAGTCACTGAAGCAGTAGGCGTAAACTTAGAAGATAGTAGAGGACAGGAAGGCCTGGAGGAATGTCCATGGGGTCACAATGGGTCGGACACGACTTCGCAACTAACAACAACAACAACCATTCAGTTGCAAAGGGGCAATTGATTATGTGCCATCTACTTGGTGTTATCTATTAGGGACCATGTAAATAAATTTGCCTTTGCGATTTCTACTAAAAAGAAAAGGAAAATATAACCTTGAATCTTCCAACCTCCTAGGTCCCTTTGCCACATTCTCAAGTTCCTCCTCCCCAAAAGACCATTAATTGCAGTAGAATACTAAAACAAATCAGAACAAAATCACAATGAACAGGAAATGGTCCTATTTCTTCCCCTGTTGATTTTCATCCAGTAGGGCTCCAGCTCCAGGTTGTGTTCTGATAAGAGCTAAGAAACTGCTGCCTATTTAATTATTATTATTTTTTTGAGATTTAAATTCTGCAAAGAAATGTAACAGGAATTCATGTTAATAAGGAGTGAAAGATTAAACAGACTTTCTTTCAGTTAGCTTCCTTGCTACATCTAAAAACCAAGGCATCTGAATATAAACTCATAATAAGGCTCTGTGGCATAATTGTCTACTTGTCTGAGGTATTTGTTTTGATAGCAAAGTTTTCCTTCCAAATTTCCCTTTTTATCTTCACAATATGTGTGTGGATTTGGTTAGGCTGAGACAGATGTCTATGCAGAAATATTGACATCTGAAAGGATGTATAACACCACTCAGCTTTTGCTATAACAAAATATCCGGTCTTGATAGGATACAAATATAATATCCTGAATCTTGTTGTTATCCTAGCTGGCTACAAAACATAATATTTAGGTTATATCAATGAGCAGCCAATAATATATAACCACCTCAGGTATCTACCAAAGATGTTCCCAAAAGAGATATGAAGTGAAAAATGCTTATATACTTTGGCTCTGTAATGGTTTCAGGAGAAAAACATTATTTTTTTGTTGTAATGATTCCATAAAGCTGTTTAAAATAGAATGGAAACAAAATAAGGGCATGGTATTGTTAAGAACATTGGAGTTGATGGGACGTTCTGTTGCCAGTATAAATTTCAAGCAAGGGAGGACTTTAATGGGAATTTGAATTTTGCCTACTGCATCATATTTCAATACTATAATTATCTAAAAGCTTTTCTAACTTAGTAAAAGCCTTCCAAGTACTGGCTACACTTTTATTTCTATCAGACTTTCATATGCTCCAAATTTATCAACTCTCTGTACTGATTTTCAAGCCAAACATCAGCAGCTACTTCAGATACTGTATCTCAGTCTCTGATAATTTCTAATCTCTTCCTTGAATTTCTGTTATTATTTTAGCATACACACACCCATTCACCAGAGCCAGGCAGAAAAAAACGAACTCCATAGTTTTGCCATTAGACAGCTATCCATAAATTTTATCATGTATTTGCATTGGCTGAACACCCTTGGAAGTTAGAACATAAAGGAACAAGATGTTGGCAGAGTGTATTATTCTGCTGCACATGTGCATTGTTGGATATCTATTGAGAATCTCATCTCTCCCTTACAGCAGACTCCATGAGGGCTATAAAAATCCTATTCAAAGTATATGGCCAAAGCCTAATGGGATTCCCATAGTTCTTTGGGGAAGTTATATGGAAAATAGTGATTGTTTCAGAAGTAGATTCAATTGGATTTGTTGTTTGTTATCATGACAGCCGCCGTGGGGATTCCCCTCCCCGCAGTTGCCATGTCGCGGCCCGTGCTAAGCCCCCACCCGGAGCTGCTCGAACCCTGACCCAGAGCTGCGTTCCTCGTGGCAGTGGTCTCCGGCGCCAAACAGCCTCTTTCCAACCACATCCAGAAAAATTTGTAACAAACATTGGAATTCTCAAGGCCATGTTTGGTATTTCCCAGCAATCTGTTACTGGAAGGAAAAAGCAATCCCTGCTGCGTTACTGATCCCAGAGAAGCATTTGCATGTAAGCAGGTATCCTTAGGGTGCCATAGTTATGGATGAGAAATATTGGTTGCAAAGTTGGCATTTCTGGATGTAATACAGACATTTTGGACTTATTTTTCTTTCTTTGCATGTTTGATATTTTTAAAAAGGCATATGCTACTGACTACGCTTATGCCCATATGTAACATCTTTTGCTAGGATAGATGACCGCTGCTTGTCCAGAAAGGGAAATGTGAAAGATTGTGACTAAACAAAATTTTAATGAACAGATAATACCACCAGAAATTATTTTAGCCTTTTTAATAAATGTTGTTATTGATGTTAAGCTCACCATGGAAAACATCATAGATTGTTATGTATATACTAGGTTAATTATTTAAAGACTGAAGTGCAACATAACTAGATTCTAAATAATCTATTTTTTCAAAACACACAATAGTCCAAACAGTAAAAGTAAAGTACAAATTAAGAATATTTCATTCTTAAGAATTGTTTAAAGTGGTTTAGTTGTAATAGATGGTTATAGATTCAAATAGTTTTCAAGAGTGTACAAAAGATACTATTTTTTTTTCTAGCATCAGCTAAATTAGACATATTACATTGAGAAAAATGTTTCTCATTTCTTTCCTGTTACCTTTATTGATTTCATTGCAGAGATGTTAACGTAGGAAATAGATTATTTTGTTATCTAATTTTACCTTCCAAAAGACAGAAGCAGATGAAAAATGTGAGGTTCTTTCCTGTTGGCTTTTTTGAATTACCTGTTTTAGATTCTAAAAGTTGAGTTCCTAAAGAAGTAACCTTGTAAATAATTTTAATGTCCTCCTCTAGTGCAGGGTAGGCAACCTTGGCTCTTTTATGACTCAAGGACATCAACTCCCAGAATTCCTGAGCCAACATGGCTCAGCTTGGAAACTTCTCTCTTTCCCCTCAGCGTGGCTGGCTCAGGATTTCTTGGAGTTGAAGTCCACGAGTCATAAAAAAGAGCCAAGATTGCCTACTCCTAAAGCCAATAGAGGGAGCTTTTGTTGTTGTTGTTGCAAAAAAAAAGTGCCGGAACACCGTTCTGAGAGTTCTATGAGAAAAAAAGCCCTGATTGTTCCTATCCGTTCTCTCTTCCTTTTGCAACATGTTAAAAGACTTTCCCATTTTCTTCTCTCTCGTTTGCAGAAGAGTCAAAAGGAGATTATCATCCCTTCTTCTATTTTACTTTTAAAACAGAAAGGAAATGTTTGAATTAAACCTTCTCTGCCATTGCCTCCACCCTTTGGTACATGGCCTTTCAGAAGATTGTTAAGACTTGGCTCTGCCAGTTAGCATGGAGGTCTAAGTATGTTATGCAATCCTGAAGATGGCTGATTGGCTTGAGGACGGTTTCTCGGACTTGTTAATCCCTTTTAGCCCTTGTTAATTTTTTTAAGTTTGACTTTTTACTTTTAACTTCTTAATTTTAACCTTATTTTTTTTAACACTGTTTTTAACTCTGCTTTTTAGTCACATTTTAACATTTTTTTTGATGTTGTTTGTAAATTGCTGAAAATCACTTAAGTGAGATGGGTGGTGTAGAAATTTGATAAATAAAATAAAAATAAAAACCCTAATTGGAAGATTCATCATTAAGGTTAAGAGCATATTCACTTTGTCTCATTCTCAGCTTGGTTTATAAATAGTGTTTCCTCTTTTATCTTAATACAATTATTACTGTTTGAGCTAACTGATGGATTATCCTATCTTAGAACGTAGACATTGGACACAAAGTAATTTATAAGCATTGTTCCTGGACATAGCTCTGCTCTATGGTGGCCCCTTCTAAAACACCAGAGTGTTTGGACATTTTTATGTGCATCTTAGAACCAGGGTGCATATCCCAAAGCATAAAAACACACATACATTTCTGGGGTTGCAAAATCCGGAGCTGTCATGCAAATGCCTTCTTTTAACTTTCTGAAGAAGACTTCGTCTATTTGAA
The DNA here is from genome assembly GCF_964194415.1 of Vipera berus. NCBI lineage: Eukaryota > Metazoa > Chordata > Lepidosauria > Squamata > Viperidae > Vipera > Vipera berus. Next base: position 23,898,945 of record NC_138206.1, read on the forward strand.
TGCCAGGATATGGGGATGCACCTAAAAATTAAAGAATTAAAAATGGAATCTTTAGAATTAAGTAATTAATTCCCAAACTCATACTTTCAGCTGACTATTTTTTTTCTCAGAATGCAAAGAGTTAACTCAGAGGTAAAAGCTGCCCTAGAAACATGTACTAGATGACCAGAAGATTGTTTATCTAAGGAACTGCTAGCATTGACTGGTTTCCTTTGCTGTTGTGTCTGTCTCATCTGCCATTCTTCTTTGATGAATGAAATTGTTGCTTCCTTTGCAGGATGGATTTTGTATCCTGCATTTTCCCTTTTTTTTTTAAGAATGCAATGCCTCAGCATTCTCATTTTGAATGCCTTATTACTACCTCAGTCTGAGATATTTTGGTGCTTGTCTGCCTGTGAGTCCCATTGATCAGTACAGAAAGGAAGCAGCTGTGTGTGCCAGTGGCCCAGTATTGTGTGACCCAATCAGTGGCGTAGCGTGGGGGGTGCAGGGGGGGGCCGGCCGCACCGGGCGCAACATCTGGGGGGGGCGCGCTCGCACTGAGCTGCTCAGGGAGCCCCAAGGGCTGCACAGAGTCGGCTTGGCTCCGCTCTCGAGCTGCTCTTTCTTGCAAAGCGAAACGAGTCCGGCAGGTGAGATGGGCGGCCACATAAACTGAATAAAATAAATAGAAGCGCCCAACTCTCCGCCCAGGCTCAGGCCAACCGCAAGCGCCCCGCAGGCACCCCGGCAGGCTTGGCCGAGCGAAGACGGACCCGCCGGCCGGCTGGCCTAGCTTCGTGCGCATGCGTGGCTTTATTTAGCGGGGCTCACGTGCGAGCTTGAATGCAGCGGCTCTTGCAGGTCGGAGCCCCGCCCAGCCGCCCTCGAGAGGGACCCGGAAGCATCCCGCATGCGCGCGACTCTTCTTGGAAAGTCTACGCCGCTGCGGGGCGCGTCTTTTCGGCAGTGCCATGACGTCACCGGGTTAGGGGGCGCAAATTGCCCCGGGTGCTGACAACCCACGCTACGCCACTGGACCCAATGGGCTAGTAACTCTGGTTGGTTGTTATGACCTACCATCTTCTCTCCCCAACCGCATCTCTATGTCTAGAAGGATCTGTTATTTGACACCACAATTTTGATATCAATACCTTTGAAAAAAATGGTTGGGACGTGGTTTAGCAGCAGCAATTAAAGACAGTTATAGTTATTTTGTTTTGTTTCTTATGTCTTGTCTTTCAAGTCGCTAAAATGTAACACAGCCCCTCTTTTTTTAAAAAAATAAAAATCCTATTCAAAGTAAAATAAAATAAAAACTACTAATTTACAACTTCTATTATGTTTTATTCAGCATGGGTTGCCAACTGGGGAGGATGTGAACTTTAGCCCAGCATATTTGAAAGACTTCAGGTTGGCAAGAATTATCCCAAAGCACCACTATCAAAAGCTCTGCGTAAAGCATAGAATTTCAAAGGCTGCCATTTCCCATAGGTTGGTAACTCTTGGGAGTACCACTGGTTTTGGTTTTTTGCTGATACTTTTTTTTTTTGCTGCTGTCAACACTGCAATGCTCTCTAACAGACTTCTTACATATACCAATCTTCAAAAAGTGGAATAGCACAGAGAGCAAATTAGGGAATTTGGGTCAGGAGTTTGATTGTTTTCACTTGATTAGAACTCTTAAATGATTGTGAAGTGATATAATTTAATCGTAGAAGATTCCTTTTACCAACTTTGGGCTCTCTTATTGACAGGATAAAACTCATCTGAGAATTTGGAGATTTTGAATCCTAACTCATCTACAAGTGCCAGGAAAAAGAAGGGAGATTTAAAATGTTGATTTGCCACTGGTTGCAAATATTCTTGCAAATGATCTATTTGCATAATAATCTATTATAAAATCACCAGTAATTATTTGTGTATTTATTTTGTTAATGGCTTTAAAAGTTATTAGTAATTTATATATATAAATAATTAAGGCTGAATTAAGACTTCTTCGATAGACTGCAATCCTGTACTGTAAAAACTTAATTGAGCTTGCTTGCTTGCTTGCTTGCTTGCCTGTCTATCTATCTATCTATCTATCTATCTATCTATCTATCTATCTATCTATCTATCTATCTATCTATCTATCTATCTATCTATTTTTTCTTACTTACTTACTTACTTACTTACTTACTTACTTACTTACTTACCAAACTGGATGAAGTTCAACATGCAGTATAAGATTGCAGATTAGGTATTTGATTTTACTTATTTTATTCCCCAAATCTTAAGAATGGAGTATCTTAATTTTTAAATTTTCTTACCTAAAGAAAATATTTCCCAGAGTAATACTCCATATGACCAAACATCACTTTTAGTACTATAGACTTTATCAAATATAGATTCTGGTGCCATCCATTTGAGAGGAAGACGTGCCTGCAATAAAAGTTAATCATGTATTCTATAAGTGTTTTACAGAAGTAGATTTAAAGTTTTTTTGGACTGTAGATTAAACCTTTTTAGGATGCTGTGTCTGAAGGAAACTATATTATGTCTGATGTTATGGTTTGGATCACCTTCAATATGCAAGGCAATGTCTGATTTCCCACAATCCACTGAACCCCAAAGAAACTCACTCTATTTTAGCCCTATCATGTTGTATGAATCCAAACCTACAAGAATTTCAGTAAGATTTAAATGGGATAACTCTGTGCTCAGTGCTACAAGGAAGCCACTGGAGCATGACTTCTAAAATTACTTGGTTCATGTTTGGGAACCCTGACACTGCACTGATGGACTATTACCAAAATTACCCTTCTCGAGAACTCAGAACAACATAAAGGTGGCCAAATTGTCTTTACTGATGCCCCACTGCATCTTGGGAGATATAATAGGATTAGGGCAAACTTTTCTCCACCTCTATGCATGGAGAGATACCAAATTTAATCAGTATGTTCTAGCAATTTCCTACTCCTTTTTTCAGACTCTGAGGGTTGTTTTTAATCTTACGTTGCATTCTCTTTTCTACACTTTACAAACAGAAAACATAATTCTGGATCTAGGCACAGATCTTTGCTTTCTGCTATCTTAGCAAGATGTAAATCAAAATGTGTTCTCCTTATGCCACCTTTTAAATTGTATCTGGATAGCATGCTTCCTAAGCAGTTATATGTCATTTATACATTCCAAAGTGCAATCCCAACCAACAGGGCTGACCAATAGGCCTCAGGATTTGTTATAAAATCATCTGGCAAGTTTAGTCCAGAAATAAATATCAACATATATACTATTTTAAAAAATAAAAGAACTGATGAGCATTTCCGAGCATTGTTGTGGAGGATGCAAACAAGCACAATGTATACAACTCATCTGGATTGCTCATTTTGGTGCTAAAGGAAAGAACCGCAATGCTTTGAGAGGCCTTTCAACTGCAGAGAATGGAAATACTGAAAGTGCTTTTTCATGAGCTGTTCAGAATGATAAACAAAAGAGCAAATACCAAGTACAGTAGCTGACTTACATCGCCTTTTCTCACATAATCAGGATTTTTATAAGTATCTCTTGCAAGGCCAAAATCGCAGATCTTCACAACGTTGTTGTCAGATAAAAGGATGTTTCTGGCTGCTAAATCACGATGGATGCACTATAAGAAAATAGTTGCATAAAAATAATTTATTAAATTTATAGGTCACCTGACTCCTAATCACTTTGGTCTCGCCACACTTTCTGTTATGAATCATAAACACAAAATATTCTGAGTCTTTTCTTTGACTTTTTAAAGAGATTCTTTTAAAATAGTTTAGTCATATTTCTATGAAAATTTTCTATGGTTTGCAGAAAGTGAAACTATTGTTATGTAAGCCTCCTTGCCACTAAACTTTCAGTTGTTTATTTTTAGATTCTACACACAAACTCCCATTGAGTTCAATGGGTCTCATTTTCCAATGAACATGTATAGATCGGCAGCCAATTTTTGAGCACAAGTGTATCAGATGTGTCTGTATCAAGGATTATTTCTCAGAGTTTCAAATTTCATTTGTAATATAGAAACTTGGAATGAAATTAATTGGAACTAGCATAAGTTTTTACAATCTATTTATGTAATCAGTTATGTCCAACTGCATGGATTCATAACATAGTTAAATATATATTATTTTGAATCTAAATGGATCTATTTAAGGTAATTGCTTAGCATATGTTAATTTGTTTTTAATATTTAATTTTCTATCATTTATTTTATCTGTTATTATTAATTTATAGATGAAATGTGTGCTTCAAATAAAGCATAAAGCGAAATACGTCTGTACCTGATATTCTTGCTGTAAGAGTAAGAATGAATATTAATTTTTAATTACATGAAGATACACTTAGTTATCAAAAGTTATTTGCCAGCAGGGATTTTTGAAAAGGATAGAAATGAAGAATGGTAGAGGTACACAAGGATCCAGGGTTTTTGTTAAAATTATAAAAGCAATGTTTCTCCAGCATGATGACAGGTTTGTCTTTCTCTGTAACTGCATGCAATGTCTGGATTTTGATTTAGTAGTTCTAAAGGGAGCCATGGAAATTCTGAAAGAAATGTTCTGATAGGCAAGCTAATTGACCACAAGCCAAAATGTTCATGTTAGGTGTTAATTTAGACATGCAGCAATAACAAGGTACTCTGATTGGGGCTGCCAAACTCTGAACCACCACAAAATGGCATCCAGAAGATCAGGCTTTCTGTATTTCTATTACCACCTCATAATCACCCATATTTTGCAGCCTAGATCTGGTAGTATAAGCAATTATACAATAGCCATTTAAAAGCATTACATTGGCTTTTAAATATGGAAATATGATAACCTATATTCCTTGAAAACAATGTTAAGTCCACCAACAGCCATCTAAATACATTTCTGTGATGTTGCAGTTGCAGATTTATGAAAATACAAAGAATTATACAGATGGTCACATCTGCATATATTTAATAATAATAATAATAATAATAATAATAATAATAATAATAATAATAATAATAATAATAATAATAATAATAATAATAATAATAATAATAATAATAATATAAAGTTGGAAGGGACCTTGGAGGTCATCTAGTCCAACCCCCTGCTCAGGCAGGAAACCCTATACCATTTCAGACAAATGGCTGTCCAGTCTCTTCTTAAAAACCTCCAGTGTTGGATCATTCACCACCTCTGGAGGCAGGTTGTTCCACTGGTTAATTGTTCTAACTGTCAGGAAGTTTCTCCTTAGTTCTAGGTTGCTTCTCTCCTTGACTAGTTTCCATCCGTTGCTTCTTGTCCTGCTTTCAGGTGCTTTGGAGAATAGCTTGACTCCCTCTTCTTTGTGGTAGCCCCTGTGATACTGGAACACTGCTATCATGTCACCCCTCACCCTTCTCTTCATTAAACTACACATACCCAATTCCAGCAACCGTTCCCTATATGTTTTAGCCTCCAGCCCCCTAATCATCTTGGTTGCTCTTCTCTGTACCCTTTCTAGAGTCTCGGCATCTTTTTTACATCGTGGTGACCAAAACTGGATGCAGTATTCCAGGTGTGGCCTTACCAAAGCATTGTAAAGTGGTATTAGTACTTCACTTGATCTTGATTCTATCCCTCTGTTAATGCAGCCTAGCACTGTGTTGTCTTTTTTGACAGCTGCAGCACACTGCTGGCTCATATTGAAGTGATTGTCTACTAAGACTCCGAGATCCCTCTCACAGTTACTACTATTGAGCAAGGTACCACCTATACTATACCTATGCATTTGATTTTTCCTGCCTAAATGTAGAACCTTACTTTTTTCACCATTGAATTTCATTTTGTTAGATAGTGCCCAGTGTTCGAGTCTGTCCAGATCCTTCTGTATCTTAAGCCTATCTTCTGGAGTATTGGCTATTCCTGCCAGCTTGGTGTCGTCTGCAAATTTGATGAGTTCCCCATCTATCCCCTCATCCAAATCATTAATGAAGATATTGAAGAGCACTGGGCCCAGAACAGAGCCCTGGGGCACCCCACTACACACTTCTTTCCATGTAGATGCGGTTCCATTGAGGACCACACGCTGCGTATGGCCTGTCACCCAGCTACGAATCCATCTGGTGGTAATGCTATCTAACCCACATTTTTCTATCTTATCAAGTAGTAGGTTGTGATCTACTTTATCAAATGCCTTACTGAAGTCCAAGTAAATTATATCTACAGCGTTCCTCTGGTCCACTAATTTTGTCACTTGGTCAAAGAATGTAATAAGATTTGTCTGGCATGATCTGTTTTTGACAAACCCATGTTGACTTTTAGTGATGACTTTGTTTGCATCAAGGTGTTCGCTGATTTGTTGTTTGATTATCTTTTCCAGAATCTTCCCAGGTATTGAGGTCAGGCTGATAGGTCTGTAGTTTCCTGGATCTATTTTTTCCCTTTTTTGAAGATGAGAACTACATCAGCTCTCTTCCAGTCCTCTGGTAGTTCCCCAGTGCTCCAGGATCTTTGAAAAATATAGTTCAGTGGTTCTGAGATCACGTCTGCCAGTTCCTTGAGAACCTTGGGGTGTAATCCATCTGGTCCTGGTGATTTGAACTCGTCTAGGCTGGACAGGTGCTCACTTACCATTTTCTTGCCTATCTTAACTTGCGTTTCTATTCTGTTTTTATGGCACTGGTTTGGGTAGGTTGGACTGTTTTTTTCCTTTGTGTAAAGACAGATGCAAAAAACGAATTAAATAGTTCTGCTTTCTCCCTATTGCTTGTCACCTTCTTGCCACTTTCCTCCACTAATGGACCAATCATTTCCTTAACTTTTTTCTTGTTTTTTATATGTTGAAAGAAGCTTTTTTTGTTATTTTTAACTTTGGTCGCAAGCCTTAGTTCATTTTGAGCCTTAGCTCAAAAATTATGGTGTCAGATGTTAAGCTTTTAAGCAGCCTTTAAATCTGCCCTCAAAGGATTACAGCCTTTATTGAAGTATGTAACCTTTCATTTTATTACACTTATTCTTAATACATATAAAGGGAAATCTAGAATTAGTTCAATTTAAAGTATACTGAAGAAAATCTGAAGGAAATGTGACGTTCTATTTTCTCTAACACAGCAGAGGAAATGGAACTTCACATTTCCTACGGATCTCTCTACAATATACTTTAAATTTCCAAACATGGCAAACTTACGCTGGCTTAATAGTAATTTCTTTTCTCATGGATACAGTTGCTCTGTGGAGACCTTTATTAAAAGTGACCTTTCTTCTCTAATTCATTCTAAACTTATTGAACTAAATAGTTTGGTTTACAGAGATGTGAGTCATCAGTCGAGACATCTTAATGACACTTGCTGGGAAAAGCTGGCTGCTCAAAGTAATTTCTATTTATACTTTTAAAAAGTATATTTTTAGCACATCTATCTGCTTAAATTGGATAACAATGAACGGTTAACTGAAAACATTAAAGCAAATGACATGAAACAAAGGCAGATGATATATCATAACACATAGAACATGAATTCTTATAGAGGCACCATTTTTGTTTATAAATTCTGCCTGGAATCAAGAAATTATAAGAATAATAGAATAACAATAATAGTTGGAAGGGATCTTGGTGGTCTTCTAGTCCAACCCCCTGTTCAGGCAGGAAAACCTATATCATTTCAGACAAATGGTTGTCCTATCTCTTTTTGAAAATCTCCAGTGTTGGAGTACCCACAACCTCTGGAGGCAAGTCATTCCATTGATTAATTGTTCTGTCAGGAAATTCCTCCTTAGTTCTAGATTGGTTCTTTTCTTTGATTGCCCTGCCTTCAGCTGCTTTGGAGAAATTAAGAGTGGTGTACAATTTCCCTGTCAAATTGTATATATATTAAAGTCAGTTAACACCACCTCTGACAAACATGGTACATTATATCTTCTCACAAGGGATTCTGGAATTTTTCATCCTATTCTGCCAACTACCCAATCATTTTCTCCTATCTTTCTTTCTTCCAGTGATAGTCAGGGTGGAAAGCACATATGGGTTTTTGAATAAAGGTGTGTGTTTGTGGGAGTGAAAAAAGTGTGAAGGAAAACAGCTGTTTTCTAAATCCCTGAATTGATCTACATACATGTTTTGGCTATTACCATTTAATGTTAGTGAGATAAACAATTTTAAAACTTCAGTTTTGTCTACAAAAATATATCCTTGTTGATAACACACACACAAACACAATCTGTTACACAACATTAAGAGCACAGAATGTCTACTTTTCAACAGCAAAAAAAGAAGCGACGTGAATCTCCTACATCTGAAAATTGCGAAAAATGTGAGGAATGTTATATGCATGCATACATATGTACATACCCATCACAATATTCCTTTCTGGAGAAAGCAGCGTTAAATAGAGAGTACAAAAAGCATAATAAATAAACACCAGATGGACCCATACATATTGTCCTTTGCTGCTCATCATGACTTTGGTCAGTTAAAGCTCTTTCACATAACATTTTTACTACAGTAATACAGTACAGAGAAAGTCTAAAGTAGATTAGTTGTACCTATGTCAAGTGCAACATTTTCTGCTGTCGGTAAGGACTAATCCTTAGGGACACTGGCATCAATATGCAAGAAGGGCAACCAATGCCCTTTGTAATGCAGACATGTCCTCTTCCTTCTATGCAAGCCAGCCTCTTCTAGAGCCGGAAGACTATTGTGCAATCCCATATCCTTGGCTTTTATCCTCCTTTGGAACAGCTTATCCCAAGCAAGAATGTCTCCTATTTTTATAGCTTCCCAGAGAGTAGTTAAAAATCTGGCTTTTCCAGAAGGCTATGTTGATTACGTTTAGCCTTAGTGTCGGTGTCATTCAATACTATTAATGCTCATGCACCCAAAGCTGAGCTCAAGCAAGCTCTTAGCAAAATGGGAGCATCAGTGACATGTACCTGTTCCAGTCTACATTGATTATGTAGCCGCCCCAGGATTATATCTTATTATTTACCCAGGTATTTCTTTATTAATTGTACTGTACTTTATACTATGCTTCATTCTGTACACCACCTGGAATTGGTGGTGTAGGGTAGTTTGGAAATCTAATAAATAGCTTAAAAAGTACTCAGCCTTATAACTCACTAGCTAGGAACTATGGGCATATTAGTTAGCAATTCTTTTTATTGTTGTTGTTACTATTCTGGAGGCAAAGGCAAAGAAGGAAAACTAACCTTCTGAGATGACAAGAATTCCATGCCTCTGGCTACCTGGAAGCTGTAAGAAATAAGATCTTCCATGGTGAGGGGCCACTTGTAGAAATCACCAACATCTGAAATCAAAGCAGCATGTAAGGAGTTAATATGACCTCATCCTGACAGGAATTAGTTCGCTGTCTTCAGAGCATGGGTCTCAAACTCAATTGTATCATGTGATGTATTGATGATGATAACTTTATTGTCACTTTGAATGTACACCAATCGGCATACATCAAAATGAAATTTCGTTGCATACAGCTCTCAAAGGGTCACCACCTCCGATATATACTCCTTGTTCGTGGCCCGCTCAAATTTCAAATTGTCCATTTTAGTCTCTAGGGAGTGAACGATGGCAAACAGGACAGATGGAAATGGGGCTCCATGTGGATTAGCCCTCAAATTCGCTTGTATTCTGACAACCTCGCCTTCTTTCCTTTTTCTGATCCTGACTCTTCCGCCCTTTCCTTAAAGAGGCCTTGCTTCTTTTCACCCCTGGAGCACGCTGCTGCCGCCGCCACCAACTTCTCCAAAAGCCTCTCTCTCTTCCTCTGGGCCTGCCGACAGCCTCATCCAGTTCCTTCACTCCATAAGCTCCAGGTCCTCTCCTCCTCTGCCTCCTCTGGAAACAGCCCTGATTTGCAATAGAATCCATCACTGGGCCAGCAGTCAGATCTTGCTGCTGGTAGAACAAATTCAAACAGCGCCAACGACTTTTAACGGTCTCACCAACAGTTCCAAAACAACTAGAAACTCGCCAGGCCAGCAAAGATTGTCAGTCGTATGTCGTATGTTACCTTAGTTCCACCATGTTGCTCAAACACATTAAAATCTTCCTGATCATGTGGCCTATAGCCCTTACTATCCCTCCCAAAACTATTCGCCTTCAAGAGCCTATGCAGCCGCAGCCATTCCAGGCGCCGCCATCTTAGAACATACATACATCTTGTGATGTATCGTGACATTTTTTGCCTTTGCGGAGCCGGGGTGGGCATGGCCTGCGTGTGACACATCCGGCCAGTTTGACACCCTTGCCTTAGAGCATTTCAAAATTAGTTCACTAATGAGGGAGGGAGAGAGGGGGGGGGAGATGAAAAAAAACAACTTATGCTATACTAAACACTTCCCCTTGGATAAGGAAGAGACCACAGAAACAGTAACAACTTCTTCCTGTCTGACTGAGGAATTCTGTAAATAAGCTTATTTTAAACCATCTTTTCTTGGATCTGAGTGTCTCCCACGGATGTTTATGAGGGTGATAAATGGAGCAAGAAAATGTCAAAGATGCAGAGCATGACTGTAAAACTACTGAGGCTGTATAGAAAAAGGAAGGAATTAATACCTACCCTCCTCTTCCTCTTCCACATCGCTGAAACTTTTATCTTCCTGAAATCCAGAGCTTGCTAAACTTTCTCGACTTGGGACATTCTCCAGTCTTTTTTTTCCACTGCTGATGGGCTCAACATCCTTCTTCTCTGTCAAAGGGTTTCTTTGAATGGATCCATACTTGTTTGTTTAAACAAGGAGAAATTATTGGCAAAGCAATGTTGAATTTCAATTTTCCATGGTCCACTTATAATAAAACATTTTTGAGTCCCACCTACTTCAATATGATAATTAAACATAGACTGTAATTTCTTCTATGCCAATTAAAGGAATAAAGTCAGAGATATTCATATTTAACAAGGAGCCATTTAAACCAGAGGGTTTTAAATCTCATTATTTGGAGTCAGTTCTAAGTATGACTAACTTTGGATCCAACCCAATGTGATTTTGAAGTGCTTAACATTACTTAGGCCGAGCCGTAGGTTATTTGTGTCTTTCCATTCAAAGAAGTTTGAAATGTGCCAGTGAATTCCTTCCATAACTTAATGTTCTTCAGTGATGAGAATTAAGTCTCTTGGAAATGATTCATGCAAGTGAGTAAAACCACTATTGTTAGAGAAAGCCTTCTCTCCATCTTCAGTTTACTAGTTAATTTGTCAGGGGAAAACATATTTCCTTACTTTAGTGCACTTAACATCTACCCGGTCAATGTTCTTAACTCTAGCTTGATCAATTTAAGATGGCCTGGAGCAAAAGCAGAGAGGATAAACATAATGTCCTACAGAGATTTTAAAAAGTATTGACAGTTTAAAGAAGCATGGAACTCATAAAATCCTTCCTACACAATGATAACCAACCACAATGTTTGTATATATGCTACATACTCTTAAGAGGGAAAAGGCATGATATTAAATATATAAACAACAACTTTTAAGGTGTACATCTCTTTGAACTGAAAAGAAATTTGCAAAGCTTGGCAATACCATATTCCAGGGCTGATTCTAGCTGGAGGTAGTTGAGAAGAGACTTTCTGCCTTTGGCCCCTACTATGCAGGGTACTACAGAGTTTAGTACTCTCTCTCCTCTCCTACTTAATATCTACTGTTTATACGGCTGCTGGGTGGAGTCAACTGCTGTCACGATGTAAGGTGTCATCAGTATGCTGATGATACTTAGTTATACATCTCTACCCCTGCTGAACTAAGTGACGCTGTGGACATCTTATCTCAATGCTTGGAGGCTGTGAGGGTCTGAATGCAAGACTGAATGCCTTTTAGGATCTTCCAGCTCTAGAACTATTCCACCTTTGGTGCTAGATGGGGTTGTACTATCCTAGACAGACCTAGTGCTCAACCTGGTGATCCTCCTGGACTCACAATCCCTGCTCAAATATCAGGTGGCAGTTGTGCTAGGAGATTTTGCACAGCTTTGTTCAGCTTTCTGTTGTGAGTCATTTGCTTCCATATCTGGATCTCTGGAGGTTCTGGTCAATGTCAAACATGTCCTAGTCACCTCTTATTTGGATTTCTGGAATGCGTTCTACATGGAGCTGCCCTTGAAGGGTATCCAGAAGCTTCACCTGGTGCAAAATGCAATGGTATTGGTAGTTAGGTCTGGTCCTACAACAGCACACTTTATACCTATGTTCCATGAGTGGCATTGGTTACCAGTGTGCTTCCAGATCCAATTCAAGGTATTGTTTTTAACCTTTAAAGCCTTTCATGGCATTGGGCCAGGGTATCTGTCAGACTGCCTCTCCTCAACTATATCTGCTTGTCCCACCAGATCTGGCAGAGAAGGCATACTGTGGGTCCTTTCTTACTAGGGAATTAAACTTGGCAGGTACCAGGACAGGGTCTATGACTATGGCACCCACATTATGGAATCTTTTCCCACCAGAGAAAATGTTCCACAAATCTTTCAAGCCATCAGCCTTGGGAATTCCAGGGGACCAGGGGGATCCTTTAGCCTTACAAAGGCTAAAGTCATCCTCTCTGCTTGTGTGTTGTTATTTTTTTTTCAGGTTTTAAGATGACTTTATATATTTAAAGGTGTTTCTTTTTAATTCAGTCTTGTGTATCACCCAAAGTTATGTTTTTCAAAGATTTGGGACCATATTAACATGATATGAAAAAATAAAAAATATTGAATGCTTAGAAGAGAGACTATACTTCATGATTAGCTTTAAGAAGTATACACAGTTCTCTGCCTTTCAGTTCCAATTTTGAAAAAAAATGTAGAATTGCCCTTCATGTTAACCTGTATACAATGCTAAGATTTAGAGTATAGTAGTGGTTTCTTCAAAACTTCAGTTAGATGACAGTTTCTGTTTCCAACTCAGCAAAACAATTAGCCAGAGAAGATACAGAGGTATCTTATAACATATAAGTAGTACTAAGATTCTAATGATAGATAATTATGAAAAAACTGACCAGGGCATCACGTATATAATCCAAAGAGTATTGAACTGAGGATTTGTAAAATTTATGTTTTTTCCTCACATGCACACAGAGATATACATAAAATTAGGAACGGAACTGTATTCACTTAATGTGGCTATTATAAATATAATTATGATTTTGTAGGATACATTTGGCTAAGGAACTGTCAGTTGACTATCCCTGCCTTACCATCTTAAAAGGTATCTGCTGGAGATGTGAATCCAATGGTATTAATTCTTCAATAATACCACTGGTGGTGTATATATAATGATAAACTTCTCTGTTTATTGCTCTGAGATTGCTAATCTGAGGTAATTTCCTACTGCTTTTCTTCTCATGAAAAGAACACACATTCTTTGACTCATCTCCTAGTAGGATGCAGTTAGGTGCTAGGCTTTGACTCCCTTTGTTTCCTGTAAATAAATTGCCTTTAAGTTATATTAATAAAATCTGTGTCACTAATCAGACTCCCACTTTCATACTAACACATTACCTTGACCTCTAATATAAAACTTCTTCAGAGATCCCTATTTATTCGAGCCATATCTGTAGGAATAAATTTACATGATCGTTTTGATGTGGAATTGATATCCTGTAACTTGATGAATCAAAAATCAAAGTGAAGCTATAGGGGGAAAATCTCCAAAGCCACCAGTGTCTTATTTCTGAATTCTTTTGAGATCACTTTGTTTTGATACAGTGAGGTAAAATGCATTTAGTAGGTTTGTGATGAACTGAAAAACTATAATGAAGCACTTGAGGCATTACCTTGTGGGTAGAAAATAAATCCCTTTTGCTCTTCAAATATCCTGACAAATTTCCATATTTGCAATATTCAACAATCACCATCAACGGTCCTGTGAACAACAAGGTGAATGGCAAGGTGAATGTAGAAAATGCACTTCTTCTAATGGTACCAGCACAGACTTAAGGTAAAAGCTCTCTTAAAGGTAAAACAATAAAAAAACATGATGTGAACTTAGCATTAACTGTCCTAAAGGTAATGGTAAAGGTTCCCCCACACATGCGTGCTAGTCGTTTCCGACTCTAGGGGCCGGTGCTCATCTCCGTTTCAAAGCCGAAGAGCCAGCGCTTGTCCGAGGACGTCTCCGTGGTCATGTGGCCGGCATGACTAGACGCCAAAGGCGCACGGAACGCTGTTACCTTCCCACCGTAGTGGTCCCTATTTTTCTACTTGCATTTTTACGTGCTTTCGAACTGCTAGGTTGGCAGAAGCTGGGACGAGTAACAGGCGCTCACTCTGTTATGCGGTACTCGGGATTCGACCTGCCAGACTGCCAACCTTCTGATCGACAAGGTCAGTGTCCTAACCCACTGAGCCACCGCGTCCCTATTAACTGTCCTACATTCTATCATAACACAAAAGCAAAACAGGTTACTTTTAGCCCCACAACAATAAAACTAATAAATAAGAGCTTGAGATTTCTTTTGTTTTTGTTTTTTACCTCTGCCCTTTGTGCAAGCTCCCAGCAGATTCACCACGTTAAGATGATGGCCTATATGTGTCAAAATCTTCAATTCAGTCATCAGTGCTTTATGTTCACTTGCTGTTGCTCCTTCTACAAGGATAAGATAAATTAGAGGGAAGGATTGAATGCCAGCTCCACGGCTAGGTTTCTCTGGTCTAGAAATGCCAGGTGGTTTAACTGCTAGCCCGGGGGTAGGCAACCTTGGCTCTTTTATGACTTGTGGCTGGCTCAGGAATTCTGGGAATTGAAGTCCATGAGTCATAAAAAAGCAAGGTTGCCTACCCCTGTCCTAACCAATGCTTCTTGCTGAACTTCAGATCACTTTATTGCTGGGGTTCTTTTACTAGTTGGAAATCCAGACTGCAATTATGTCTGCTGTTCTAGGAACTTAAACTTGGCTCTGTTGTGCTACTGGTTGTTCTCTCAAGTTGGACATAATTCATTTTTATATTGGAGACCTGCCTTTCTTCCTCTTCAATTCACTCTGTTTACGTAGGTGGAATTTGTTGATGTCAAATCTGGGTCTGGAGATTTGGATGATGTTCCAGGACACCCATGGAACTGACTAAGGGTTGAATTTTGTCTATAAATCTTTCACCAGGAGGTTGATCATTTCAGCTTTTATAATTTAATGTTTAATGTTTTGCATGAGAGAGAGAGAGAGAGAGAGAGAGAGAGAGAGAGAGAGAGAGAGAGAGAGAGAGAATGATTATACTGGTATAGAGAATGAGAAAGCTACAATGATTATAGCTCAGCCATTTTCAAAAGCTGTTGTCTGTCACTATATTGTCACAAAAATACAATATATTATGTAATAAATTGCAATGGTTAAAATTTTTGAACATTTGAAAATGAGAATGCATTCATTTTGATTACCATCAACTATGAATCAAATGTATGCCCCATAATTATAAGGATTTCCTTGAGTCAAGCTTATACATACCTTTCAGCATTTTCACAGCAACTACTTTGTATGTGGGTGATTTCTTAATTCCAAATGCAACGGCTTGCACTACTTTCCCAAAAGCACCTCTTCCAAGTGTCTTTCCTGCATCAAAAAGAAATCAGTTGTTTGTGACATTATTTTTTAAAAGTGAGACAGCTTTGGGTGAAATTACAATATTACACTCTCCAATATTTTAAAGCTCTATTGGTATGAACATGTCAGTATTCTACCAAAAAATCATGAATATTCAGAATTTGCGATAAAATGAACTGGCATTTTACTGACCTATGTGAAATTATTTTAAAGTGCAGGATTTTAAGCTGTTTAAAACACTGTAAGAAAAAAATAGGAATAGAGACCGTGAACTCAATATGGTCAGTAAGGGGAGGGGGGAATTACTACTTGTGATCCTGTATATTTTAGCCTCAGCTATAGTGTTTTTTGGTAACATGTTTCTGGGTTATATTAAGAAATGACAAATTGACTTGAAGTTCCAAGGAATTTGCACTACAAAACAAAAAAAACATATTATCTCAACCAATATCTTGGGCCAACTCACTATTGTCATAATTTGGCTAGTACAGTCAAGTTCATATTCATATTTTAAAAGTTTTTAAATAAATTCATTGATTTTCTTATTTTCTCCTGGAAACTAGTCAACATATTTTACAACCATGCTTATTTAAGACCAAATGCATCAGATCACACCTTTTCCCAACTATTTTTGAGATTTTCTGCTAAGACCCTTTTTCTGGTCTTCCTGGCAGAGGTTTAATATAAGTCTTTGTCAACAATGGCACCCATACTATGGAACACCTTTTCTGTAGAATTGACCTAGGACCTACACTGTAAACGTTTCAGCTCTTACCTGAAATAGCTTTGAAAAGATAAGACAGAAGAGATAGTAAAAAAAAATGCTGTGGGATCAGTGAAATTAAATAGCCCTTCTTTGTTGAGTATGGACAAGTAGGAAAACGTTAGCTGAAAATATTTTCTATTGAACTCTTGCACTAAGAGACTGGACTCCTAAATAGCCTCACCTACACTATGATACTAGGATTCTATATTACTGTTCATTTGTTCATATTTATAGACTGATAATTTTGCATTTTTTAAAAAGTCCATTAATATTTTATTTACACACTGAAATAAACAACTCATAAACCTCATTCTGTATCCTTAAATACCACAGGGATATTGCTGTAGCTAAACATTGACATAATTTTCTATATATGTCTTCGGTTTGAAGAATCTCCGTTTCACGGAAAAATCTAATAAAATTCCCTTACTCCTACCCCCATTCTTGTTTTTTTTTTTGTTGTTGTTGTACTCTGGTTTTAGTCACATTACATTTTACTGCCAAATGCAGGCTCTTAAGGATTTGTTGAACATACTTGAAAACTTTAAGACCTTGATGAAATTTTCCTTGTTTTATAAACTGAATAAACTCCTCCCAAGGGCATAGGAAGTTAATTACACAGAAAGCAATTTTATTACTAAATGAAAAGTGAGCTACATCTCATTTGAAGCAATGGCAGAATACTCTCTGAAGTTTGTTTTTTTTCCTAACTAGAATGCACGGTTAAGTTGTATAGGGCCAGAAGGCGACCATGGCTTTTCATTAAGCAGCTGATGGCAATGTAATGCAAAGTGCACTACCAGTGGCATTGCTGTCATCATCTTCAATGGGAAGAGCCAATATGGCCTTGGGAAATGATTATGATTTTCTGTGATTAAACATCCTAGATCGTTTATAATGTCTTATTTGTAGTTTCATTTGTGAATAGATTTAGGAAGGGTTGCACATTATTGAGAAATGTCCAAAGACTCTATTTTCAGTAAGGAAGCTGCCTCATATCAGGTCAGATTTCTGGATCATGTAGCCCAGTTTTGGCTATTTTGATTAACAGGATATATTCAAGATTTGGTGGAGCAGTGGGCTAATGCCTCCTTAAGTAACACCAGCTGCCTGCAATTATTGCAGGTTCGCATCCCACCCAGACTCAAGGTTGACTCAGCCTTCCATCCTTCTCAGGTAGATAAAATGAGGATCCAGATTGTTGGGGACAATAAGCTGACTTTGTAATAATGCCGCTTGGGGGAGGGCAAAAGCCCTAATAAGCAGGCATATACATAGAATGAAGGCTATTGCTAAGTACATTGTGCTTAGATTGTAAGCCGCCCTGAGTCTTCGGAGAAGGGCGGGATATAAATGGGGTTTAAAAAAAAAAGATTTGGTAATAATTAGTTTTGAGATGCAAGTCCCTGGTACCTCTGCAGTAAATTCTCCTTTCTTCATATTTATCCTCTGAAAAATTATGCTGTGTCTTTAGTTGGGGTCTTTTATGATATTAGGCCAAAAGCAAGATAGGAATAAACAATTAGCCTTTATTAACATGCCTTATTCTCAGGACTTTTCTTTATGTCATGGCCTAACTTCAGCATTCTTAGCAAAATGTCTGAATATACTGACTGAATCTGGTGTTTACATCCTGAACATACTTTAATTTTAATTTAATTTTTTTAATTTTAATCCCATTTATATCCCGCCCTTCTCCGAAGACTCAGGGCGGCTTACAATTTAAAGCACAAATCAATGTGCTTAGCAGTAGCCTTCATTCTATGTATATCCCTGCTTATTAGGGCTTTCACACACACCCCAAGCGGCATTATTACAAAGTCAGCTTATTGCCCCCAACAATCTGGGTCCTCATTTTACCTACCTCGGAAGGATGGAAGGCTGAGTCAACCTTGAGCCTGGTGGGATGCGAACCTGCACTAATTGCAGGCAGCTGGTGTTACTTAAGGAGGCATTAGCCCATGCTCCACCAAGGCTCTTTACATGGTATAGATTTAAACAGGATTGGAACTAAGAATTTACAAACTCAAAACTTTTCCCACGAAGATTGTTTCAGTAGAATAGTATAGGGGAAGACTAACAAAGAGAGAGAATAGCTTTTTTATGTGGAATGTTCTATCTATTAGATATAAAAATGATCCATTTATTTTACAAAGACATCAAGTATGAGAGCCCTTGCGCTTTAAAATTGGAGGAAAAAAAATCATAAAAAATCACTTTCTTGACTAAATTCACCAAAATTGTTGGAAGTTTGGCAGTCTACAAATTTGGTTAATAAATATAATACGTAAATAAGATAAATAAATGCAGATCTTAGACCTTGGAGCTAGTGGATGGACAGAAGCATGGTTTTATCTAATTCTGACTGAGCAATTACTGTACCATTTGATATTTGGCTACTTTTTTAATATAATGCTGATAAGTTGCAGATATTTTATAGAATTTGCACACATGCCTCTTCAATTGGAAATATGCAACCCAAGCAAGAATTCCTTTCTTGATGATGATGTACAAAGTACCTTTTTTGACCACATAAAGATTTTCTTTGCTTTGTACCCTTTAGTGATGAACTATTGTATCACTATAGTTTTAAATATATGTTTGCAGCTATTTCTGGCTACCAATCTTGTCTTGTAGTTTTCACTATACTGGATTTAAATGATTGTTTTGTTATAAAGGCATGTTCCTAGGCTTTCCCAACAGAAAAACTTCCAGTTTTGTTTTTATTTTATGCAGAGGAGTTTATAGATCAATATTCCTTTAGTTCTTTGCTTGACTTCTGAGCTCTTGCTGAGTAATTCATTCAGTATAAACGTCCACCCTTTCATCTATTTTGATTTATACCCATTTTTTGCATTTGCTACAAATTTGTTTTGTTCATCAATGGTGAGGTAAGGGAAACGTTAACACAGTATAAAGCAAATTGGTTGTCTTAAGGATTATTTTTATTTCCAAGACTGTCTCTAGGCCTGACATAGTTTGCTCGAGCAGTTCTAAAGAATAGGAATAATGAGTAACTGTAACTCAGTTCTTTGTTTGGCATTGGCCCCTGCACAGAAAAAAAAGACAAAGATAAATTGCTTGTGATTGAGATTCTGGAGAGCTTGAAGCTGATGGAGAGCAACTGAATCATTTTGCCTTTTGATAAATAGATGGATTGTTTGGTGATTGGATATGCCAGCATAGCCATAATATGTACATCATAGCTTCTTAGACCTCAATGAATTTAGTATGGGTATAGAAAAACAAAAGGGATGTGGTGGCTCAGTGGGTTAGGACACTGAGCTTGTCGATCAGAAGGTCGGCAGTTTGGCGGGCCGAATCCTGAGTGCCGCGTAACAGAGTGAGTGCCTGTTACTCGTCCCAGCTTCTGCCAACCTAGCAGTTCGAAAGCATGTAAAAATGCAAGTAGAAAAATAGTGACCACTACGGTGGGAAGGTAACAGCATTCCGTGCACCTTTGGCATCTAGTCATGCCGGCCACATGACTACGGAGACGTCCTCGGACAAGCGCTGGCTCTTCGGCTTTGAAATGGAGATGAGCACCGGTCCCTAGAGTCGAAAACGACTAGCACGCATGTGCGGGGGAACCTTTACCTTATAGAAAAACATTAGTCTTTCTTATACATTATGCTAAGCCACATTTTATTTAACCAGTTTACAGAATAAGCCACCTGGTTAGCTTCATATAAATATAACCATGGTTTCCAAACCACAGTTGTGGGGTTCATGTAATATACCAAGCCAATATCGAACAAGCTACATTTTTGGCTCATTATGATGTGTGAGACTAACCAGCATCTCTCCTCTTTGGAGAGCCCTCTTCTTTCGCTTATAGAGACTAGTAGGAATAAAAGCAAAAAAATCATCTCTCTGGACCTGGACATATCATGCAGGCCAGGAGTGTCCAACCTTGGCAACTTTCAAGACTACCAGTGTAATCCCAATTTCCACAAAAAATTACTGAAAAACACTAAGATTCATACAGTTGCTTTATATTAATGAATCATTAGCTTTTTTCCTGTTGAAGAAGGAAATTATGTGTGAGACTAAGAATGAGAAACTCCGCAAGAACATGTCATGTTTGGTAGATAATAGCTCTCTGTGCTGCCAAGGGCAGTGTGCGCTTGGACTGACTCCCCTGTAGCTGAGAGTTGGGCAAAAGATGATTTAGGAACATGTTGAACTCAGCCAATTTTTCAAAATCTGGTTTTCATTCATGATCACAACATTCTTTCCTTGTTTATGCTATTCCCCTTCCCCTTTCTTATGTACAAACACACATCACTTACACTGATCTTAGTTCTGATCTGTACCTTAACTCCTAACTACAAGCTTGAACTTAAGGAACTGAATTAACTCAACCTTGACCAACACAAATAAATGGTAAACATATGAACCATTGTGGCTTCCTAGTGCTTTGGTGATACTTGTTCACATTCTGGAAGACACATATTTGTTTCATTCATGCGTTATATTGTTGAGTTAATGCACTTGAAATCTATCAGTGCACTTCCTTCAACAAATGGGTCACTCTCATAATGCCAAAGGAATCAAGATTTCATAGAGCAGCTATTTTTTTTTTCATTCCAGGATTCCCCATTCTAGAAACAGGCATGGGGGAATGAAAGAAAAACATTGTGTCTCTAATGAGCAGGGTTTTGATGGTAAAATGCATGTATCATTAGGTAAAACGAAGCAGCACTTTGAACAGCAGAGAATGGCATGCAGTGGACTCAGGCCACAATTCTACCTACACTTTCTAATCTGCCTAATCAGCAATTGCATTGTGCCTATACACAGTACCAGAAGAGAACCTCAGAGCACTACTTTGTGAAAGGCATCCAGTTGCAGCACACAGAAAAATGCTACCTTAAAGCAAATATCTATATAGAGAATTTGTATGGCTGCACAACTTGAACACTGTCTGGAACCCTTTAAACAAATCCCTGCAGAGCCCTGGGGATGTCGTTCCTGTAGAAAATCTCAGTTTTTGAGAATGAAATATTTTTACTGAGGTTTTTTTAAACTATGGTAAATATAATTTTACTGTGTGCACATTTAAGACAAAAATCTTGTTTTTTAGAATATATATGTCCTAATTCAAATTCTACATATATTTTCAAAAGAAGAAGGGAAATGCAGGAGCCACTAGAATTATTATAAGTTGGGTTTAATGTAGCTGCCTCTTCTCCAGTGTATTTGCTTATGGATTGCATATGCCTACCTCTAGCTATACAGAAGGGAATGAATCATCCCAATTAATACTTCCTTTGATAAATAAAAAATTCCTATCCGAGTTTTAGTCAATAAATCAGATGGTCATAGAAGATGACCAGCATTTTAAAATTCTCATCCTACTCATTCACAATAATATAGATATATTTACCCAGCTTAAGCCTTTCCCGGGCAAACTCCCATTTGCTGGCCTCGTAAGGAAGCCGTTCACATTGTTCGTCCAAAGGGACTTCTTCAGGATCCATTATGATTGACAAATAGTCTGTCTTTATTTCAGAAGAAGAAGGCTAGAAAAGAATGTTTAAATTCCATTGTCACTATAGGATGTAAAGCAATTCTGACAAAGTTGTTTGGATTCTGCTCAGAAAAATGGTAGATTAATTAGATATGATTACAGAAGCAACTCACATTACAGATGTACATTTTCTGCACATCTGTATATAATATTCTCGAGATTTTCCACTTTAATTTTGTGATGTAGATTTTCATTATGGCCACACTTTGTACCACTTTCTCTCACTTATGTATTGGATGCTTGATTTGTGCTTCTTTTTATTGTTAATATTAAATCCATATGAAAACATCCTCAGATAATAGCCATGCGATAGAGATTTGAGCCTGTATTTTCAAGCAAGGATATTTTGAGAAAATGATTAACCTTGACCCCTAAAAATAGATTTGGCTGACAGCCATTCACAAAACAAAATTCTGGCATATGCAACAGATAAGTTCAGCTGTCAATGTTTGTTTTAAAAAAGAGAAAGAGAGAGAGAGGGACCAAATGTGGTTTAAAAGTTGTGCAATGCTTAGATGCAATCTGCAAAACATTAATCAGTAACATTTTGTGCATGCATTTTTCAAATGTTCAAGAATTTGCATTTCCCTCTAGACAATCTTGTTTCCCATAATCATTGCTAAAAATAATTTAGAATCACTAGCCTCTAGGAAGGATTAAAACTGTAATCCTATACATACTTATTTCTGAAGAAGCCTCACTGATTTTGGAGAGATTTAGGCATGAGTATGTATCTATATAGATGATCAAGCTAATTATCCTTGACTCAGAGAAAAATGGAGAAATTCCAGCCTGTGCTCTTGATGGCACACTCAATTTGCAAGATACTTAAATGAAATATTCATATTCATTTATCCAATAATTGCTTTCTAAATTCAATTTTAGGACATTAATTAGCATATTTTTAAAATATAAAACTATTTGAGATAAAGGGTGATATGAACAGAAAATGTTTATAAAATGGGTACTTTTGCAGTCATGCTTGTCTTCACTCAGTTTAAAAGATATGAAGATACCATTTTTCTGCTATCAGATGGGAAATCTGATGAGTCCTGTGGATTCCATCTGTGATTCAGCAAGCAAGCTGAGGTCAAGTGCCACTGACCTCTCACATCTTGGTATGATTGAGATCCCAAAGATCAACCTAGGTATTCAGCGTGAAGCTCTTCTTCATTCTCTCTGGGATTACTATTTCAAGTGTTGGATGTTTAATGAAAATCACATCTTTTGATTCCATGTAACCTGGCTGTCTCCCTCAGGTTAAATCAACCTTCTGTACCATTATGAGTCTAACCATGTTTCAAAATATGCATGCACAGATGGGGGCCTGCTTAATGCCCGAACAGCATTTTGTAAGCTCCAGGACTAGTGTTATATCTGCAGCAATCAGAAGTAACCAAAAGGATCTGGGCAGATCTCAAGCCCAGATTATGTCATGTTTAACTTCGTCAATGAGACATCGTACAGTAGAATATTTCTGCAGCAAGTCTTGTGTTGGGAGAACGGGGGAAAAAAGCTCTATTTTAAAACAGCCAAAGATGAATGTAAGCTGCCTCCTTAGGAAACCTGGGGCTGAGATAAAGGATATCTCAGGAGGATGTGTTCTCTAAAAAGGGGTGGTGGGTATCTTTATACTCTAATTAGAAGATGTGATGACTAGTGAGTCCTAAATCATGTATATGATATGGGAACCTACTTGAGAAAATTTAAGCTGGTTAAGAGATGAGATATGGAAAGAAAAGACTGTGAGATATATTTTAAGGGATGGAGATAAGTTATCAGAATTGTTTGGTCTTGTGATAGAGGAATTTACTTCTTTATTTTTCCCCTCTTTCCCCTTTTCTATTTTTTCCTATTTTTCTTTTTTTCTCTTTTTTTTGTAATTTGCATTAGTTTTTACTTTTTAAATTGTAATTTTAATAAAATTATTTTTTTAAAAAAAGAATATGAGCAACCCTGCACCACGGGGTGTGTGTGTGTGGAATATCTAGACTCCACTCTGGAACCGTAAAAGAAAAGAGATCTGCACGGATGACTTATGGTAATCACAGTGGTGAATTCATTTGAGGAAGAAACGGGAGAATTTTGTGCTTTAAGCCAATAAAAAAGCACCCGCCGAGACAGGTACACATGCCCGCATGCCCCCCCCCGAATTTATGCTAAGAAAAGGGGGAGGGCACTGGAAAATACCAAAAATACCTATGCATGGGTTCCAAGTCTGAGAGAATGTAGGCATCTCAAAAGTTTTGTAAAATAAGATAAGAAGAAATGAATTTGTGCTTCAGATAAATAGAAAGTTGTAAAAATCAATTATGATAGGTTGATTAAACCTAACTTTACTTACAAGTACACCCAGTTTTTAGTGTATACTGGCCAATGGAGCATAGTCGTATATAAATCTGGGAGTCTCTGTCATGCATAGCCCTGAAATATACACTTCTGGCTAAAAGATACACTAAAGGAGGCATGTCCGTCCTGCGAGCCACATACAGCCCTGGGCAGCTAGTAATGCAGCCCCACAAGATTGTAAATATATTTAAAAAAATAAAGGAAGCTTACTTACGTATTTACATTAACTATATTATATATTTTATATGCAACAATTTCTCTTCACTCAAGGCAGCCCAGACAAGCCAAAAGGCTGGACAACCATGCATTAAAGTAACCTCTAAGACAGAAGATTTTGACAGCTTTGAATTTACCCTTTTTAGCTTTCGTATGAAGAGTGTTAACAGGAGCCAGAAGAGTGTGGCTGTCAAACAGGTGCAGGTCAATGTTATTAGCTCCAGATTTGAGTGTTCAGATGTTCCTAAAAAGCAAGCAAGCAAACCAACAAGTTTATTGTAGATACCATTAGCTTCTATAAAAATAAATCCTGAGTTTAATATATATTGAAAGATACTTGTAGTACATAGCTATTTCCTTTTTAAGTGCCATCAATTGAACCGGTACCAATGGCAACATATATAATCATTGACTGCAGCACAGTTCTCTGAACTACTGGCTACCAGGTTACTATATATACCATACTGCTATACTATACTATATCATAGTATTACTATATTACTCTAGAACTGTAGTATATTACTGTGCTATACTGCATACCGTATTATTTTAGGTGCAATTTAAGTATAATAATGCCAAGTTCTTATAACCATTCTGAACCAATTGTAGTTTCAAGATCTTCTTTAAGGATATTCTCAAATTAAAATGTTCATCTTAATTTTAAGAGCTCCAAATGAGTTAGACTATTGGCTGCCTTCCACAGCGCAATCCCAAGAAAATATGTGTTTGGTTTAACTTAAGTGCTGTGCTGTCTGCTTCACTGGAATCGCTGTACTAAAAGCTCCTCGTTTGGCGTCCTGCCTCCTTTTCAGAGATGGATAAGTAAGGTGACCAACTGGAGCAGCAGTATCCATGGTATAGGGTCAAAAAGTCAAGATGGTAGCTGTGATGATATGAACCAAAGCTTCATCTATTTTTTTATGTGCATCACAACTTATAAAAAATGAGTGTACTTAACCTCTTAAAAAGCCAATTCACAAGGCCATCTCATTTTAATTCCTGTGAAAGTTCTCAGTCAAGAAACAGATGAACAGTTTGCCTACTCCACAGAGATTTGCTTCTAGCATAGGTAGAAGAAAAAGTGCAAGAAAATTGATTGTTATAAATAGTTTTGAATTTGATTTACCATAGTCATTTGGTAAGCCAAGAAATTAAAAGACGCTTGCTCCTTGGGAGGAAAGCCATGGCAAATCTAGACAGCACACTAAAAAGCAGAGACATCACCCTGTCAACAAAAGTGCGTATAGTCAAGGCTATGGTCTTCCCAGTTGCAATGTATGGCAGTGAAAGCTGGACCATAAGAAAGGCTGAGCGCCAAAGAATTGAAGCCTTTGAACTATGGTGCTGGAGAAGACTCCTGCGAGTCCCTTGGACTGCAAGGCGATCAAACCGGTCAGTCCTAGAGGAGATCAACCCTGACTGCTCTTTAGAAGGCCAGATCCTGAAGCTAAAACTCAAATACTTTGGCCACCTAATGAGAAGGAAGGACTCACTGGAGAAGAGCCTAATGCTGGGAAAGATTGAGGGCACTACTGTAGAAGAAGGGGACCACAGAGAATGAGGTGGCTGGATGGAGTCACTGAAGCAGTAGGCGTGAGCTTAAATGGACTCCAGAAGATGGTAGAGGACAGGAAGGCCTGGAGGAACGTTGTCCATAGGGTCGCAATGGGTCAGTCATCTGCAGTCCCCATCTGCAGTGATCTTGGAGCCCAGGAAAATAAAATCTGTCACTACTTCCATTTCTTCCCCATCTATTTGCCAGGAATTGAGAGGGCCGGATGCCATGATCTTGGTTTTCTTAATGTTTAGTTTCAACCCAAGTTTTGCACTCTCCTTCTTCACTTGCAACAAGAGGCTCTTCAGTTCCTCTTCACTTTCTGCCATTAGAGTGGTATCATCTGCATATCTTAGGTTGTTGATATTTCTTCCAGCAATCTTAATTCCAACTTTTGATTCATCTAGCCCTGCCTTTCTCATGATATGCTCTGCATATAAGTTAAATAGGCAAGGCAACAGTATACAGCCTTGCCAGACTCCTTTCCCAATTTTGAACCAATCAGTGGTTCCGTGTCCAGTTCTCACTCTTGCTTCTTGGCCCGCATATAGGTTTCTCAACAGACAAATAAGATGGTCTGGTACACCCATCTCTTTAAGGACTTGCCACAGTTTGTTATGATCCACACAATCAAAGGCTTTAGCATAGTCAATGAAGCAGAAGTAGATGTTTTTCTGGAACTCTCTAGCTTTCTCCATGATCCAGCGTATGTTGGCAATTTGATCTCTGGTTCCTCTGCCTCTTCAAAATCCTGCCTGTACTTCTGGTAGTTCTCGATCCACATACTGCTGGAGTCTAGCTTGTAGGATTTTAAGCATAACTTTACTAGCATGAGAAATGAGTGCAATAGTGCGATAGTTTGAACATTCTTTGGCATTGCCTTTCTTTGGAATTGGAATGTAAACTGATCTTTTCCAATCCTGTGGCCACTGTTGAGTTTTCCAAATTTGCTGGCAAATTGAGTGTAGCACTTTTACTGCATCGTCTTTTAAGATTTTGAATAGTTCAGCTGGAATACTGTCACCTCCACTAGCTTTGTTGTTGCTCAGCTTTTCTAAGGCCCACTTCATTTCACATTCTAGGATGTCTGGCTCAAGGTCAGTGACCACCTCATTGTGATTATCAGGGACGTTAAGCTCATTCTTGTATATTTCTTCTGTGTAATTTTGCCACCTCTTCTTAATCTCTTCTGCCTCTGTTAGGTCCCTGCCGTTTTGGTCCTTTATCATGCCCATTTTTGCATGAAACGTTTCCTTCATCTCTCCAATTTTCTTGAAAAGATCTCTGGTCCTCCCTATTCTATTGTTTTCTTCTATTTCTTTGCACTGTTCATTTAAGAAGGCATTCTTATCTCTTCTAGCTATTCTCTGGAATTCTGCATTCAATTGGGCATATCTTTCTTTTTCTCCCTTGCCTTTCGCTTCCCTCCTTTCCTCAGCTATTTGCAAAGCTTCCTCAGACAGCCATTTTTCTTTCTTGCATTTCTTTTTCTTTGGGATGGTTTTGGTTGCTACCTGTTGTACAATGTTGCGAACCTCTGTCCATAGTTCTTCAGGCACCCTGTCTATCATATCTAATTCCTTAAATCTATTTGTCACCTCTACTGTATATTCAACAGGGATATGATTTAATTCATACCTGACTGGCCTAGTGCTTTTCCCTACTTTCTTCAGTTTAAGCCTAAACTTTGCAATGAGAAGCTCATGGTCTGAGCCACAGTCAGCTCCTGGTCTTGTTTTTACTGACTGTATAGAGCTTCTCCATCTTTGGCTGCAGAGCATATAGTCAATCTGATTTCTGTGTTGACCGTCTGGTGATGTCCATGTGTAGAGCCGTCTCTTGGGTTGTTGGAAAAGTGTGTTTGCTATGATCATCGTATTCTCTTGACAAAATTCTATCAGCCTGTGCCCTGCTTCATTTTGTACTCCAAGGCCAAACTTCCCTGTTATTCCAGTTATCTTTTGGCTTCCTACTTTAGCATTCCAATCCCCCATGATGATAAGGACATCATTTTTTGGTGTTAGTTCTATAAGGTGCTGTAGGGCTTCATAGAACCGGTCAATTTCATCCTCTTCAGCACCGGTGGTTGGGGCATAGACTTGGACTACTGTGATATTGAATGGTTTGCCTTGGATTCGAACTGAGATCATTCTGTCATTTTGAGGATTGTATCCCAGTATTGCTTTTCCTACATTCTTAGATGGGTCCATTTCTGTCCATCCTCCCATATGTTTTAGGTGGTTCTTAGCACCATCTTCAATTTTCAGAAATTTCAACAAATTAAATAGTCTTAATGGTCTTAATGCTGGATAAAGTGGAAAAGAGAAAGACCATATAAATGAAAAAAGTCTTAGTATGGACACTCTGGATTTTTTCTTTTTATATCTGGTCACATACAGTCTTCAACAAACCTTGCTCAATTTACAGAATGATCTACCAGAAATTATCTTACATTCTATTTCCTCAAATTAGTATCCTGTACATTTAGGATATACAAAATTTCCAGTCTGCTTGTAACTTTTGCATGTTCAAAAATTTCCCAGTATAGTAGGAGTACAATGAACTGTTCTGAATTGTCAAGTCAGGGCAACATCATGTGTATTTTGCTACTCAGTGGTTACTTGCTCACTTATTGCTATATATATGTTAGCATTCTCCATCAGTAATAGATTTATTTATTTAATTTTAAAAAGATGGTTTTTATCCCACCTTTATAAGTAACTCAAAGTAGTAAACATATCTAATACTTCTTCCTTCTCTTCCTATTTTCCACACAACAACAACCCTGTGAGGTGAGTTGGGCTGAGAAAGAGTGACTGGCAGAAAGCCACTCAACTCGTAGGGCTAAAACTCACAGTCTCCTGGTTCCTAGGCCAGCACCTCAATCTCTACACCAGACTGGTTCTGATCCCAGCTACATATTTCAAAAGCTATAATCCTTAAATAAGATGTTCTGCGTGATCATGGCCTGATCAGATTCTGCAGGATCAAGTGCCACAAGAACACATACAAATCACCATGAATGATTGAAGAGCTGGGAGAGAAAAGGGGAAAGAAAGAAAAAGTGGAATTTTAACTGAAGGAAAAAATAATTATAGCATAATTCTCTTCATATATCCCCAGTAAAATATTTATTGTACTTCTTCTGGTTGTATCCCAATAATATATGCAATTTCTGTAAAATGTCCTGCAACTCTGACGTTCTTTTCAAATGTCCTCTTCGTTTAGGATAGAACATATGCTGACCAAGCACTGAAACAGGCAGATCTGGAATATGATTTTCCAGGAATGTGTCTTGCTGTTCAGTCTTCCAATCCACTGTCATTCTTGGCAAAAGAAAGAGGGATGATTAATGTCTTCCTTGTGGGGTTCTTGACTAGCCCAGAGATCTATTTTAAGTTAATTTTTGAAGGGGCAGTCACATTCTTGGTTTCCTTCAACTGTTTTGTTTCTAAAGCAACATCTTCATAGTATTAATCAGATTCCTACTTATAATCATTTCTGGTATACTAGAGTTCTTTTCAGAGTGTGTGAAAAAAGTAGAAACTTGAATAAATGTTTATTACACCTAACACTAGCCTACAGTAATTCAGAGTCACTTGAAAATTAAATCTTAATCTGGGCCAAGCTTCTGTTCCAATTAACCCAATAATATAACAGTTGGACTATAGCAACTCTTCAGAGTCTGAGACCATCAGATCTGGGATCTCTTAAAAGGCAGAACAAGAAAAGGCCAGAAGCTTTTATTGCTGTAGGTGTATGAAAAGTTCAGGTCCTTATGTAGGTCAGACTGAGAAAACTTTTCAGACTCTCCATCCAAGTCTTTCTGATTCCTGAAGTGGTTTGTGAATATAGGTAGGAACGTTTTTCAACTATGACCCGGTATGTCTGAATTGCCACCCCAATTGTAAGGCTTACTTGGACAAGAACCTGATGTCTTTTTTTGGTTTAAATTGTTTGATCTTTCATTGTATTATGTGCCCATCTTTAACCCAAAGTCTTTAATTTTATTTTAAGATATCTTTGCCATTGTGACTACTGTTTTAAGGATGTATTTCTGATTCACATCCTTTTCCTTAGTAGTTTTACAACTGGCATAGGTTATTCTCTTAGTTTTTAAATAGAACATGCAAAATGTAAATGTTTTCATGGAGAAAATGTGCGTTCCTGTAGATATATAGCCCCTAACAATCCTTTTCTCTCTACCACACTGAAAACACTCACAACTTAAAAAATACATATAGTGGGAACACAGTCATTCTTTCACATATTTATTTTTCAAGTTTTATATCACAGCTTTTCTTTGTAGAAATTAGGATAGTAAAGTTTGGTCTTTTGATGCTAGTACACTGAGTACACTCAGTACACTGAGAGACACAGATTTGCCCAAAGTTATATTTAGGAAGTTCCTAGAAAGAATTATTTAAACTCTTATTCTGGTTAAAAATCAACAGTCTAAGACAAAGAAAAAGAAGATAATACTGATACCAAAGCTAGATTGAGATGAACATAGTCAATTTCACATTTTTATGGGAATATCTCAAATGTGGATGGACTATCATTTTATTATTTATTTATTTATTTATTTATTTATTTATTTATTTATTTATTTATTTATTATTTATTTATTTATTTATTTATTTATTTATTTATTTATTTATTTATTGGATAGATGTGTAAGCAGAACTCTGGACTCAAGATCTCATATTGGATTTTACATGCTGCACAGAATTTGGCTACGATGTAGGCAATCTGTAAACTTTAATACAATTATTATAAATTTAAAAAGAAATACTTAGTAGAAGATAGGAATTTTTTTTTACAATCTGGCAGTAGAATATGATAGAATCCTTATGTATCGATCTTTACTCTAACCATCATTTATTCATAAATAATCTTTGTTATGTTCCAGGCTCCTGATTTTGTTCTTTTTCAATATTTTTTCTCCCTCCCTCCCTGCCTCCTTCCTTCCCTCCCTCCCTCCCTCCCTTCCATTTCTTTCTTTCTTTCTTTCTTTCTTTCTTTCTTTCTTTCTTTCTTTCTTTCTTTCTTTCTTTCTTTCTTTCCTTTTTTCTTCTCTTTCCCACTTGGATCCCATTCAATAATCCAAGCATGGCTGCAACACATTTTTTTTGCAAAAGATTTTTAATATTGACAGTTTTATTTTTGACCCCTTTCTTAATGGTCCCTAACCTGAAAGAGGCTAACAAGTTTATAAATAATTAATAGGTGGAGCATCACTTCCATGTGTTCCAATCCTATCCTCTAGAAATATTCCAAGATTAGGGCACTTAATCGTTGAAAGCACTTGCTGAATCCTGCTCAGTCATCATCCTTTTTTTGATACAAAAATAGTAGTCAGTACTATTTTTTTAAGGAAATAAAAAGAACAGACGGTTTCCTTCCTCTCTGAATCACAAACTGTTGGGTTGTTTTTTTTATAAATCTGTCAAACATGGGGACAATTCATTGATACGATCTCATTGAAGTTCCTGGTCTTATTCCTCCCTATAAAATATATGTACTGGCTTGGCAGTCACATAGATAATTCATTAGCTTATAATATGCTTGTTTATATGACCTGATTAGACTCAAAACACAGGACTGCACTATACTTAAGTTACTGGAGCGACGAATAACTTCAAGAGTAGCAACACCAAGTTAGAAAGGAAATACTCATAGATTAGATAGATAGATGAGGGAGAGAGAGAGAGAGAGAGAGAAATGGTAAAGGTTTCCCCTTCCAGTCGGGTCTGACTCTAGGGCATGGTGCTTATCTATTTCTTGACCAAGGAAGCCAGCATGGTCTGAAGACATTTTCCAGTGTCATGTGGCCAAAGGCACATGGAATGCTGTTATCTTCCATTGAGAGGTGCGTTTGTGTGTTTGTAGATAGAGATAGAGATATATAAAATATTCCAACATTTGGGAAACTATTCAACTAATAATAAAACAAATCCAGAAAACAGTTTTCTTCCAAACTGTTAAAAAGCGGGAGCATAGTTCCTGCTGTCTAACTATCTCAAATGGACAGGATAAAATAATTATAAAGTTGTTGACATATCCTAGCACAATCAACCATTCAAACGTTCCCGCCTAATTTTTTTTTTAATTTTCTGATAAGATGGGACGGACATTTATTTATTTTTATGATGTCTAGAACCACCCATCTTCCAACAGTGATTCTGGACAGCGTGCAAATGTTAAAACTGTAGAATAAGCTATCTGGTTAAACAGTAACCCCTAAAACAATAAGCAATAATACCTAATTTCCTAGCCCAGACGCCTGGGGAAACCAACCTTTAAAAAAGGCTAACAGAGTCAGGTGTTCCCCATCACTGGGATCCACAAGATATGATTTTGGAGTCCAAGAAGTTGGCATGATTTGCTGGATGGGATTTGGAGCATGGCCTTCCTGATAGACCCAGTGTGGTAGATAAAAATAAGGGTGGACAGACAATCCCACAAATAGTCTGGTCCTGTACCATGTGGGGTGGTAAACAGCACCATGTATTGGACCTGTCAGACTACTCGGAAGCCACAATTCTCAAACAAAAGCATACAGATTACTAGTTTTAATGAATGAAAGAAAGAAGAAAACAGAAAATAACTCTAGGATGAATCAAATAGGTCACTCAGTTTATACTCTGGAACAGGAAGTGAAGCAAGCAATGAGGCTAAATATACATACCCCTTCTATTCTGACTCTTGTTTGTTGGAATGCAACAAAACTTATTTTCAGGTCAATATAAACACATTCTGATTAAGTGTTTCCGTTAGCTGTCCTGTTGACCTAGTGCATTTCCTTTGCTAAAGCTTTATTCAACAGAAATAAAAGCAGCATGTCCTAGATAAGATGCTCCTTACCTGCTTTTCTATGAAGAACGAGATCTCCTGTATGGAAATCAGTTTGGAATTTCAGGGAAATCAAACAGCAAAAATCAAGCAATAGAAATCATGGTTTAAGGCTTTGTTACCTTGTATTGTAACATAGACCGAACTTTTCACCATTCCTTTCAGATTAGTGGCTATACATTGATAAGATCCAGCATCACTTTCTTGCACTCTTTCAATCAACAGACTCTGATTTCCTGGCCCTAATATTATACCTGCAAATTGGAAAAATTCAAAATGAGTAGATCATAAACATAAAAAAAAATCCTATTATCATGGATGTTGGAGTTATAAACCAGTCCCGAAGTTGTGATATGCCCTGCAAAACAAAGACATTGTAATGTTTTCTTGTGATATGGAAGTAATTGATGTTATCACAAGCAATTATGTGAGCTGGAAAGGACAATTAAGATTAATGTGGGCCCCTCTTTTCAAAACAAAAAGCGATGGGATTCCTTCCCTTTTTTCTACAAAGGAAATACATGGCTGACAAGTGTGAAGCTCTGAAACTAAAAGATGATCTTCCATGGAGGGTATTTCTGAACTAGAAAACAACCATCAGTCCATTTATGTGTGAGGACTTTGACATCATCCCTGCCAACAATTATTTCTATCCATTAAATATAATTTTAGAGAAATCAGCACAAATAAATTTCCCAGGATGAGAAGCAGATGTCTCCTGATAAATGTTCTTGGATGCTTGAAATGTAAATATTATAGGTTTGACATAGGCTTGTCCTTAAGGTAATAATGGTACTGTATCCCTTGTACTGAGTTCTAATCAGGTTGAATTAGTTATTATCCCTTATCTCCGGTGCATGTCCAAGTGTGGGTCTTTACACAGTGAAGTATAAAACCAGATTGATCATTATGTTAAATATGCATGCAAATATTAATGCGAATCGTGTTCTTTGGTATAATTAATAATGAAATATGTGTATTCCATGAACAATAATGAAAGTAGTTGATGACTTTTGATGACAGGTGGCTATTAAGTAGATTTTGGGCACCTGATTGAAAGTTATGAAAAATGGCATTGGGGAAAGACTTTAGCCAACAAAATTATTTGGAAGTGGATTCCAAGCATTTATTTAGAGTTTATGATTGATTTTTTTCTCCTCTAGGTATGTTTCTATGCAAAAACATGTTTAACAAACATGATTGAAGTGACAAAGGTTTTGCACTCTTTTCTTTCTTGGGCTATGTTCTAAGAACTTTACATTATATTGGAGCAAAGCCATGAATATTTATGTGAATATTCCAGCACAAGGGTACAATTTAAGAAGGGTTCAAGTTAGTAAATACTTGAAATATATATTATGTTGGCATATTATCTCCCTCCATTTCCATCTCCCTCTCCCTCTCTCACATACACACATCCAGGAAAACTAGAATCTGAAAAAAAGACTAAGCTAAACTTTGAGTCAAGGATAGGCTAATGAAGAAGAGGTTTCTGAATTGATTTAGAAGCAGTTCCACTTGTAATCTATAGCTCAATATTGCAGGAAATGTTAGTTATACTATTTCATGTGAGGCAAAAAAAATGCAAGGAGTCTTATGTAGAAACAGAAATCAATGGGTGCTGCACTCACCTGATTCTTGATGTATCTGTTTGTTGTTTTTATACCATGATACCTGGGGCTCTGGCACACCATGTACAGAACACTGCAGTTTAAGAGAGTGGCTGGTGTTGACCACCTGATCAGTGACATTCCGAAGGAGATATGGGGCTTCCTGAGCTACAAAACATATTAACAAATCAATTAGTACATTCCTAGTGCCATGGCATCATGTTCTTTTTATTCCAATTGCCTGTTCTACATTGTGGCTGTTTTCCAGTTTGCCTTCTACATGCTTATACAAGTATCTCAGATTTTTTGTAGAAAAGCACCATTCCCATATTAGTAGAAGAAAATGAGAAGTATAGAACGGAGAATGCAAGTGTAATCAAACTGCATGCTCATGCTAGATTCAATATTTTTCCATGACCACATAATATATTCCACTGAAAGATACGATATTATCTCTAAATATTCATGCATAGGTTAGGACTGTATTTTTAGGATAGATTAGGATAGGATAGGATAGGATAGGATAGGATAGGATAGGATAGGATAGGATAGGATAGGATAGGATAGGATAGGATAGGATAGGATAGGATAGGATGCCTAAATGCATTTTCTTTCACTTGTAATCATTTATTAATAGGAATAAAAAGCACTAGACAAATGAGCATAGCTGTAAGATTTGGCAAGTGTTTTACACCAATTTAACAGTAAATTCTCCAGAAAAAAATAGAAGATTAATAATGGAAGTGAAAGAAATGCATAATAATCGGAAATGCAACACTATACTATTAATACTGTCAGTGCAATCATATTGCTAATTACTGTGTAACACATTTGTATGCCAGGTGAAGTGTGATGATCTTATAAAGGGTTGTGAATGATTTTTATAAGTTGTGGATTGTACAACTGATCCAATAATAATACTAAAATCAGCTTTACATGGAATAGCTAACACCCTGGGATGATACCTTTAACAGCATCAAACAATATCTGCCTATCTTGGGAAAGACTTGATAGGTGGATAAAAAAACCTATCATATGTTTCTATGCATGCATGTGGCATGTGGTTTCTATGTGTGCATGTGGCATATAATTCAAGTTTATATATATATATATATATATATATATATATATATATATATATATATATATATATATATATATATATATATATATATATACTGTATATATATATATATCTACATATATATATACATACATATATATATACATACATATATATATACATACATACATATATATATATATATATATATATATATATATATATATATATATATATATATATATATATATATGTATATATATATATATATATACATATATCAAATATAATACCTGATGTATGCAGAATAACAATAACAGAATTGGAAGGACCATGGAGGTCTTCTAGTCCAACCCCCTGCTCAAGCAGGAAAACCATTTCAAACAGATGGCTGTCCAATGCTAATATAATCTCTATAGAGTTAAATTTGCTTCTTTGAATGAATTGTCA
Source organism: Vipera berus (assembly GCF_964194415.1). Classification (NCBI taxonomy): domain Eukaryota; kingdom Metazoa; phylum Chordata; class Lepidosauria; order Squamata; family Viperidae; genus Vipera; species Vipera berus. Next base: position 23,934,808 of record NC_138206.1, read on the forward strand.
TTGATCACCATATAGGATGTTTTAACCAGCAGCCACACTAAATCAGGCATGTTAAACGCATGACATCACATGACATCGTGTGATATATCATGACTTTTTCCCCATTGTCAGCAATGGGGTGACGCATCCGGCTTGCAGGCCGGCAGTTTGACATGCCTGCACTAAATGATTCAACATTTCAATTATCATGTAGTTTCAGGCAGCTTTGGATATTCTTGTTCTGACACAAAACCATAAAACTCGGAAACCCTATTCCTATTCTTCATCTTTGTATGATCCTGCATACTCTTTGCATACAAGTAGATCATTTCTGAAAAATGCAACAGAAAAATAAAAAAATAAGAAATGCTCTGAAGTGTCATTTTGGCTACCTCTACAAATGCTCCTGTTACAAAACTTTCAAATAGAGTTTTTAGTGTAACAATGAGGAATGCTTGTTGGTAGACTAAAATGTTTCTCAGACTGTTGACAATGTTGACAATGTTATGTTCCAATGTGATGGGATCAAGGTCAGTATCTGAGCTGTTCTTACAATGGATACTTCCTCTTTTTGTAGGAGATTCAGACTCCTACCAAGAGCCGATAGGTTATTCTGTCACTAATTACAGCAAACCAAGTATTTATGAGAATCATATCTGTATACTCTCTTAAAAGTTTTATTTACTACTTATTCACAAAAAACATTGAAAACATATATTAAAAATGTGGCTTCTTAAAATGACCTCTGTTACTTGAACAAGATCTCTATTTCTCTACAGAGGATCCATTAAACTATGAACTGATTGTTGCTATGTAACCAGCCAGCAGTTTCTTTAAACATACAATAGTTTGTTTGCATAGCATATCTTTAAATGCTGAAGACCTTCTGAACAGTATAGTAAAAATACTGAATGGTATCTTCTATTTTTATTTCTATGAAAGGTGATTGGTGTACAAGCTATTGAATTATTTTGTTATACTAGTTAAATATGAAAAAATAAAGGAGTTTGCATTTTATCTATTGTCTCCTAATTACCAGTGATGCACCTGGAAATATTTTCAATTATTATATTTTTTTTATTTATTCCATTAACTGTATATAAAATCATGTTTGGAAAATATGTCCATTACAAAAGGATATGAATTTTGCCACATATATGAATTTTGTATTCCATAGGATTACTATACAGAACAGTGCAATAGAGGCAAGTAGCATGAGTTAGAAAAAAGAGTCACACAATCTAGATACTTTTTTGATTAAGTTTAATTTGTTTGTAGCCATACACATATCAAGAAACAATTCTTTACTTTAAATTAGGTTGCATCACTCTTCATATATACTTTTAGTAAGGCTGTTTCCATAACTAGCTAGTTTTTAAATAATTGGTTAAAGCAAGAATTTGGTGTTTTCCTGATTGTTACATGTACATTTTCTGATTTTAAGTTTAGGAATTTTCCAAAAGATCTTTAGAATAGCCTAGCTATTTTCCCTTGACTTTAGCACCAATCTTTCTTTGATTTCAATTGCAACCAATCTGGCTATTCTATACACAGTCAAAAATGAACTTCTTCTTCACTAAAGAAATTACTAGTAAACTATAGCTTCTTTGATCCCAGAAACATGAAGGGAACTCAGGCATGGTACAAAGTCCTCTGTTACAATAGTACGGTTGATCCCATGACTTCAGTAGCCAGACAGAGAAAAAATAATTAACCCTGACACAAAAAAGAAATTCTCTCCCCGTAAACATGGTCAACAAATAAAATGCTATTTTATGTTAAAAATTTCTGCCCTCCCATCTTTTTTGTATTTTTTAAAATTATTTTTTAATATTGCATTATGAAGTGACATATGATCAGCTCCATTTTAAATAAGTAAAAAACACATTTGAAGTTTAACATGCAGAGTTTGCCCAATCATATATGCAATGCTAAATCATTCAGAGAAGACAAAATTTGTATGTTCCAGTACACGTGCATGATTTAGTACTGATCATGGGGAGTGGGGGGAATTTAAAAGAGGCTTGTCTAAACCCTTTGCCTTCGGTGGCATCACTGTGGAATACAGAGATTGTACTGTATCATAAACTTCAACATAAACAACAATGCAGGAAAAATATGTAGCTACCATTGTAATTCATAGCTATTTTTATAAATTTCCCATCTCCAAAAAACAGAAACAGTATCCCTTCCTATGTCTATGATGTTCTATGGAGCATTTTTGAAATCATAGCTTAAGTCGGTATTAAGTATTAAGCTCTAACCTTATAAAATAAGCTTATGTGCCTGCTTTTCAATTCATCTTGTTAACTGGTCTAAAATCAGTTTTTTGGGTGGATTGAATCTTACTCTCTGCACTTATTCTCTACTCTATTCTTTAGCTCTGCTAGAGCTAAAGATGTTCTTTATGCAATCCCCTAAACTCTAATTTTCAGGTTTCTGCAAATTTGTCTTTGAGGACCCCCATCTAAAAAAATTCACAATCTTGTTAGAGCTGCTCTTTCTTTTTTTCGTTTTTCCTCCTCTAGAATGCAGTAAAATAAGCTGTCATGCAGTTACCAGGAATAAGATTGGCTTTCATCATAGTAAAAATAGATACCAAGTCCTCTTTTACAGGAACATAAATAGTTTCTGGATAATGCTGAAAAAATGGCTTTATAAAAGGTAGGATATAGGCAAAATTTCAAAAGAGGAACCACTATTCTTTCCTTCACTCTGACAACTTCCAGGTAGCTAATTGTTTTCATCCCGTTTTGGACTTTACAAAACTGGTATGATGGGGAAATGCTATTGTTTACCCCAACCACTTGACAAAAGCAATTCCCACGTGAACGGCCAGCTTGGCTGTGAGACACGGTCCTGCTACCTTAAAGAAGGAAATGGGTGGGTGAGTTCTCAGGCATAAGAAACCATCATGTTGACAGCCCCCCTCCCTCCATTTTCATTGCAAAAGCAGGTTTGTTTCCATTTTTGCTCTTGCTATTGTCATTCCCACATGTTTGGCTAAAATTTCTATATAATAATTAATCATAAACGAACACCCATCCAAAACATAATAGGTACACATTGTAAAAAAATAAAATTATCAGATCTATTCAAAATAGTAGATTCTTTCTTATACAGATTTTATATTACAAAGGAAATCTTGAAATAAAATCACAAAAGAGACTGACAAGAAACATTTAAAAGTAACGATAGATTGTTTTTAATTCTCTATCAGTAGTTTAGTCATTTTAGAAATCTTATTACCATTTGAAAATGAAAAAGAAATGATGTGTGTCTGTGTGTCTGTGTGTCTGTGTCAATACGTACGTGTGTGTGTTTCATACACATACATACTGTACATACACAGATACATACATATACTAGTAGCCTTAACTTTAAATACATTAAATATTTGCTGTGATGATTGAAACCTTATTAGTAAGGGTAAATGTGGTAGTTCTCTTTATTAAGTTAGTTTTAACAGTTACATATTTCTTCATTTAATGTCAATGAAGATTTTTCCCATTCATGTCAACACATGTTTAACATAGTATTGTGATTTATTTGAAAGGAAAGCAAAGGGAGACCCAATGGAAATCTCCCACAATCTATTTACTCAAAGAAAATGGGTCCAATTTTGATGGATTTAAATAGTTTAATTGATGCAAACCATGCCTAATTTCAACATGTTATTTTTCATTTTAGATCCTCCTCAGAGCTTTCCCTGAGAAAAGTTTTTTAAAAAATGAGTGTATTTAAGGTAGAAAAATGAATTCAAATAAATAAGCATAAGAACTTGCTCAGCAGGCAATATTTATAAATCCACAAAGAGCAGATTAAAGTAAATAATACCATAGTCCAGTCAATCTCTCAAACTGAGCTGTGCTTATTCTGCACCAAAGTTAACTTATAAAGCGTCCAATGTTGACCAAAGGCAGCAGTCTTTCTATTTTTAAAAAAAAAAAGTTTTCAGTTTATGCAGCTTTGACACTTGGGAGGAGGTTGAATATCAAAGCCGAAGACAGGCTGGTTCCAAAGTTTTTCATTAGCACTTGGTGGGAGACTGCAAAGAACAATACAACATAACACACAAAATGCAATGCAGGGGGTGGGGAACTCTCCCAAATTCCAACTTCCACATCTTTGTCAAAGTAGAATAGGACTTTCTGAGCCAAATTGGAAGCCCAGGCTTAGGGACAGGTTTTTATTTTTGTTTACTTTGGGGTGGAGGCCTTTCTCTTTTCTTTCTTTTTTTTGGCATTGTTACTCCTCCTCCATATTTGGAAGTGTACAGTAGTGGTCAATCAAGATTATATCAGTGAAGTGTCACTTTTTAGTTAGTCCTTTATTGGCTTACATTGTGTTGTGTTGTACAATCATTCCTTGCGCTCTTAAATTTGCGGATCCGTGAGAAAACAGCCTTTTTGTTACAGCGCTCACCTCTGATGGTAACGTTTTTCTCTTGAAGCACATCTTTGCCAGTATATAGGTTTCTTGCTCGGCAGACGTAGGTGCCTGAATGTTCAAGCGAAATGTTCTTGATGATGAGAGGGAGCTCCATGGAATATTCCTTCACAATGGCTTTTTTAATTCTTGTTTGGTTGTTAGCTGTCCTTGGTAAAAGCCATGTGAGGTCTTTGTATAGGTATTTGTTGGCTAGACATGACAACACCAGCGTTTGTCCTTCAACAGGTGCTTTCTTCAAGTTAACAGAGAATCCATTTGGTATATCTGTCAAAAACCAAAGCACTCTTTTAGTTCATAGGAAATCTGAAAAAAGATACAATTTCTAGGACATAGTCCAAGTATCCTTCCTGGAGCTGAAATTAAATGGTGGTGGGTGTGATTATTGAGTGAATGGAGGACATAATTGGAAATTTTTTTTATGATGCATGGAATATTTTCACAGAAATAAACTGGATGAAACACAGAGTGATATTTGGTGAGTATTCATTTGCACATTATGCATTTGATAATGTAATTTTTTGAAATGATATATTACATCATTTAAAATGCTGAATACGAAATAGGCATAATAAACAATTTAATTTTGTGAGAAAGAAAGGAGAGAAAAATGCATTTTAATATGCATTTACTAAAAAAATACTTTTTTTTAGCACCTCACAGTAATAAAATCTGAGACTAGTTGAATAGTGAGTGGCTGGAATAATGTAAAAAAGTTATATTTACTTTAGTGATTTGAAACTTCCTGTGGAAATTGCTCCCAGGTTTCCTGATGGAAGATTTTGTTTATCTTTGCCAAGCACCATCAGGAATCTCAAAATGCATTTAGTGACACTGGTCTGCCGGGAGATAAGGCTACACTGTTCCTGTCTCACCCTCAGTAATTGCAAACCCACCCAGGGCCCTGCTGCGTGCCAGCAAAACAGCCCAACAAATAGGGGAAGGATCAGAGTGATCGGGTGGAGTCTGTGGAAGATAGAGAATGAGCCATTCGACATTCAGAGATAGCTAAGAAAGCCATGGTGATTTTGATTATTATGAAGTCCCTAAAGTGAAATCTGCTTAAAACAAAGGCTTCAGATTCATGAAGGCTAATTTGAGCAGACAACCGGGGGTGGGGTGGGGACCCCCTAATCACAGAAAAAATATTAAAACAGCACTAAGTTGTGGTCAATTGATGTCTTTTTCTATTTTGTCTGCTCCTTTGAATAGTTCTGTTTCTTTCTAGAGGAGATAATTAATGGAATTAATAAAGAAGATTTTTCTACATCAAATTCATAATCAAACTAGTTAAAAGAGTAATTCAGGGATCCACACTGATCTCTAATCAACCCTCATCAGGTGGAGCCTATCATCTTGGTTAGATACCCTGCATTTTGACTAATAGCTAGCAAAAAAAACAAACCTCTCCACATTTTTTTCTACAACTATAATTTCTTGTTCATTCTGCTGAAAGAGGATTTGCTTTCGATATACCCTGAAAGAAGAAAGGAATTTGGAGAACTTCTTATGAACAGCACATAGTGTCTTTGCCTCTACTTAATTACAAAGCGGCCAAACGATTGGCTCAATATCTTGTCTTTCATACATTGCACAATATTTCTCCAGCAAATGGAAATCTTGGATTTTTGCTTTCCATTAAATCCTAGGGGCCCCTCTGTGTTTTATTATAGCAAAACAACTGCTATCAACCAAGAAGAACTCCATCTTTTAAAAAAATTAAGGGACAATAGAAAATATAGAATATGGATAGAAAATATTCACCCAGCATTTCTCCTCACAAATGTGGTGCAAAATTGGGAAAGGCCAATTGTGCCCTATCTTTGAGTTCAATTAGATTTCAATCTAATTAATTGACAGTACACGGTAGCAAAGTCTCAAAAGAGAATGGCCTTTTTAACTGCTCCCCCCTATGTTCCTGTCCCCACCTTAGCATTCTCTCTGGTTTTACCAGACATAAAATGAAAACAAACTTAAAAGTTGTTGAAAAGCTAACAGACCTCTAGCAATCAGTCTAGCCCCAAAATATCTATTTTGAATACACTGAGAGGAAATCCTTTTTAGCATCCTGGCCTTTTGTTCACAGCCATCAGCATTTTGAATTGGCATTAGTTTAAAGATATTTTTTTGTTGTTGTTCTTCTTGTTCCCTAGTAAATCTGAACATTTAGTTGTTTTTTTCTTCTTCAGCTGATTGGGAGGAGAAAATGCTAGCTAATTGCACTAGCTTAAGCTTGAACAATTTCACACAGATGCTTTTCTCATACCATACTTTTTTTAAGCCCATAGCAAGACCTACTTGAGTCTGAAACTGATTTAAAAAGCTTTCCTTTCTTGGCAGGACCAGAGGGTCCCATGGCTTACTTTTCCTCCATTCAAAGCAACTTCTTTGATAATTGCATTTAAGAGGGATGCCTGATTATATTAGCTGTTGATTAGATTTACAAGCCAAAACATTAGCACTTAAATAATATTAAATTTAGTTGTCACATCTGTCATAGCAATTCATTAATCACAAAATGGCAAAAAAACAACCCAATATACTAAATGTCATACGAATTATTGGAGCATGAAATGTACTTCACCTGTTATAAAATAACTGATGTCTCTTTTGTCCTTTCCCGCTTTATTGGATGCTATGCAGCTGTAGATTCCAGATGTTCTGGATTCAGCCACAACCAAGATGCTAGCAGTCTGTGAAAGAACAATAATTTTATACTTATACATTTGAACTGTTTTTCACAGATCCAGCTAAACAATATCTCTAATGTAATTCAATTTTTTTTAAATAATGTTATTAAAGCTTACAAATAGTGTACAAAGATAAAAGTAATGGAATAGTGCACAATGATAAAAAGTAAACAAAAAATAAGATATATAAAACGTGATTTTCTCCCCTCTCTTCAGAAGAGTGTAAACAATTTCAGCACTTGGTTCAATTACAACACATTCAATCAAATGCAAATTTCATTGCAGAAAAAGCCTATGGTAGTAATTGGACAATTAAGAGGAAAGCAGTTTTCCCAAGAGAGTTTTATTTTATCATAGTAATTGCATTTTGAATATTTTAAATTAGGATGTTTGTTTTATCTCATGCTTAAGAGGCTGCAGCAAATGAGGTCTGGTACAACGAAGGCCCTGAGTCAGAGAGAAAAATTGACCAGGAAATTTCCAGGAAAATCTGGCTTCCATTTGGAGAATGAAGAAGCAGCTAAGATAAAGAAGAGTTTCTTGCCTTTCTTACTTACATAAAAACTTAAATACTAAATACAGTTGCAAGGCAATTACTTTGCCTGTGACAAGTTAAAAAATAACAATAAGAAGTTTGGCATTGAGATTAAGCAAAATAGAATCTATTTTTGGCACACATATCCATGTTGAAAATTATGTCCAATGCTTACAATTAGTGCATGTTCAGAGATAAAGAAGATTCTGGAGAAGAAACACATGTCTGAAAAATGAAGCCACTGAGGGTAAACGGTTCTGGGAAAATAAATCATGGTGTGATTTTGATAATTTGCAAAGACTAAAATGCACTAAAGTGCACGAAATACACTTCATACTGATGATCTAGATATTCCCTTAATGAGTTGTCTCACTTTTGCTCTGAAGATCTGCTTACAAAGCAAATTTTAACTTTGCTGTGATTAATAAGAGGGAAACAGCCAACAATGGAAGCTGTCATTGTTTTACCCAAACATCACATTCATAAACAAACCACACTTTTGTCTGATGCTTTAGCCTTCTTCCCTACCATCATCAACAGCAGCCTGCCGACATTTTACAATACATCCTAAAAAAATATTTCATTAGTCACCAATATTTTCCAACTGGTGTTTGGATGCCAAAGATAATAGATAATCTCTATGTAACCACTCTCTTTCCTCTGATTTTTTTTAATAACACCTTTTGTATAAAGAAAAGCTGATAATTAAACAAAACAGGTTTCAACTGCATAGTATTCATATGCATAGTATTCTTTGCCCCAAGAAGACAAAGTATTCACAGCCATCCAAGTAACACATATATAAATAACACTGATTCTTGCCTACACAAGTGTAATAACAATGTGGGAAGATTTTTATAATAAACAAACAAATAATGAATAGAATAGAATAGAATAGAATAGAATAGAATAGAATAGAATAGAATAGAATAGAATAGAATAGAATAGAATAGAATAGAATAGAATAGAATAGAATAGAATAGGAACTGGAAGGGACCTTGGAGATCTTCTAGTCCAGCCCCCTGCTCAAGCAGGAGAACCTATTCCATCTCAGATAAGTGACTGTCTACTCTCTTCTTAAAAACCTCCAGTGATGGAGCGCCCTCCCCCCCCCCCGATTTCAGGAGGCAAGGTGTTCCACTGGTTAATTGTCCCCACTATCAGGATGTTTCTCCTTAATTCTAGGTTGCTTCCTCTCACAGTTACTGTTTTTAAGCCAGGTCTCACCTAATCTATACTTATACCTTTGATTTTCCCTGCCTAAATGTAAAACTTTGCTTTTCTCCACATTGAAACTCATTTTGTTGGATTGTTCAAGTTTGTTGAGATCTTTTTGGAATCCTGAGTTTGTCTTCTGGGTGTTGGCTACTCAGTTTGGTGTCATATGCAAATTTGATGAGTTCCCCTTCAATTCCCTCATCTAAGTCATTTATGAAGATAAGATGGAACCTTGTGGTACCCCACTGCTTTCTTCTCTCCATGTGGATGTGGTGTCATTGAGGACTACTTGTTTAGTTTGGTTTGCCAGCCAGCTATAGATCCATCTGGTGGTGATGTTGTCTATTCCACCTTTTTCTAGCTTACCAAGGAGTAAGTTGTGGTCTACTTTATCAAATGCCTTACTGAAATCTAAGTATACTATGTCCACAGCATTTCGCTGGTCTACTAGTTTAGTCACTTTATCGAAGAATGAAATAAGATTGGTTTGGCATGATCTCTTTTTAATGAACCCGTACTGGCTACTAGTTACAAATTTATTTGCTTCTAGTTGTTTGCAGATCTGTTTTTTGATTATCTTTCCTAGGATCTTCCCAGGTATTGATGTTAAACTGATTGGTCTGTAGTTTTCTGGTTCCGTTTTTCCCCCCTTTCTTGAGGATGGGAACCATATCAGCACTTTTCCAATCCTTGGCTACTTCCCTGGTGCTGCAGGATTTATGAAAGATAATGTGTAATGTGTTATGAAAGATAATGGTGTAATGGTTCTGAGATAACATCTGCCAGATCCTTCAGAACTCTGGGATGTAATCTGTCAGGTCCTAGTGATTTATACTCGTCAAGGTCAGATATTTCTTCTTGAACTGAACTGAGGTATCATCAGGGCTTTTTTGTCATAGAATGCTCAGAACGAAGTTCCGGCACCTTTTTTGGATGGAACCTTGTAGGTTAGGCAAGGCGGGTTGTATGACATGTGTGAGTTCCGGCACCTTTTTCTTTTACAAAAAAAGCACTGGGTGTCATAGATATTTCTTCCCAAGATTAATGTCATTTTTATAACATATCTTGTAACTCACATTAAATATGATGTTTTAACATGCAAGGATTGAAATAGTCTTTACAGATCAGCCTGTAACTCTCCTATCTAATCAGCAGCGATAGGAAGGGATACATTTTATATATTTTATATCCCACATAAATAACCTTCAGACAGGGACTAAGAGTCACAGAAATAATTTTCTGCAACTTGCATGAAAATGTTTAAATTAGTGTTGCCTCTATTTTAAGCTTTGAACAAGGAAACTTTTTTAATCCTGATTTTCTAACTTTTCCCTACTAAAGGATCTCAGAAAGTTTCAAAATTAAGAAAACAAAAATATTTTCATGGAACCAGTCAAATTAATAAGGAATGGTTAAGCATTCCTATCTTGATAAGTTTCTCTCATGTTCAGATGTAACTACATAGAATAAAATTGCACTGATAAAATTATTAACCTGGCCAACTATAAACAGCTGAAGAGTATAAAAATATAATGGAAAATTCTATGTAGTCTTATCTATGAGATGCTGAAGTATTAGGGCAAAATCTTCCCATCTTTTGCCATTATAATGAGAAAAATCCTGTCCTAATACTGCAGCAATATAAACTGAAAAGTAGCTCTGTTCAAACAAAAACATTAAAATACTTTCTTCAATTAATTATGTACCATCACATTGTTAGTTCTCAGCAACCACATTGATATATTTTCTCTATGACTCCTTCCTTAACATGTTCTTTCAACAGAAATTTATTTTGTGGATGTTTTTATTATTTTAATGTTTTTAAATTGTTTAAACTGTTTTATAATTTTAGAATTGTAAGCTTACCCAAAGTCACTTCACTGAGTCGAGTGGCTATAGAAATTGAATAAATAAAATAAACTGTTGTCTTATAGAATGATAAGCTAAACTCAAGTTATCTCCTAGCGGCTTATTTATTTCAGCCTGTGACAAATCATTTCCCCTTGTTCTCAATGTGGCAAGATGAACCTAGTTTTGACAGGATGGGAGTGTGCACAGATAATCATGTTGATGATGATTTGAACTCATACTGGCTGCAATCAAAAACCTCCCGGTGGTTAATGATGATAGCCATAAATTAACTTATGCGTTACAAAAAAACAATGTACAAAATTAAGGCTTACAAATACTAAAAAAATAATGAAACAGCAAACAACAGCATAACAACAAAAATGACAGGATCAGGCACTTTCCTCTGGATCTCAGAAACAAGTCAAATTTTAAATGCATAGAGAAACCAATAATAAGAGGGTCACTGCCAGAGGGAGGCAAGGAGTCTCCACTGAGGACCACTAGCTGACAACCTCACTCCACTAGCCATTTGTCCCAGGTTGTTGAGAGTCGGTTAAATTGCTAATAAATTTGGTGCAAATCAATAAAAAAAATCTTTATTGCTTATATCTGGAAATCGGAGGGTGCACACTGGGGGAAGGAACAACAATCTTCAGGTCAGACAATGTAATCTCAATATCCTTTAATTTAGAAAGATGAGCAAATGGACTCTTAATCTTACACCAGAAAGGTTTCTATTTATTCATTTCCTTACCAGGTCATTCCAATCAACCTAGTATTGGAGTGGCAAGTTTCCATACTTACAGTTTGAGTTAAATCAAATATTTAACCCCTAATAGTCCAAAATTAAAATCCAGAACAGTATTATTAATTATGTGCATGAGCATGTTTACTTATCCAGAGGGATAGCCAAAAATAGCCTGAGGCTTGTTGAAATAACCAAATAAGCAAATGTTCAATGACTTTCTGAAGAGCAGAAGGGTTGAGACATTTACAATATTTCTTTTCACTGACAATCAGCAATCAACTGGCTCCTTTTTGGTTTACAGTAAGGTTTCTAGTCAGGCTGACCTATTTTCTGTTCATCTTTTTCTGTCCCACAAATTAAGCGAGGTGTCCAGTGTCAGAAGATCTGTGATTTACTGACTAGCACTTTTTTAGGAAAGAGGAGTGTATGGAGGTAGGCAATCCTACAAATACTTTAGGTCAAGACAGGTAAGCGTTTGTATCATGGTGAATATCTTGAGCTGGGTCCAGAAAGCAGTTAGTAACCAAAGGAGCTGTTCAATACGTCACTTCTTAGAAAACACTATTCACCATCTCAGTACTGCTACATTTTCAGTTCTTTGTACTTTCCAAACCATTTTCAAGATCTCCCCCACAAAAAGAACATTTCAGTAATCCAGCACTGAGGATTACGCTTCACCAATGTCAGACTTCTGTCCAAAGGAGAGGGCAATACATTATCATTTTCTTGCTCCATCAAAAAGGATTCCCATGCTGTGAAAGCGATTCTTAAACGGAAGTTCACTCTCTCCAGATCAGACATATCTCTCAAATCTTGAAATCCAGTCCCTAGTTATCTAGGAAATCACTATCATTAAGAGCATCACTTTTTTCTAATTAACTTGCCTGGTTGCTTGTATAAACTCATTTAAAATGGACAGGGAAGAAGAACTCATGTTGATTTATATTGTTCTCTGTACAAGCTCTACAAGGGCAAAATATCTGTCTGTCTTTCTTCCAGCTTCCCAGCTTCCATCAGCAAGTCATAAACACACACTCATTTCTCATCTACTTGCTTGTTAATCCTCACTGTACTTCTGTGTAAAATCATGAAATATATATTTTTTCACTATTGCTTCACCCTGGAAAAGATTTCATGTTTTATTTACATCATTTTCCACGCCTTTTCTTTTGTTAAATGTCTTGCAAACATTTTCCTTAGCTACCAGAACCAGACATTGGGTGAAGGCCACTAAAAATATCATATTCCTTAATACTTTATTCAGTAAACAAGGGAATTATACATTGGCTTCAGAGGTTGTGGCTTGGAATTTACATTTATTAGAAAAGATTACAGTGGTAAATGGATTTTTGATCATTTATTCTATTTACTACATAACATTCTGTCTGGCTTAATATTAAAAGTATATAAAAATGAGAATTTAAACATTCCCAAAGCTCTCCTCTTCATTGTGAACAGTCACGTAATACAAGCAAAAGTTTAGTTGTGACTGGAGTAGGTTTATTGCCATACATGTAATCCCCAATTTACAACTGTAATGGAGCCTGCCCATTACAGTCAAAAGTCCTGATGGTTGTAGAGCCGGTTATCAGAAAACCTTGTAGATTGTGGTCATGTGATCACAAGATGCTGCAAACAACTATAAGTGAGGTTGGTTGCAGAGCACCTGAAACAGAACCACAGTGGGGAGGGAAATCTATCAGAACTTTAGAATCAGGTTATAAAATACCTTGCCGCGGGGGGGGCAGGCTGTCATAACTTTAAAGTAAGCAACCGGTCATAAGTCAAGGACTACCTGTTTACCCAACAAAGGATGTTGCATCAGTTATGTATTGTTATCACAATACACACAGAGATACTGAGGGCCTGATTTTGAACAAGTGTGATTCATGTTCTGTACTGAGCTGGATGCTATGGCAGCATGACAGTGTTATCAGTCAGATTTATTTCATAAAAGTAATTATATTATGATTATAAAGGTTAGAATTTGGCAGTGGCTTTCACCATTATAGTCTAATAAACAACCATTCAACCTTAGCAGGAACTTAACCGCCCTGAGTCCTTCGGGAAAGGGCGGTATATAAATCTAAATAAATAAATAAATAAATAAACTCATAAAAAAGATGCCCAAAGTTTAATTTCCCCCTCCAAAGTGCCTTACCTTGTTCTTCCCCTCTATTAAAGCTGTTCTTTGTGTAATGCTTTGGATTCTGTTTCCTGTAGTGCTTTCAGATGTCAAAACTAGCGGATTTTCTGAACTGGAGCAAAAGTCATACCTATGACAGGATAAATAAAAATGAAGCAACAGTTTAATAAAACAGCACCAAAAATAGTAAGGCATTCCCATTAACAAAACGCTGTTTCAAATTTAAATCAAACTTTCATTACTAAGTTTCCGACAGTAAGTCTGTACCCTCTGTCTTGAAATGGAAACTTGAATACAGTTACAGTTATTTCAAAGTAAATTCATGGTTTTACATTAATTATAGGTAGTAAATTAAAGTAAAACATTTTATAAAAAAACATGTGAAGGTAAAGGACAAAATGCCCTGTGGAAATCATATAGACAAAAATATAAAAACTATAGTTTATAATCAAGTAATTCCTAAATTTTTAAACTGATCCGAACAAAACTTATTACAAAAGTAATTTTTATCCACTTAGTGCAAATACTATTTCTCAGACATTTTTATAATATTTTATTTTTTAAAATTATTTCAAACTTCAAAATCTAGGTTTCAAGCTTCAGGTTTTAGGAAGGTTTTAGCTTTTCAGATGGAATCTTTCAATATTAAGAACTAAGTTTCATTTATAAAAAGTAAATTTTGAAACATCTATTCTATGTTGTATCCCATTACACACACTTTGCAGAAATTTTTCTTAATATAGAAAATATATTTAACCATCAAAATATAATTTGTTCTTTAATTTGGTACTTGAAGGTACATAATCAATCAATTGAAAGTCAATTAATAGCTTGATAATGTATTCCATGTAGTTTACAAAATTTAGGAAAAAATCTCCCAAATAATAAAAATATGGAAATTAAAATGAAACATTCTTTTTCTTTAATATTGCAGGTATCACAGAAAATGCAAATGTTATAATGTTGTATCAGGTGAAATTCTTGAAGTTCTTTTATTTTATAATTAATTAACTTGTAATCAAAACATTCAAGTGTAGCTTTGATGGAAATAATTTTCCAAACCTAATCTTACACTTATGGAAATAAATTTGGAGAAATATTCATTATCTCATACATATTGCTTCATATTTCTTTTGGAAAGTATTCTTGTGTCTATTCCACATTTCTACATTTAGTCCCTCATAGAGTTTGAGCTCTTGTCAAACTTTTTTATTTTTCATGACTAGTTTGTTAATATTTATCAACATTCTCTTTAAAGCAAACATCATTTTCCTTTGTAAATTATTGTCTTTAGCAAAGTGAAATTTTAAATTAAATGTTTGTTATTTTCATTGACAGTGATCTGTGATCAGAAAGCATCAAAATGTCCCATAATATTCTCAATCGTTTATATTAGTGTTTTTCATGCTGGCTGGGGAATTCTGGGATTTGAAGTCCACACAAAGTTGCCAAGCTTGAAAAACACTGGCTTATGTCATTGAAAAAAACAACAACTTCTCATTGTTATGCATTATTGGAAATATAAACATTATGGAAAACACAATAAACCTGATTCCACCAGGTTTATTCCAGAAGGCCTGAACCTTCTGGATTAAACTTGGGCGATATCAGTGGGAAATACAGCTAAGAAAAATGTGTGAATTGATTGCAGTAATGTGTAGAGCTGAATTGTGTGGGGGTTTTTTTCCTACTTATACTTCACAATACTATTTCACTGCACATGACTGTTAACAGCATTGCCCAGAAGCTTTAGTGTGGTTAACTGTTTCCAGGATCAGTAAAAAGACTGACAAATGGATGGACTGACAGATTGATCAACAATCTTACTTTTCATAATAAATAAAGTATCTTTGCAATAGTGGTGAATATTTGTAACTTGGATGTAGTATGAGGGTGAAGCTTCTTTCTCCGAGCTTGTGGGTTGGTTTCCAAATGTTTAGTTACCAGGCTAGGTAACATCTTCAGCAGAATTTAGGGGATGACAGTATCGGTGTTCTTCTGTTTAGAAGGGCTTCAGGTGTGGGTGTGTTGCATGAGGGTCTTGTGTGATGGGTCTTGTGACCTGATATAACCTTCCCATCACAAGATCCATCAAAAGACTCACTGAAGACTCACACCTGACCTATCACAAGACCCATCACAAGGCCCTCACTCAACACACCCACACCTGAAGCCCTTATAAGCAGAAGAACATTGACATCCCCCTAAACTATGCTGAAGATGTTATTGTACCTAGCCTGGTAATGAAACATTTGGAAACCAGTCCACAAGCTCACAGAGTGAACCTTCACCCTCAAATAAAGTATCTTCCCAAATTATTGTCAAAATTGAAATGACTGGAAAGGATTTTTTTTAAAAAATAATATTGTGTTATGTTATAATATTATAACTTGATAGTTCAAAGCTGATAGTACTATAGCTTTAGAAATAATGTGAAAATGCTTAAAAACCTGTGTGGAGTCACAAAATACTGCATACTTAAAATGATAAATTTCAAATGATGCCATATGAATGCCATATTCATAAAAGCACAGAAAATCAATTGCAATTTGGCATATAATTTACTGTGAGTGAACAGTGTTGTTTAGCATAAGACTGGATCTTCTCCAAACTCTGAATGATCAGACTCAATGAAAAGGCATCTTAATATATATAAATAAGCCAATATTCCATACAAAGCATCCTTAGCATTTATTTATTTATTTAATAATTTTATTTAATACTATTTCTATACCGCCCTTCTCCCGAAGGACTCAGGGCGGTGAACAGGGCAAGAATAAAAATACAGATTACAAAAGTTAAAACTAGATTAAATAAATGCCCACATACTAAAATACATCTTTAAAACTCAATAAAATAACCATAACAACCCCCCCCCAATCCCTTCATCAGGCCAGGCCAGCTTGTTCAAAAAAGTATGTTTTTAGCTCGCAGCGAAAGGAGCGAAGGTTGGGCGCCGTCCGGAGCTCAACCGGTAGCTGATTCCATAGCTCCGGGGCGCCCACAGAGAAGGCTCTCCCCCTGGGGGCCACCAGTCGACATTCTCTGACCGGTGGCACCCTGAGGAGGCCCTCTCTGTGGGAACGCACAGGGCGGAGGGAAGTCGATGCCGGCAGCAGGTGTTCCCTCAGGTACTCCGGACCCCTGCCATGTAGGGCTTTGAATACCATTACTAGTACCTTGAATCTCACCCGGAAGGCAACCGGTAACCAATGCAGCTCGCGGAGCAGAGGTGTAACGTGGGAGTATCGGGAGACTCCCAACACAATTCTTGCGGCTGCATTCTGTACCAGTTGGAGCTTCCGGGTGGTCCTCAAGGGCAGCCCCATGTACAGAGCGTTGCAGTAGTCTAGTCGAGAGGTCACGAGCACATGAGTGACCGTGCATAGATCATCCCGGCTTAGATAGGGCCGCAACTGGCGCACCAGGCGAACCTGGGCGAAAGCCCCCCTAGTCACAGCTCCTATGTGGTCTTCCAGGGTGAGCCGTGAATCTAGGAGGACTCCCAAGTTGCGAGCCCTATCTACGGGGGGTAATAATTCGCCCCCCATAGCGAGAGGTGGAATGTCCGAATAAACCCGGGATGAAGGTATGCAAAGCCACTCGGTCTTGTCGGGGTTGAGTTGAAGTCTGTTCCTCCCCATCCAGACCCGAACCGCCTCCAGGCAACGGGACATGTTATGTTATGCTGAAATCAAAGAAAACTTGATAAATTATGAAAAGCTCCTGGGAATGTCATATAAAGATATATGTTCACTGAACAGTACTGTATCCATTCAGCTTTTATATACTGTATTATACATTCTATCCACAACAAGACAAGCAGGATGTTGCACAAAAATTGTGTGGGTGGTGTTTAGCATCTTGACCTAGAGATGATTCAACACTAGGTCCAGATACTGAGAATTGTCCACTTTTTAAAAAAATAATAATAATTGTATGCTTTCCTTATCTATAATGTTGGTGGGGTCATGAATCAGGTTAAAGAAAGCTAGCCTGCTATTTCAAAGTATACAGCAAACAGTACTCTAAAAATTATTTGAAATTGCCAGGAGATTAGGCACTTCTGGAACGGTTGTTATTGCTTTCCTTTCATTTATTTGAGCAACAACTGTGCAAACTATTTCTAAATCTCCCTTCAGTTTCTATAAAAATGGAAAACCAGCATATTAGAATGTCCAAAGTCCTGCTAGGCAGATATTGCTAACAAAATAAAAAGAAATAAACTGGCATACATAAAATAAAGCAAAACAACTCCACTCCCAAACAAAAACATCAATCAGTAACCCATTAAGACTTAAATCCCTATTTATCAATCTATGTCTGTGATGCTCAATTGGTTTGCTGATCTGACCAGTTCCTCATCTGTAACACCCTATAGCAGTGTTTCTCAATGCTGTCAACCTTAACATGTGTGGACGTCAACTCCCAGAATCCCCCAGCCAGCATGCTGTATTCTGAGAACTGAAGTCCACACATGTTAAAAGTTTCAAGGCTGAGAAACACTGCCATATAGCAAATATGTTCCTGGAATACCTAAGATAATTATTATATAGGCTTAGAGAAATAACTTTACACTGCGGCAGTTGATTGCTAGCATATTTCTTTGCCATTGTTTGAATTGATTCTTTTTCAAAAAGAGGTAAGGAAGAAGATTTCAAACAGTCTGGTTGGTTGTTTATTTACTGTCCTATCTAGGACAATAATTCGATGTTCTTCTTTCTCTGCTTTTAAAAATATTACTTATGGTGTCAGTTTCCAATCAGTTTAAAGCAGCTGATTTTTTTAAAAACCTGTGCAATGCTGAATCTTATATAATACTTATAGTAATAATGCAAAACGTCAACTACAATCTCAACAAGCTACCAAAATTTTTGAGTGCTAAAATGGAATGGCACCATCAGTGAGAGTTTCTTGACAAACTGCCATGGCACAGAGCTCTACATGTGTAGATTCTTCCCATTGTCCAATCTTCTTACTGTCCTCCTCACCCTAAAAACTACAAAACTACAAACTACAAACTGGACTCTGTGCATTTAGATACTACATAAGGAGTGAATTTTGTTTTGCATACTTTCTTTATTCCTTCATAAATTGAAGAAAAGAATTGGAAGAATTTGATGTTAAGAACACAGGAGAAAGCAAAATAGCTTTCTGGAGAATTCTAGGAGTTGATGTCTACACATCTTTATATTACTGAGGTTTAGAAATGCTGGTCTAACCCCAACTGTATGGTTACCTATTAAAACCTAAGATTCCTTTTACTATTCTTTATGATAGGTATGATAGGTGAATTATTGTTATGTCTTTTGTTGGGAATGCAGTGTTGGCACTTCACTGCAAACCTAAAACTATGAACAAAATCACCACTCGCATGTTCCAGATATGGGATACCAGCAAATATATAGGATACCAGTGCAACTTAGAGTAACAAGGTTTTATTTACTTTAGCAATTGAGCTAAAATGGAAGCTAGTTTAGGAGGAAAGCAAGAAAACCAGAAGCACAATGATTTGGCTGTAATGGTTGTAATCAAGATATGCTTGTCTTCCAGAAAGTCTGAATATGTTGGTCATTCCATAGATTCCTTCAATGCCTATAATCAGGCTCCAGCAAAACAGGATCAGAAGGAGAAAAGAAAGAACTGAGAAGAAATTGAGGCAGAGAGAGAGAGAGAGAGAGAGAGAGAGAGAGAGAGAGAGAGAGAGAGAGAGAGAGAGAGAGAGAGAGATCCAACCTAAGTAGCATAGGGTTGTGGCAAATTAAATTAGGTTTACCATGCTGAATTTCTTGCAAGTTGATAAGTTTGATAAGTTAATCAGTTTGGTCTGGTGATTAAGACACCAGGCCATGAAAGCCAGCTGGGTGAACTTGGGCCAGTCTTTCTCAGCCCAACTCACCTCACAGGGTTGTTGTTGTGGGGAAAATAGAAGAAGGAGGAAGGTGCAGGGAAAACAGGAGGAGAAAGATGTATTGCATGTGTTCGCTGCCTTCAATTATTTGTAAAACTAATAAAGGCAGGACATAAACAAATAAAAGATATGAACCCAGAATTTTCTTGTTCACAGCTTAGTTGTTTATCAATGTTATTTGTTCAAATTTCATCTTGTTACTTTCTTTAAAAATTGTGTTGGGATTTATCCATAATATAAATAGCAATAGGAATCTATTTTTCATAAGGTGAAATCCTGTCATATGAAAAAGACCAACATCAAAAAAGATGCAAAATCCATTGTAGACTTGACTGTATTCCAGTTTCACTGTGAATCATCTAGTAGTTTCAATAATGCAAACTCAGTGGGATATAACCCACTCAGCAATGTCTCCAGTGACTCATTCTCCATGTAGTGCAAATGAGCTATTCTGTTCAGAATTGTAATTGTAATCATGAAGATAGCTAATATTTGGAATGTATACAGAGCTTAATGTTTATTTTAGATAGTAAATATTCAGAAGCCTTGATTTCTGCCCCCCCTCCCAAATTCTCAGATATCTGTCACTGATAAATAGGGGGCTTACTATATATGCCACTCCAGTCATTAATGAACTTGAACAGCTTGCATAGCCTGCTAGGCAAATGAGATTAAAACAACGATAGAAATAAAAGAAGGAAAAACCCATAAAACCTATTTTATCTACCCAGAAAATGATCTTTCTGATTAGCCATGGGCAATATCAATCCATCCACAAGAAAGACATTCCAACTGAAGAAGTTATAGCCTCATAATGTATCTATTCCCAAAGTACTAAAAGCCTTCCTAAAAACCAACATGGTTAAGTCTAATTATGGAGGAATGCTGTTTTAGGCAGAATTGGAAAGTCATTCCTTCATGGACATTACTGATGGCGTTTCTGAAGAAAGGGAAGTCCTCTCTTCCTGATCTTATTGGATAGGCAGATGCAGTCAAGAGTGAGTGTTCCTGGGGACACTAATGTTTTCCTTATGCAACTTGGAAATAAAGCTATAGCTTTATTATACCTCCAACTCAGGAGCACATGGTTCAATCAGTGATGAAAATGTCATTTTACCAGTAAATATTTCATACCTATCTATCACATATCCGTGTTTAAAGATCCAGTTAATTTGTGTTTGGGAAAGCATCATTCAGCTTTGGAAACCAGAAGTCATCAATTTTAGTTTCAATTTCCACAGAAATGAGGAAAGAGGAAGAAGCAGTCAAAGCTGTAAATCTAATAATCCTACATTCAAGAACACCAGCTCTGTAAAAAAAAAGTGCACTTTCCCAAACAGTATCTGTTATGTGCTGGGTTCTTTGCTTCAGTGATGAGACGAGGCAAGTGAGCTCAGCAATGATCATTGTTTATTGCTTGCAGGATCTGAACTGAGAAACAGGGCTGCGAATGCAGCAATTTATACCCTGGCCTCTAGGCGGCGGCCAATAGGTTTAAAGCAACCTATTGCCGCTCTAGAGGGAGCCAATGGCGGTGCTGGAGACGGGTTGTCTGAGGAGCTGGGAGCCGTTAGCCAGCTTCCCTGCTTAAGCAACCTTCCAGCAATTAACCCACATGGTGTTCCCTTAACAAAACAAAGCCCAATACATTACAGTATCCAATCCTCAGGAGGCACATTTTGTATGCTTTGGCCTTTACAGATCATATATTGCTAAGTTTTAAAAGGCACATATACCTAGGACATCAACCAGCAAGCTCTTGAGAAGGAATCTAGGACAGAGGGGGAGATGGGGAAAAAAAAAGACATGACTCTTAAGGATACATCAAACTCTTAAGGAAGTAAATTGTGCCATGTTTGAAGATGCAAAGATAATCACTGTGCTGGGAACCGTCTTATATGCAGGAGGAAGCCAAACAACAAGAGGAAAGCAGCATATGCTCCTAATTTCGCACAGGAAGCTTCCAGCACCTCCTGCCTAAGTAAGATAAGAAAACTCCCATGGCCTATTCTAGACAAGGCCACTGTTATCACCCTTAGCTTCACACTATCCTCTCCCTATTCCACAGTTTGCTGTCTTAATGAGATCCTACCTCCAATTGCTTGCAGCTTGCCAAGTACAATAGAATGAAATATTTATAACTCTGGATAGGGAAGCTTTCCAGGCTGAAAGCTGACCGCATGTCACCTTGATATTTGTCCATGTATTTAAAATATAAACCAGTTTATTGATTACAAGGACTGCTGATATAAAATCAAGTAACAGGGCTGCATTATGAGTGCTCAGTTCACTCATAAAAGCACAACTGTTACTGTGATCATCTGAATACATTATTTGCATTGTAATTTACAAGTCTGTAAAATACAAACTTGTATTTTACCAGTTTAACATTTCAGATAAAGAATGCTCTGATCCATAGAATATTACTGAATAATAGGTTTTGAATATAACTGTTGCCTGTAAAAAGATTACAGTCTTAAGACTTTTTAAAAACCTGCTAGGGAAAAAAAATACCAGAATTCACAGCAAGATAAGATATGGATTTTGTCTTTTAAAAAGAATTTATAGCAATGTTTTGAAACGTACACAGCACACATTTTAGTGCATATAGAATCCAATAAAAGGAACTGTAAAATGTGTCACAAGTTACTATTAAAAACAATCATATGCAACTTTGCAAATCCTTTCTGATTCATTATAAGAAGTATTTAGGCAAATGTTGCTTGTTTATGACACATCCTGAAATTATGGATGATTTTCAAAAGGACATTCCAGTGTCATTTTGGGGGAAAATACAGACCCTTAAATACAAAGAGAAGTATTAATGACTTTCAGTGTATGAAAGACATAAAAATGATGTCATCTTTTAAAAAAAATAAAAATAAAAGGTACAACAGCTTCTTTCGACCACACCTAGTCATTCACATTCCATGTTGTAGCTGAATTTATTCCAAAATTATATCACCTTTCTTCAAGTGTTACCATTGTGAAGCCATTTGCTTTCCCTTCCCCTTCCCTTGAAAAAATTCTACCAAGTGTCTGGAAAAAAATAGCCATGCTATTTCCAGCAATATCATTGATTACATCTTCCATTCCCTGAAAAATTATTCACTACTTTTCTGCCTTTGATGTCCAGAATCCACAGGGAAGTAAAACTATGATCTCAGAAACATAACTAAACAGGTTGAGAGGTGGGGAATCTTGTTCACAAATGTACCAGCAAAATGCCAGAATTACTCAATGAAAGCTGTACAATACAGATTCCAAAACACAAACTGATGTCTACATGGTTCATACAGAAGGAACAACTAGAATCTAACCAATGACAACTATACATTGGTGTCGTCTGTTTCTTTTCCATTTATTTCCTTCATTATTTGTGCTGGATTAAGACTAATAGGAATCAGACAATAAGTCCATATATAATTAAAGGCCCAAGTTCACATGAACAATGTAACATAAGAGACATCCACAAAAGGTCACTAGGTTGCCTGTTTTGACATTTATTACAGGGAGTTAACTAGACATTTATTAATACCTACTTGTCATCTGAACCAATTCTAACATGACAGAGAGTGAAATAGAACAATCCTGGCAGTATTCCAAGGAAGGAATCTTCCTTATTAAACCCACAACTTTTCTAGGCTCATTATGGGTGTTATATGCCTTTGCTTCCTGAATGAATCAGTGACCTAATGTTTCTGAATGCAATACGATGGCATGTTCTAGGGATTACTCAACTTCCTATCTCCAATGAGTTGTGTTACACCAGGCAGATAAATATTGTCTTTTATAGTTTCCAAGCAGTTTTATAGTCTCTACATGTGTGTATTCTATGAATAGGAATGCATGCGTTTGCTGCACAGATCAGCACACTGTGAAGATAGCTAAAAGCAACAATGGGTCTAACAGAAAAGAAATATATTAGGAAAGAAAGGGGATCTGAGGAAGTTACTAAACAAGGACTCTCTCTATATCTATTTATGAACATGTAAAGTTAAGTTTTTCACAGTTATTTGCAGCTGTTTGGCTGGAAAGGGTCCATCTGTATCACATGCATTGACTAACCATCTTCATACTATTACTGTTTCTGTGCTATTAAGACCACAGAACCTTGACCTAGGCTATAGTTTGTAATAAATTCCTTTAATGTGATCAATCTACTTTTAACAAGCAGCCTCACACTCAGATTGGCACACTGTATAAAACTAAACAGTCCTTGAATTACATTGTTGTGCCATCAAAGTTACTCATTAGTAATGATACCATCTTTAGTTCCAGTTCTTTAGCTGTGTTAGCCTTTATTCACAAATAATTTAAAAAACAGGAAAGAGCAAAAATTGAAGAGGTAAGGATAAGGACAAGCCTAATAAAAAATGGTTTAACACTAGAAAAAAATGAAGAAGCTTTAAACAAAGCAACAAATATCAGAATAGCTGGGAAAACTGAATGCTACGAGACATAAATTACCCAATTTTTCAATCAGACCACAGGTAATTCTACCAAACTATAAATGGCAATAGGAATTTTGAAAATGGAAAACCAAAGAAAAAGGAAACAATCCAGCTTTGAAAAACTCTATGGGAAACCAAGAAGACATGAGAAAGGAAAAGAAAATTCTGGATGAATAGAAAGAATCTGAAGATGAATTTAATAAAAATCAAATGGAAAAACTTTAATAATAACAATGTTGTTGTTAGTTGCAAAGTCGTGTCCGACCCATTGTGACCCCATGGACAATGTTCCTCCAGGCCTTCCTGTCCTCTACCATCTTCTGGAGTCCATTTAGGCTCATGCCTACTGTGACTCCATCCAGCTAACTCATTCTCTGTCGTCCCCTTCTTCTCTTGCCCTCAACCTTTCCCAGCATTAGGCTCTTCTCCAGTGAGTCCTTCCTTCTCATAAGGTGGCCAAAGTATTTGAGTTTCAACTTCAGGATCTGGCCTTCTAAAGAGCAGTCAGGGTTGATCTCCTTTAGGACTGACCGGTTTGATCACCTTGCAGGCCAAGGGACTCGCAGGAGTCTTCTCCAGCGCCATAGTTCAAAGGCTTCAATTCTTTGGCGCTCAGCCTTTCTTATGGTCCAAATTTTACAGCCATACATTGCAACTGGGAAGACCATAGCCTTGACTATAGGCACTTTTGTTGGCAGGGTAATGTCTCTGCTTTTTAGTGTGCTGTCTAGGTTTGCCATGGCTTTTCTCCTCAGGAGCAAGCATCTTTTAATTTCTTGGCTGCAGTCCCCGTCTGCGGTGATCTTGGAGCCCAGGAAAATAAAATCTGTCACTACCTCCATTTCTTCCCCATCTATTTGCCAGGAATTGAGAGGGCCGGATGCCATGATCTTAGTTTTCTTAATGTTCAGTTTCAACCCAACTTTTGCACTCTCCTTCTTCACTCGCAACAAGAGGCTCTTTAGTTCCTCTTCACTTTCTGCCATTAGAGTGGTATCATCTGCATATCTTAGGTTGTTGATATTTCTCCCGGCAATCTTAATTCCAACTTTTGATTCATCTAGCCCTGCCTTTCTCATGATGTCCTCTGCATATAAGTTAAACAGGCAGGGTAACAGTATACAGCCTTGCTGGACTAATAATAACAATAAAACACAATAATAACTAATAATAACAATAGAAATGGTTAAAAATTGAACAAAAAGAATTAAAAACAGGACATCTCCTCAAAGTGATCAAGTGCATGGCTTTTGGTTCAAATATCTGCCTAAGTTACATCCAATTATAGCTAAACATCTTAATGAAGTAATGCATAAAGGGGACATCAGCAAATAGCTGGCAAAATATATCTGATTCAAAAAGACCCAGAAAATGTAGGCCCTATAACGTACTTGCTTGTATGCTTAAATACTTGCTTGTTTAAATTACTCACAGGCATAGTAGCAGACAACATCCAAGATTAGTTAGAAGAAAATAATATCCTCCCCATTGAACAGAAAGGGGGGGGGAAAGGAAAAACATAGGCACCAAATATCAACTTTTGACTGATAAAATGGTTCTGGAGAAAAACCATTTTGAATATGGTCTAAATTGTTATAAAAAGGTATTTGATTCATTACCATATAGCTGGATCATCAGATGTTTGAAAACACAGGTATCAGAATGTTAGAGTGTTAATAGAAAAACTAACAAAGTGGTAGAAGACATAACTGGTGGTTGGAAATGAAAAATATGAGCTTAACCTTCGGGGAGGAATCTTCCAGGATGACATTATCTTTTTTATTATTTGTCATTGTCATGATACCACCTTCAGTGATTTGCAAGAAAATAAATCTTGGCTGTCAAACAGCAAAACATGTTAATAAAATCCCAACTTTGTTTTCTATGGAAGATCTGAAGCTTTCTGAAAAATCAGAAATCAAAATCCAGTCATTGCCAAATTGACAGTCATTGACAGAATTTTTAGCACAGCTATAGCAATGGAATTCAACTGAGGAAATGTTCTTCAGTAGCAACATAGAAGCATAAAATCACGAACAATTAATGGAATTAAAATACCAAATGACCAACCATCCAGGGCTATCATGATGAGGCCTGCAAGTATCTGGCCATTTCATAGTTAGATAACATCAAGTATGGACAACTTAAAAATGTGATTATTAAAGAGTATGTCCAAAGATGAGAAAATTGCTAAAGACACCATCCAAGCCATCAATTCCTAGGCTATACCCGTGATACAATATATTGCTGGAATTATTAACTGGACCCAAGCTGAACTGGACAGAAAAGCAAGAAGACAGGTGACTATTCACTATGCATTACATCCCCATAATGATTTTGATAAATTACATATGCCCGACAGAAATGGAAGCAGAGGTTTACTTCTGTTAAACAAACTGTCAAAATAAAAAAGCATAGATTGGCTGATTATTTTAAAAACCAGCAAGAACTGATGAAAGTTAAAAACTGGAACTTACTAAAAGTATAGGAAACAAAAAGTGAATATCGAAATAATGTAATAAGAATACAAACAGAATGCTGGCAAGGAAAAGCATCACATGGTCAATGTCTATAAAACATTGAGGAGGAAGCAGATAAAGATAAATTCTGGCAATGGCATACAAGAGGAAAATTTGAAAAAGAAACTAAACCCTTGATTTTGTCTGTGCAAGAGCAAACTATTTGAACTAATGCAATCAAGGCCAGAATTGAAAAGTTAACAAATGATTCAAAGAGCAGATTATGCAAAGAAGCAAAACAAAAAACAAAAACAAAAAACCCCAGTAGATCCCATTCTCAGCTCGTGCAAGAGGATTCCACAAATTGATTATAAACAATAGCATAATATAGTGGCCATAATGATTCCCTGGAACATCTTGAAAAATTATCAAGTAACAGTAATGAAAAATTGGTAGGAACAAAGAGTTGAAAATGTAGCCAAATATGAGCAGATTAAAATATTGTGGGATTTCTAAATACAGATTGATAAAGTCATGGCTAACAACATATATAACAGATATAACTGTGATTGAAAAGAAGAATGTGTGGATAATTGATGTGCCAATACCAAGATAGTAAAATAGGAAACAAAGAATTGGAGAAGATCACAAAGTATCAATATCTGAAAATCAAAACTCAAAGATCATGGCATAAAGTGGCCATGGTTATCCACATATATACTATGTCAATATATTACAACATCCTAGGTTCTTGGGAAGGTTGATGTGTATGAAGGCCAACACTAGCTAATGACCTGGCAACTGTGAGTTCACAATATTTTGAACAGAGTAATAATTATTATAAATATGTATGCTTATCAGATTGAATTCTGGAGAATACGGATAGGCAAATAATACAATAACTAGAAAAATTGTACAATAAACTATAAACTGGTTGGAGTTATAGAGGCCTAAGATTTAATGCCAGTTCACCCACTGGATTACCTTGTGAAACCAATTATCTCTGGTTTTTACATCTCCTGAATAAAATCTATCTGGTACAAAATGCATTGATTAGTAACATGTAGTGATAAATAAGATCACTGCAGATAAGATCACTGCAGATGGGGACTGTAGCCAAGAAATTAAAAGACGCTTGCTCCTGGGGAGGAAAGCCATGGCAAATCTAGACAGCACACTAAAAAGCAGAGACATCACCCTGTCAACAAAAGTGCGTATAGTCAAGGCTATGGTCTTCCCAGTTGCAATGTATGGCAGTGAAAGTTGGACCATAAGAAAGGCTGAGCGCCAAAGAATTGAGGCCTTTGAACTGTGGTGCTGGAGAAGACTCCTGCGAGTCCCTTGGACTGCAAGGCGATCAAACCGGTCAGTCCTAGAGGAGATCAATCCTGACTGCTCTTTAGAAGGCCAGATCCTGAAGCTAAAACTCAAGTACTTTGGCCACCTAATGAGAAGGAAGGACTCACTGGAGAAGAGCCTAATGCTGGGAAAGATCGAGGGCAATAGAAGAAGGGGACGTCAGAGAATGAGGTGGCTGGATGGAGTCACTGAAGCAGTAGGCGTGAGCTTAAATGGACTCCAGAAGATGGTAGAGGACAGGAAGGCCTGGAGGAATGTTGTCCATAGGGTCGCGATGGGTCGGACACGACTTCGCAGCTAACAACAACAACAACAGTGATAAATAAATATTTGAACATGGCTTATTAAAGACCCCAAAATCATCTGCTGATGAGGTCAAAGACTGTGTCCTCTATGTCCCATAAAGAACATTATGGCAAGATGGAGACCAACCTGGCCCCTCAAGTAAGCATGAGAATGTCAGCTACAGAGAATTTGAACTCCTGAATTAAAGACAGAATACAGAATTAACAATAGATGAATTTGCTTTGTAGATAGAGATAGAGATAGAAAGCAATTCAGTAATTCATTCTGGAGAATGAATTTTTAAAAAAGAAAACAAAAGGAATAATTCAACCACAAGCACTTAGATCCAATCTATCTATTGTGCATGATGTGCATATACTGAAATCAGCAAGTTATTTTTAGTTTAGTCCCTGTTCCAAGCATATTTAGATGAGCACAGATCCAGAGCTGACTCACCAAAATAGATTGGATGTTTTGAATTGTTTCAGAACGATTTAATGCTGGGAAATACAGTATATTCTCCAGTTGGATGAATGCCAAAAGGCAGAATACTCTTGGCTAATGAGCAATTATGAGCAATGGGCAATAACTCTTTCTCAAATTTTTAGAAGATGGTCTACAGTGGAGAAACATTTCAAGTCACTGGGGACTGATTAGTAATTTCACCTGACCTTTAACTTTATTATTTTAAAATTCCAAATATGTATTGTTCTTAAAACAGTTTTGGATATATGAATTAGGTAGCCATTTCATCTGGTCAAATTTTGGAAGCATTGGTTAAAACAAAAGGAAAAATAAAACAAAAAGATGGAACTTTTGACACGGAAGTGTGAGTATCCGTGTTAATCCATATTATTCTTTTTTCCTCCAATTTTTCTCCTTACATCTGAACAATCAACTAATAACCTCTTTCACTGAGCATTTTTAATTTCTTTATTAAGATATTTTGCGGGGAGTGTCATTCTGCATGCACTTTATTTATTTATCTATTTATTTAATTCAATAATACGCTGCCCATGTCATATTTTGAGCTGACTGTGCAGCTCACAATATTCTTACATGTTTCATTTTAGCAATCACTTTTGCACATCACAAATAGAGATGCAGCCATTTTTATCCCATCAAACATCAAATTAAGTTTGTTGGGTCAAATTGGGTTTGTTGTCTTACAATAGAATAAGGATTTTCATATTCTAACATAATTTCCATGAGGATTCGCTGTACAATTGATTCTTCCACACAGTCTTCTTTCACATCAATATCAGAATTACCCAGGAAGGGCTATGTGAAAATGTACGTCAGGATACCACAATAATGATGGATATTCTAGGTAATAACTTGATTGTTAACCTAGTAATAATACTATTAAATATTTAAAAATGGCTAGTTTGAATTTTGGAAACATAAGATTTCCTGAGAATGAACACAGGAAGAGTAATTTATAGAATTGCTAACTTAGCAGTATGAGAGGTCACGTATAAAATGTCATGAAGGAACAGTCAATCTTTCCCAGCCTAAGGGAATCAGGTCTAAGGATAGTTCCAACTAACTACACTCTCTGACAGCTGAAGTGGCCAATTTGAACAGTCTTCTCCATAATGGGATTACAACTCATCTGATTACAGACACATGGTGACTGTGGCATTCAGAGAGTCAAGAGCCAATACATGTTGAAGACATCTGGTTCTGAAACAGTGCTTTACAGAAATAACTGTTCCTAACTCCATAATAATTTTGTTGGGCAAAAAAAGTTATTTTGAGGAAAAAAACTTTCTTCTCTTTGACTTGAAACTGTCCTAGTAGTTTTGTCTTTCGGTCTTTGTTCATCTGTGTCTATCTAGAGCACAAGCATACCACAGCAATCTTTCAGAACAATGTCTTTGTCTGATCTCAAGCCCATAAGTCAGCATGAAGTCATCCTTATCTATGTCAGTGTTAAAGTCATGATTCACCTTAATGCAACATAGTTTTGCTGTAGATATTATCTAAGGCATTTTACTGACCATTCTGTTAGCAGTACAGCCAGCTTAACATCAATTGCTCACTTTAGCTGATGCAGGCCTGTCTTTTTTCTTCAGTCTCTGGCCAACATCTTTTGCTTTGGACAGTATCTTTCAAACCAAGCTCTCATCTTTACCTGCTAGTTCTCAGACCCAATCCTTGGCTGAGGAACCTGGATCAGCCTGAATAACAGCTGTCCAATGGTGAGGAGAAATTGCGGATAAAGCTTACATGGTGAAGAAATGGGAGAGTTATCTCTTTCTCTGCTACTGATACTGTGGAAAGAACTTTCCTTCCTTTGGTCAGCTACTATTTAGGCTGCTTTTGAAGACAGATTTAATGTTCTTTTGGAATAGCATTCTTTTGGTGTAAGCTGCTGAGTGACAACTGGACTGCAGCCACATACAAAAATGTTAAATAAATAAACAGCTGATATAAATTGTTCTTCAATCTCTTTCTTTTGAAGTTAATAGTGCCAGATAACTGAACTCAAATCCATTTACTTTATGTCCTAGCTACATTAATGAATATATGTTCAGTGCATATTTATCCTCTGAAAAGTAATGTTTGATGAGAAGGCAGAAAAACAAAGTGAGAGGATTCTGCCAATCCCTGTTCTTAATGCCTTATATGTGGTAGACATAAAGACAGTAGCATTTACTACCATGGTACCTTTGCAGGATAGGCTTTTCCAGAGAAGATAGCAAGGTTTATACCAATATATTTACTTGGATAGCACTTCTACTCAGGTGTAAGGAAGTGTTTTGAGTTCTCATTCAAGAGTGAAACAAATGTGAGTCCATGTATTAAATGAATGAGTTCATGTATTAAATGAAACTGTTTAACGCATTGCTACCTTAAAAATAAGACCCAGTCAAAGGATGTCTTCTCCCACTCAGAAGAGTATGAGTGTGTGAATATAGAGATCTCATTGTCTCAGAGACTGTACACTGTCTTATGAATTCTTCAACAGTAGAGCAAATTTCAAAGAATTAGTTGGGTTGGACTTCTTTCAGTCTCTTGCATAACCAACTTTCTTCACTTCCACAATGCAACCACATGTTTCCACCCATATATCTGTCATTGCTCAATTCTCCTTCATTAATGTTTTTTCTGTTGACATCTGGTCCATCTCCTTGGCACTCGTTACTTCTACCTCTGGCCTGGCCTTTTTTGATCTCTGTTGCTTATAGAAATGAATGGCACCATACTTTTCTTATTGGGAAGTACAGCAGTATATTTTAGTCACAGTGGGTAAGTGGAAGTTTGTGGCACATTTCCAAGCTAATTCTTTTCCCCTCTAATTCTATCAATAGAAAGGAAGAGGAGAAAAACCATAGCTCTATGAGCACGCTCTTTTCTTTAAAAGATCCCGGGTTCAATCTTTGGGTATGGTTAAGAACTTAGCTCTTAACTGCCAATCAATGTAAGGGAGAATGGCCTGATTCACAGTGATACTCATGGCTGATCCATAACACTAAAAGGCTAGAATTTATTTGTGAATAACAAATCCAAGGAAAAAGGTAAGTAGGTAGATGACAGAAAGACAGACGGATAAACCAGTCTTTTCAAATGACGTGCAACAGAGGATTTAAATTATCCTGACATCTTCTGGGAATCTAACGCTGCCAAGGCTCAGAGATCCAAAACATTCTGATCCTCTCTTCCTGACAACTCCATTTCTCAAAAGGTGAAAGAAGCGGGGTCTCCTATCCTATGCTTAATCCCCACCAACAGGCAAGAATCAGATGAAGAATTAAAGACGGCATCTTGAGGGAAAGTGATCATGCTATACTTGAATATATGCTCTCTGAAGGAAGAGGAACTAAAGCTTGCCTACTGAACTTCAGATAGTGATGAACTTCAAAGGTTTTTCAGATTACAGTTCCATCAGTCTGGCATGTATGTAAGGCAAGATATTCAAACTCATAATCAAGCAGCATATTTCTAAGCATTGTATAGGCCATGCTGCAATTTCAGGTAAAAATCAGTGCTTGTTTAATTTCTTTTCATCCCAACAATGTCTTTAGATAACCTGCCTGGGGAACAAAACCAGTGACACTGATGGAGTTACTTAATGGGTAACAAAACATCAACAAGCAAACAACAAAGCTCAGAGAGCACCAAGAACCCCACAGTAAAACCAGCTTTTGCATCATCAAGGCATCCCACCTCCTCCTCTGTGACTCGTAATACCAACATAATTAATTTAAAACATTTTAAATATTAAGCGTAAATAGCTTAAGCTGAGTTGCACATTGCATGAAGAAGATGTTTAATGACAACATAGAAGGGCAATGATAGAGTATTGGAAGCAAGGATAAAAAAATGATCTACCTTGTTCTGGAATGGTTCTGTTGACATGGCTGCCAGGTCCATTTTATCACAGGTTGAGGAATACCATAAACAATGCATGTTAAAATTTGCTTAGTTCCTAGTTGATAGAGATTAGGACCAGGAATTGATGACACTTTTTCATAAATCTGAGGTTTCACTGTTAACAAACAAGAACAGGAGTAAACTGAAATTTTATTCTAAAATAAAATGGAAAGAATTACTGTTTCTGAAGAAAAACTAAGATTTTGGCCCCTTCCACATACAGTGTTTGTTGATCTGACACCATTTCTGCCTATATGTGTCTCTACCATGCAACTTCCTACAACCTTGGAAAATCAGAAACAGTTTGTCCTCTGCTTCAGAAGTGCTGCAATAGCAGTTTTGCAATGCTTGTTTTGAAGCTACAGTTCTAGGAACTTCCAACCTTTCCTAACTAGTTTCTCTAGAATTCCCTCCTTCTCTCCAGAATCCAACTGGTGGGCTCCTTCTGCCCTATCTTTCTCCAGTGGACAAACAATTACACTCCTCATTTGACAGTGACTAGCCTATTTTTTCCCCTTCTTTTTGAGATGAAGAGGGAAGATGAAGAGAGGGCATTGGCTGCAGGCTCAAACAACCCATTTGCACGGACCCTTGCATGGTAGTGCAGCACATAAGCTAATCAGCTGGTGACAGAAAAGCTGAGCATGGAAATGCCATTTTTTAAAAGACACTAATACCTTTGTCAGAATGATTTTAGCATAACAAGGTGATCTCTGATAATGAAAACATTTTTAGAATATTTATGTTTAGTCAGAATTCAAGATAACTTAATTTTCTATAGGATTGCAGCTTACTGTCACTGATAGTAATGTGGACTCACCGTTTATTCTGAGTGTTATTGTTAAATTTTTTTGTAGGTTCCATTGCCGGGTGGTCAACATTATAGTGTAGTTTCCTGCATCTTCTTCAGAAACATGTTTTATAATGAGTGAGAAACCTTTAATTTTATATCTGGCACACATTTCAGCAGCAGGTAACCCATCCTTCAACCTGTGAAAAGACAATCAAATCCATAATTGCTTGTGATGTTGCTACATATGTTACCTATGTGATATGTAAACATTTATAGGAAATAAGCAGAGCACATTTTTATGGATCAAGAACCATACTTATTCTTTTAGTAGCACGCTAGAGGCATACTTTATAGTTAAGGCCAGTAGGAAGAAATAGGAACAGCAGGTATAAAAACTGAAATTTTTTTGTAATTCACTGGAATTACATTAATGTGGTTAATATGATTACTCTTCGATTGTGTATTTACTAATTTTCCACTTACATCCATGGAAAAATGATAATCTTTAAAGACAGGCTTTGAATAATGTCTAGGAGACACATATCTAAGTCTTCTGTGGACCAGACTCAGCCCTGCTGTGCAGCTCTGATGTAAGACATTGAGGGTTTGAGGAACAAATTATATTACAAGACTTTATAAATGTTTAAAAGCTAATTAATGGTAAATTTAGTGTATTTATTCAAAATCCATATTAATGGGTAGCTGCAAATAATCTTCATTTTTATTCATTTACTCACTATACGCCTACTCAAATACTAGTTGTTAAAAGGAATGTGAAGTCTTTGAAGTATTCATGAAATGAAATGTTGGACATTACTTTTATTAAATATTATTAGGGAATACATGGATACAGAAAAGTGACAGGAGTTAACTACAACCACAGTCTCCTGGAGTGTGTGGAATTCCTCCTGTTTTAGTTCTTTATTAAAAGACATTCCAAACTTAAAATTTCTAGGGAACATCAGAATATTTGAACATATAACCCAGAAAAACTTCTCCTATTTTAATACTATCTTAAATCTACAAAGCTAATAATTTTACTGGCAATAATTTGAAACTGAAAATAACTCCCAAGTGTTTGAAATGTCATTCTTAAAATCAGCATGACATTTAAATGATTCTGTATTACGTCTCTACTCTTCTCAATGATGATGGAGCTTTATTATATTGGATGTAGTTTTTTGGACTAAATCAAGGGTGTCAAACTGCCAGTCCACAGGCTGGATGTGTTACATGCCCACCCCAGCTCCGGCAAGGGAAAAAAAGTTGTGATACATTGCGCTACGGTGACACGGTGAGTTTGACACCCTTGGACTAAATGATCACCCAGAATCAACAACTAGTTCTTTTGAAAGTCAGTCTAAATCAGGGGTGTCAAACTGCCGGTCCATGGGCTAGACATGTCATGAGGAAACCGCTCCCACCCCATTGCCAGCAATGGGGGGAAAGCTCAGATACGAGTTTGACATGTCTGGTCTAAATGGTTAAACTCCTTGACAGTTCACTCTGAAAAAGAGAGTTTCCTTCTCTTCTGATATTGTTCAGAAGAAGAAGAAGAAAGTTGCACCCTTAGCCCCATGCAAACCAGTCATAGAAGATGAGGTGGATATAACCAAGTGTGATATTTGGGGATCTGATGCCACATCTCAAGTGTATGCACAAGGAAGCACACAATTAAAATGCTAATAATTGCTGATTTGCTTACATTTCCAACAATATTTTTTTTAAAATATATGATTTAATTTTAGATCTTATAAAAAATTAATTAAAATGTTTAATATAGCAGTGCTAATGTCTGCTCATTATTTTACTTTAATAAACATTATTTTATAGATTATTTGTGGTATTTCCTGCATTTCTGTTCAATCTATTCAATTAGCTAATAAAACCGACATAAAAAGAGAGGTGAGGAAACAAAAATAATAGTACACAAAAATTGAGAATTGACCATTGCAATTGACCATGTCTATAGATTTGACCATGAAGCTATGGTCAAAGACTGGAGGCTTGGTTGCTCTCAGAGGTGTATCTGGAGTGAAATGTGTCTTCTAAAGGCAGGGGTGGGTCTTTTCCAAGTGCTAGAAACACAGAACTTTTCCTGGCAATTTTAAAACATAATAACAGGCTAATGACAGTGAAATAGTCTTATTCAAAACTGAAGTCATTTAATATGTTAAATTGAATCTGATGAACAATTGGCAATTAATGCTGGTTCTTCAGTCAAGGAATCATTGCACATCTTACAATACACCAGTTAGCAGCCTAGTGGCTACTTTCAACATTTTTCCCCCCAGACTGGATCTAGGAATTAAAAATTGTAGTGGTCAAAATAACAGGCAATTGCCAGATTGAATTAGGCCAGGAAAAGGCATAGCAAACCACTAGCTGTGATTAAGCAAATGTACTCTTCCTAACAGCTGCCTCCTTTAAATCCAATGGCAAATAGCATTCCCAGGCTGTGGGCCTGCATCCAACTCTTTTCCAGCTTCTGTTTTTTATTTAGAAATGTGATTGTTTCAAAGGTGGAAATCCAAGCTTTAGAGCACACATTAAATTTGGCTGCAAGTATGGTGAACTAATGCCACACATGCATGTAGGGAACTGTTCTCCTAATCAGTCTTGTAGGACTGCTTTTGTGAAACACTAATGAATTCAGGAATAGCTACTGCCATTTAGAATGATTTGAATGAAAACAAAGGCAAAAATGAGATCAAAATTGATACCATTGTTTCACAGGCAAATAACACAAAACCACTCCTTAAATAGTATGTTCATGACCAAAGAAAATCTCAGGTCAATTAGAACTATAGAAGTTGTATGAAATGTGTAGAAAAACAATGGGTTTTCAGAAAACACGCATTTCCCTGTTTGGGCCAAATTATAAGGCATCTTACTGTGATGGAGTAGGAGTGGCGGGGGAGGGGGCAATCCTTCCTCTCTGTATCACTTTTTAAGAGCACATCTGCTCAAGATGTTTACCTCTAATAATACTTCAACAGTAAGGCCAATAACATGACTGAAGTGCCTTGACACTCTAAACAAACTTGTTTCAGAGAAATATTTTCTTTACCTCATGAATCTCCTGTCTATATGCATATTTGTGTGTACTTCTAAGATTTATGAAATGCACCTTCTATTAAATTATATACCAGTACTCCACTAAATTAAAGTTTCTAAAATGTTTGAGACAAACATAATTTCTGGTACCCTCAAGGACTGCAACAAGTTGTTCTAATAGTAAGAACATATTAAATATTGGCTTTTTTCTATTTCCAGGATGTTTTGCAACTTCCAAATCCTATAGGCCTAGTATTTTATCATGAAGTGTTAAGATCATTTCATGGCTCTAATAGAGAGAAAAAAATGCAAAGCTATTCTTTGCTGAAATAATATATAGATTAATAAATTGGGGAAATTCCTTTGCATGCAAATACTATGGCTTTAAGTTATTGGCACATAATTTTAAAGTTGTCATTAGCAAAAGAAGCCATATATTGAGAGATCTCGGGTACAAGACACAAAAAGAAAAATATGATTTTATATATTTTTAAAAAAATCTAGTATAAGAACTTGGTATTTTACAGGTCTGTGTGAGCGAGTGCACAAGTGTTTCATATTTTGACTTCAGGTAGTTTCATTGACGTAATGAACATGAATTTGGGCAAACTCCGGGAGACAGTGGAGGACAGGAGGAGCAGGCATTGCTATGGTCCATGGGGTCATGAAGAGTCAGACATGACTTAGAGACTGAACAACAATATAGGCATATTTGCCTTCCTGTCTCCCGCTGTGCACTGAAATATTCATTCCTCAATGCCTTACGATTAAGGGCTCTTTAAGTACAGTAACTGATTATTTTAACACAATGATTCAGAGCAACTGCTGATCAACTGAGCAGGAAGCAAATAAAAGCGTAGGCAGGTGGAGTCATACAGTGCAATAAAATCAGAAAGTTTGTGACCTCAACAAGAAACAAAGAAAGACAAAACATGGAAGCCTGATTCAGAACCTTTTTAAGACTGTAAACGTCCATGGGCAGAATATTCACCTGAGATTGTATTTATACTTTTTCTCATGCCATCTATATGTCAATGTAATATTTCTTTCCAGAAGTCAGAGAAGAAACATTGTTATAAATGCTATGGTTGTATTTTAATTGAATATTTTTATTGCTCTGAATGAATTACTATGTTGTGTCACGTTCAGTACTTTGTGCTTGCCAAGACAATTGCCTTCATTGGCACACCCTCGCCAGGAGGGGAAAAAAAAAACAACAAACAGACATTCGGAGAGCTGTTACTGGAATCTTCCCAACTTTAATTTGGTATGACTACTGTTATCCTTTTATCACTAGTTAAAACTGCAGGTTGATAAATGACTATATTATATCCACTTGGAAAATATGGGCACTTCTAAACATAAACTTTAAAAATGTAGTAATAGAATAAAGCTTAAAATATGTATTATGGGGAACTCACTACACACAGAGAGACACGTGGGCTAATTTTCTCACTGACAGGGAAAAGAGAGGAAGTTTCTATTGTATCACAAGAGAGTAACACCCTTTTTATCTTGCTAACGAATGGATCTGAACCAAAGACCATAAGCATTTGTCACTTAGCTACTGCAAGTATGATTTATATAACTTAAGCATCTCAGAATTAGGCACCAATTAAAATAACTTCCTTTCTCGCAGGACAGCACATACCCTTTAAAATGTTCACATTTTATTATGAAGAAAGTAAGTGTCAAAATGAAAATGCCAGTGACAAAACTTAGAACTCATTTCTATATTACATTTATGAAGTTTCATATGTCTGCTAAATTGTGAGGGAGGAAAATAAGAAATCTTATTAAAAGAGTTGACTGATCCATGGAGGATAAAGTTAAAGGACTTCTGGGTCTTATGATAAAACATAATAAGGTACAAGTTGTTTTCCTATTTGAGGCAGAGCAGAAACTATACCTCCCGCTCAGCCAAGACAGTTTGTATACTATCCAAAGCCAAGTTGCTTTCATACAAATAAAAGAAAAGCTTCTTCTGATCTCTGGTCTTAAAAACAAAAAATGGTTTGCTACACTTCTATTATATTCCCACCTTGCAACCTGTGCTAGGTGGTTTACTTCATATAATGGTAAAGCTGGCTCTGACCAGTTGCAGAACTACTGTATTTATTGTCAGTTGCTTGAGAACAGTAACAGTCAAGTGACTGTCCTTACACCCTCTGCATGGTCTTTGTAGAGTTATTTGATGACCAGTAGTAGAAACTGGAAGTAGAACGTCTTAAGTGTTTGCTTTGATTTGGTTTCTTCTTTAATAAAGCTCCATACTTTGAATCTTCCCAATTTAACCTCATAAGAGTTATTAAATGCATATGTCCTGAAAGTTATATATTGTTCAAGAATATGGAATTCTTATTTGAATCAATAAATACACAACCTGTGACTTTGGCCTTGCAGTGTAACCCATGAAGGAATCAAGCATGTTCCTTTCACGTTTCCTCAGTCTGTTGTATATCAACAGCAAACCCACACACCACAGCTATCCCATTTCTTCTATATAAAAGTCTTTCTTTGTGAATATTGTATGTGTAGGAAATAATTAAACATTTTAACTATTTGTTGTTGTTGTTAGCTGCGAAGTCGTGTCCGACCCATCGCGACCCTATGGACAACCTTCCTCCAGGCCTTCCTGTCTTCTACCATCTTCTGGAGTCCATTTAAGCTCACACCTACTGCTTCAGTGACTCCATCCAGCCACCTCATTCTCTGTCGTCCCCTTCTTCTATTGCCCTCGATCTTTCCCAGCATTAGGCTCTTCTCCAGTGAGTCCTTCCTTCTCATTAGGTGGCCAAAGTATTTGAGTTTTAGCTTCAGGATCTGGCCTTCTAAAGAGCAGTCAGGGTTGATCTCCTCTAGGACTGACCGGTTTGATCGCCTTGCAGTCCAAGGGACTCGCAGGAGTCTTCTCCAGCACCATAGTTCAAAGGCCTCAATTCTTTGGCGCTCAGCCTTTCTTATGGTCCAACTTTCACTGCCATACATTGCAACTGGGAAGACCATAGCCTTGACTATACGCACTTTTGTTGACAGGGTGATGTCTCTGCTTTTTAGTGTGCTGTCTAGATTTGCCATGGCTTTCCTCCCCAGGAGCAAGCGTCTTTTAATTTCTTGGCTACAGTCCCCATCTGCAGTGATCTTGGAGCCCAGGAAAACAAAATCTGTCACTACCTCCATTTCTTCCCCATCTATTTGCCAAGAATTGAGAGGGCCAGATGCCATGATCTTGGTTTTCTTAATGTTAAGTTTCAACCCAAGTTTTGCACTCTCCTTCTTCACCCGCAACAAGAGGCTCTTTAGTTCTTCATTTTAACTATTAGTACTTAAAAAAATATTAACATTTATTTTTCATTCTTTCTCTGTATTCTGTCCCACTACAGACATATTTTAAAAATATTTTACATAGTTCCAAACTTGTATGCAATGTGACTTCCAATGTACTATTCAAACATTAGTGTAGTTCTTGACCCAATAAAAATTGTGCAGTATTTTTCTTCTTCGAATTCTTCCAACAACATTTTATTTTCACGAAGAGTTTAAATACAAGATAAAACTATTGACTCAGTTTGAAAATGGATCTATAAAATTTGTAATATTTCCTCCTTGAATATTAAATATGTGACAGAATGCTGAAGTATTCTTTCTGATCAAATATGCTGAATTTCATTTACTGCAAGACATTAATCCCAATAAAATGAACACAGTCATCTGACAGATTCTTAAATAGTGAAAATTAAAGGAGATATTTCAAGTCCATTTCAGGACATCTTTATTTAATTTTTTTTTTTACTTAGAGGTGAAATATTTAATCCTGGGCAAATAGGTTATCTTGTCAAATATAAATGGCTTCTTTCTCTAGGTAGAAGTAACTGTAATCCTACCATACAACCTCTGGTGTAGGAAATGCTTTCACTTTCATAGAAAGTCGATAGGACTTCTTGCCAGACATAACATCCAGCATGTTTTTTTGTCGATGTTGCAAGGTGATAAATGCTTTATCTTTAAAGAGAAGAAAAAAAGAAAGAGGGAAAAATTATGTTCTAAAGATATTGATTAATAACTCAAACATAATATAGGCAATTTAATTTGTACACAAAAGACTATATGAGGAATTGTCAATACTGGTAGGAATACTTTTGCATGTAAAGAACAATGTAAGAAGCCCTCAAAGATGCCCTCACTAATCATCCAATAAAATCAGAGCTCTCCTGAGTTCCAATATCACTTTCAACGTAAAAACAATGCAAACCATAAAACACACTAATAAGTAGCCTGAATATACTACTTCTAATGAGAACTTATGAAAGTCATCCCCTTGTGGACTTGAAATTAAAGCTACATTTAAAGTACTGAGGATGCTGCTACCATAGTAAGTATGAAAAATGGTCATAGGCAGGGCTTTTTTTGTCATAGAACGCTCAGAACGGAGTTCCGGCACCTTTTTTGGATGGAACCTTGTAGGGTAGGCAAGGTGGGTTGCATGACATGTGTGAGTTCTGGCCCCTTTTTCTTTTACAAAAAAAGCACTGGTCATAAGTCACTTTTTTCAGTGCTGTTAGAAGTTTGAATGGTCACTAAATGAACTGCTTGTAAGTCAAGGACTACCTGTAATACCTTAAGCAGCTGCTTTTAAGCTACATGGAAAAAATATTTTGGAATTGGCTATGCCCTTATTTAGTCAATTTGTACAACTACCTATTTCACAATTGTGACAGTGTGAAATACAGCACAACTGAGTGGCACATGGAAAAACCATTCTAAAAAGCACAAAATCATAATGTTCTCATCTAACCTCTAAATCGCAATCCTTGCCAGTGGAATATGGATAACTGACATTTAATGTACACAAATTATGACTTACCATAAATAAAAACTGTTACGCTATCTGATTTGAGTGATGGTCCACTCTTAACATTGCAAACGTATTGGCCTTTATCTATATCGTGGACTTTATCAACAACAAGGATGCTATAGAATAGGTTGGGCCCATCTTTTCCTTGTTGAATGCTTCTACTAATGGTGCCTCTTTTGCTTGCCTAGATAGAAGAAAAAAGTAACACAGGACTTATTACTATCAATGCTTGTTATTTGGAATTTAGACAGTGGTCACAATTTAACATGCAACTCCAGATTAGATTTACTATCCTTAATTAGATATGGAAACTTTCCACTAATTTATCTTGAAAGATAATTTTTCAAACAAACACACAAATCTATACAGGCAAAAATGTCACTTGTGATCTATGTTGAGACTTACTTTCCTATTGTATTCACGTAATAACCATTCCCAGTCTTTGTGAAATGGTTAATACTCTTCTCCTTTTGGAAAATATTCCTTGAAAAATGACAAACATACAATATCGACCTTTTTCACAGCCACTGCCCCTCAAGATATAAAAGGATTAATTAATTGTTTGGGTCTTGTTGGAGCAAAATGGTGATATTAGATAAAGTACATATCCTGTTGGATGAAAATTGTCCATATTTATCTGAAGGAGAATTAGCATCTAATTCTAATAAAGATCAAGTGAGTTAACGGAATATGAACATAATTTAAATGAGACTTTATTCAAATACACTGCACCTATTTAATTGGGTTTATCCCTTTAGAGCAGTGTTTCTCAGCCTCATAAACTTTAAGATGTGCGGACTTCAATTCCCAGAATTCCCCAGCCAGCCACGTTGAGAAATTGTGGAGAATTCTGAGAGTTGGTTAGGGAGTCAAAGTACACACATCTTACAGTTGCTAAGATTGAGAATCACTGTTATAGTTATTTAAAAGATCCACTACTTCACACTGGCTGCCCCCAACTTTTAATTTCTCCCTAATATTAAGATATGCATGGCTTTGGATAAGCTTTAACTTTATTCTCATTCTGTTTTGTTATGCAATTCCTAGATATATGGTCATAAAAACACTGTATTGGAAAGAACTGAATATCATCTAGAAACTGCTGTTTTAGAATTATTTTATAGGGATCATAAACCAGATTTTTCTATGAATATAGAAATGCTTATATAGACATTATATTATATAATTATGTTTAATATATACCACTATGAATTATATGATACAAATGTCTCTGTTAAAAGTTATTAACAATCCTTCAGCATGTAATCAGGCAAATTATTTTGGACTGAATTCTGCATTCAGATTTATATGGTACACTCAAAAATGTGTAGAACCAAGAAAAATGGGAGGAGATCTGCTAGTAATACTGTATCCATTACCCTTCTTTATGTAAGCAGATGAAAAGTGGAAGTTCTATCAGAGAAGGGAAATGATTAGTGGACCTTATGCAATATACTCTTAAGTATTGGTTGACTAGACCAAACCTCAACTAGGTTTGAATTTCCCCATACATTAACCTTATTAAAAACCATTGGCAAATTGACAAGCTTTTCTTGGAAATCTGGCAGATATTTGTACATGGCTGAATATGCAAAAATGTGGTGAACAAAAGTTGTGTAACCATATTTTCTCATTGATGAAGTGCTTTGCTCAGAGACCAACTGAAATTTTGAACAAATCAACTAGTATCTTTCTGAAACTAAGTTGGAAGCCTACTTTGAGGAAGTCTATTATAAAATAAAACCCTTTGACGTTGTGTAATAAGTATTACTAATCACGACACCTAAGAAATTTCCAAGTTTGAAACTTTTAAAAATAAATTTATTATGAAATATGCACACTGCATTTATGCAACTATATTATGTAGTCTTCCTCATACAGTGATGCAATATGAAAAGTATATTTTCCAACCCACATGGAAAATAAAATGAATCATATAAGAAAATTCAGCAGGAAAAACAAATTAGTACACTTATTTAGTTAATATTTTATTAGGCTGTTCATTAGTGTTTTAAAAAGAAAAGGAAAGAGTACACACCTCGCCAGGATAAGTCCATGTGATTTGTACTCTGGTGTTCCAGGCTGTAGTGATACTACAGTTGAGAACAAGACTTTGTCCTTTGAATAGCTTCACTGGTTTTGAGTCATTTACCTGGACACTAATGATTTCATTGTCTATGTAATATAAAAAAAGCAAAATTGAACTGGATGGATGATTAGTTAAACAGAAAGAAAGAAAAACTGAGATGAATAGAAAAAGTACTTACTTAGCCTATATGTCAGGTATTTGGTGCTATACTCATGACCATCAATAATAGTTTCACAGCTAAGAAGCCCTATGAATTTATATGTTGCTTTTGGAATTATGAAGCCTTTTGTGTTATCCCAGATGACTGTCTTCCCATCAGGAATGATGGTTTCTCCTGGTATCTAAA
Organism: Vipera berus; assembly: GCF_964194415.1. Lineage (NCBI taxonomy): Eukaryota > Metazoa > Chordata > Lepidosauria > Squamata > Viperidae > Vipera > Vipera berus. The sequence goes on from NC_138206.1 coordinate 23,978,412, forward strand.
ATGAAATTAATGCATTATTTCCCCCACAATTTTCTTTAGTATTTATTAATCCTAGAAGTAATGAATGATCAATTTAATAACATTTTATGACAAAGAACCTCAGGGAGTTATAGAACATGCCTTATCTATTGCACACAACTGCATTTCTGCAGCTTATGAAAACTGCACTTGAATGAGGACATCTGGTATTTGTATTTTCTTCGTACAGCTCCATTTCATTCGCCCCAGGTTAGAGAGAAATCCAAAACACAAGTTTGCTGATTTGCCAGACTCTGAATTAGTTGGGATAATGCAATAAATAGAGCTTGATAGACCATGCCAGATAAACTGAGGATCTTTTCTATTTGTTTCACCAATAATAAAATGAAATGAAATGAAAGCTTTGGGTAGGGGCAGATGTAAATTTAGTGACTGATTTGAAGCAGAGAGAGTGAGTGCACTGATTGGCTTGTAGTATAGCTTTTGACTAGCATAGCCAGGGGTAGGCAACCTCGGCTCTTTTATGACTCATGGACTTCAACTCCCAGAATTCTTGAGTCAGCATAGCATAGCTGACTCAGGAATTCTGGGAGTTGAAGTCCATGAGTCATAAAAGAGCTGAGGTTGCCTACCCTTGGCATAGATAAAGCAATGATTGACAACAGGTGGTCAGTTACAAAGCCATGGTCAACCCATTTGGGGGCTATGGATGACAAGAATGACTTGGGGGCTGCAGCTGGGAATGATTTGCAATTGTTGATTTGCAAATATATTAGAATGACTTGCAGTTGGCATGGACTGTGATATTGCAATGGTTAGTAAATCATCTAATTATAATACAGAAGATATCTGAAAACCTTTTGGTCTCTTAGTACCGGAAAATCTTGGTTTAAAAATTGACTATTTCATGTTCCACCACACCAAATTTTGTTATTTGTCATAGTGCAAAAGTCCATGGGACTTTCCAAGCAAAATTGCCCTGCTCTTAATTTCCTATTGACAAATATGGATTGTGTTATTTAATAAGAAGTGGTTTTCTTTTTACTAGCAAACACATCACATACTGTACATAATGGCAAATTTGCTTCTGAGTGAGGTGTTGAGGTATTTCCTAATGCAATGGCAGACCCTTCCAAGAAAGACAAAAGAAACAAATGGGTGTTTGGATCAAAAATGTTTTTCATTTGAAAGGCAATTTTCTAAGTGGGATACATACCATAGATTAGAGCCACACTGGAAAAACCCCATGATGACTACAATTAGACATTTGGCAATAAATAAAATAAAATATAGCAGCAGTACATACTTTAGTGCTCAAGGGCTGCACTTAATGGCCCTGTGGGAAGGGAGAGGCAACCAGACAGTGTGATGGGACAACACCACAAATATGTCTATGATTTTGTTTTTTATTCCTTCCAAACAAACAGAAGAAAAAACTTATGTAAAAGGGGTCAGGTTTCTGCCATCTGTGTATTAGCCCATCAACATGAATAATCTTTGAAAACTGAACAAAACAGAATCACATACAGCACTGGAGACAAGCTGGCAAAAGAAAGATCAAGTCCAAAAGAGGCTAGATCAGGCTGGAAGTTGTGGAGAAAAAGATCCTTCTAGACCCCCAGTGCAATGCTCTGGGAGAGGTAGCTGGACAGCAGCTTGCAGTACTGCAGGTTGTTTCATTCTAAAACATGGGTGTCAAATTCGCCACGTCATGTGACGTGGCGTGACATATCGTGACTTTTTTTGCATTCATTGCTGGTGCTGGAGTGGGTGCAGCCTCTGTATGATTAAACCAGCCCGCAGGCTGGCAGTTTGATACCCCTGTTCTAAACCAATGTTTCTCAACCTTGGCAACTTTAAAGATGTATGGACTAACTCCCAGAATTCCTCGGCCAATTTGTTGGCTGGAGAATTCTGGGAATTGAAGTCCACACATCTTAGAGTTGAGAAGGTTGAGAAACATTGTTCTAAACCCTCTTCTCATAATCTGTTGACCCAGAGCAGATAATATTCATGTTGCCCTGTCCTTGCAACATAAGAGGAAAGCAGGGAACAGGGATATATGCAACACTTTATTCTATCACACAAGAAAGTTTAAAGGGGCTGGAAAGAATTCCAGAAGCCACACATTCTTGTTACTTTTTCCTAGCTTTTTTCTGTTGGTATCTACATTATACTATTTTAAAAAAAATCTATATAGTCACTAAGAGTTGACTTGAGGAATCACACCACTAAAAATAAGCGTCGATGGAAAAGGACCTGAGGCTTCTGTAAGAAGTTCACATGCTATTGGGAACAAAAATTCTGCATTCCTTAGGAATCCCTCAAAGCAATTGCAGGAAGTTCTTAAGAAAGCATGAAGCCTAAACTCTTAAATCTCTTTTTTTTTGTATCATGCAATTATTCTCATCCACTTCATATAGAAGTGAGGGCAGCTGCACAGCCATTTCAAAGTTCAGCTGTTTAAAGAATTAATGTGAGCATCTACCTTCATTCACCCTCATATTCCAAATCACCTTTTGGAATCAGATGCAAAGTCTTTTCAGGCTTCTTATATATAGAAATAAACTATTAATCAGGTAATTTCAGAGAAAACACATGGCTTATGCATCAGCTAAGAATCCAGTAAATCTAATATCCTCTAAAACAGTGTGGAACAGAAAATCATAATTCTATTCATCCATTCTCTATCTTTTCTGTTATGACAGAAGAATCATCATTGTCAATTGCATGAAAAAATGCTGAAACAACAGAGAATCAACTGGATTAATGTGTCATCTGTTCTTTGATCTGGCTGTTTTTTAACTGTACTTGTGGAAATAAATTCTAACATTTGCCACAATATTCCAAAGCTACAAAACAAAACAAAATCAGAATTGTGAACCTTTCATCATACGACCACATTCATGATGGCTAAACCCTATGGTATACATATATGTGCCATACATAATGTTCTACATCCAAACCACAATTTTTCATATTCTATGAGCGCAGATACATTTTAGATACATTTTAAATTGAGCCCATCTACTTAGAGAATTCAGTAATAGAAACTGTCAGTCCACCCTTTTAATTATTGATGTTTAAGATTATGGCAGGTCCACCTTCCCCACCAAATACGTGTTCAAAGCAATTGTGAGAAGAATTATCGCCAACAATTTGTCAAAAGCAAGGCTCTCCGTTAGTTGCTATAGTAGCATAGCTACTGGAAATGAGGGGTATTTCATCTTGCCTGGGAAATCTGTGTAGGAAGCTAGGGACTCTGCAGACTCCTGAACAGATTGTGTAATAAACACATGAATCCACCCTTCACTAACAGTGTATGTACACAAACTATTTTGTTTTTCTGACCCTAAGATGCATGCTTTCTAGAAGGGGTTTCTAATCCTTGTCCTTTACACAATCTTCTTTCTCTTTGGTTCTGTGCTTTCAAATGCCTACTTCCTGACTGACTTATTATTAAATAAATACAAGAGCAGTACTCCATCCCATTAGTTTTCCCAAAGGGGCTTTTTCAAAAGGCAACTGCACTTTCTTATTTTTCCTTGATGATGTTTTGCTTCTCATCCAAGAAGCTTCTCCATTTCTGACTGAATGGTGGAGGAAAGATTTATATTCCTTGCAGTCATCTGGTCATTAGCACTCTTTCTGAGAATCATTGAGGCCACTTGGAAGTTTATCTGTGCCCCCAGGGTCACCTGAATAGTGCAAATGGGTTTGGAACCATCACAGATAAACCTCCAAGTGGCCTCAATGACTCTCAGAAAGAGTGCTAACAATCAGATGAGCACAAGGAATATAAATCCTTCCATTCTCCACCATTCAGTCAGAACTGAAGAAGCTTCTTGGATGAGGAGAAACAAAGAAAGTCCAGCTGCCTTTTGAAAAAACATCTTTGCGACAACCATGATCTGGATGGCTGAGAATCTCCATAGACATCTCATTAGTTTCTTCACAATTCTGTTTGCCTTTGAAAGATACTTTGAAAGTAAATTCTCTTCCGTTAAACTAAATGAGAACTGACAGGGGAAAAATCAGAAATATCCCTTTGCCCAGCATTGTTTAAAACACTGGTGTCAAACTCGATCGCATTACGTGACATATTGTGATGTATCGTGACCTTTTTTGCCTTTGCAGAGCCAGGGTGGGCATGGCCTGCACGTGACACATCTGGCCCACAGGCCACCAGCTTGACAACCCTGGTTTAAAACATTAGTACAACATCACAACATAACTGTAATATCAGTTATTTTCAATTCTACATAAAGGTCTGAGCTGGATAAAATATAGTTTGTGTGAGAGAGGAACACTTTTTCAGCAATACACAAAGCTGACCTAAGGATTCTGGCATCATGTACTGTATTAGCATGCAACATCACACTTTTTGGGCTATGAATCCATCCAATACCTTATGGAGATACAGCATACATTTAAATGATCACTTTTTTATATGACTTTGAGATACAGAATTACATTAAGGACTAACTCTTGTGTGTGTTTTTTACATGGTTAGCAGTTGGTCACATTAGTTGAAGTATCACTGTCCTTTAGAATGAAACTTTTGGTCTTTAGCATTAACTTTGATCTAGTGATTAAGGTGCTGTTCTAGAAGCCAGGAGACGGTGAATCCACCTAAGGCATGAAAGCCAGCTGGGAGACGTTGGGCCAGTCCCTTTCTCTCAGTCCAGCTTTCCTCACATCTCCTTCACAGACTGACCAATGCTTCAAAGTATCAGCCTCCATTCTGCCTGGATTCTATTATCATAGATTACATGGACTGAACTGCACAGGAAGGGCCCTCCCTTCACTCTCTGCTCAGACAATGAGATGTTTTAACAGAACGAACAGCAGTCACCGCTCATATCACAGTAGCATATACTCCTTTATCTTTGCAGAATCTGCTAGGAAGCCATAATAACTATTGAAATAATGGGAGGAGTGTGCCTTACAATACACACTGCCTGTTATTTTATAACCTGCTGGCTGAGATTCTGGAGCGCCTTGAATGCTAGAGATTATATTGTGGTTCCTGCTGCCAAATAGAAGCAAGTCTCTTTTGTTTTCTGAACTGATTTATCATTGCATATATAGATGCTCACAATAAGCAGTATGCCCATTGGTTCAGGAGATCCTGTCAGCCATAAACTAAGTTTATGAGTAACTTACAAAAAGCAAAGGAATAAAGGAGTAAGTCTTTATTTTGTAATGCCTTTGCTGGCAACTTTGACTATAGAACTATGTTGGGTTTTGGTAGTGAAAAAAAAATCAGGAGGAGTTTTCTGGTAGCAGCTTTTCAAACTAACAATATTAAAGAGCATACTCTTCTGCAAGCTACAGCTGACTTCGTCAGATGCATGAAGTGGGGGGGAAGAGAGGGAAAGACAGGTTGGTATGTCCTTCCACCCCTTCTTCCCTTTCCAGTTCAACCTAATTTATATCCTACCTCCATCTAGTCACTTTAAGCAGCTCACAAAGTGAGCTCCAGATCAAGAAAGCTTTTGTGGATGTGCTGTGTGTGTCTTCCAATCAATTTTTGCCTCCTGGGAATTACCTGGATTAGTCCTTTCAGTTTTCTTGGCATTGTTTTTCAGAGGTCATTTGCCCTTCCCTTCTTCCTAGGACTGAGACAGAGTGACTGGCCCAAAGTCTCTCAGCTGGCCTTTGTTTCTAAGACAGGACTAGAATTCATAGTCCTAGGTCGCTACACCACTACGCCAAACTGGTTGTTTGTGAAAGTTTATGCTTTTTAATAAAATATGTCAGTTGGAAAAAGTGATACCAGATTCCTCTGAATGTTTTATCTGTCCTGTAAGACTACAGTAATTGTCTTTCTTCAGTCCTAGTCATCTTTTGCACAAATAATAAAAAAAATCCAACAGCATACTGCCACCCCCTCATCCTTCACCATCAGCAGTGTCTTTGTAAATATTCTCTAGGTTAATAAAACAGTGACAGCCTGCTTTTCCTACACTGATTGGCTATGAACTACAAGGAAAAGGAAGAGATGATGCAGCTTGCAGACTGTATCTAGGCTCTGAATCCATTTTGTGGGCACCCCAAGGTCCCAGTAGCAAGTCAATGAACATTCAGCAATGCAATTTTTCACCAAATGTCATGCAAGATAACAAATAAAGTGAGTTGGAAGGCACTCCAGTGGCAATTAGGAAGAAATATAAAATATCATCAACAGACAAATCAGAACATGTGATTTTTAGTTGAACCAGTTAACACAGGGTTTGTGTGTGTTTGAGTTATGCAAACCAAGTTACAGTATTATGCAAGTCTCGCCCCTTTTGTACATGCCTTGTGATTGTGCATGCACACCCAAGAGAACCAGAACTTGTGACACACAGCTGTGATGCTACTGTGTCATTTATGAAACCAGCAATAGTCTGCAGACACTGCTGAATGTGTTTATGGATAAAATGTAATATAAATTGAGCAAGTGTCCCATAGTTCTGTCCCAGGTGTTACTTCTTCTCTACAGCAATAAATATAAAATTAGTCACTTGACTACAGATGCTTTTGTCATTATAATGCCTTCATACTGCCTTTTAGAAAATTTCCCATCCACTCTGAGCAACGTATGAGAAAGCTGAAACATGCCAATGACTTCGTCTAACTTTAATACTAACGCATCCAACAATGGTTGATGCATTAACTCTCATTTAACTGAATCAAACAATTTTAATTAAATAAATAATGAGCAATGCATACAGCAAGCAGTCCTTCGGGAGAAGGGCGGTATACAAATTAAATTAATAATAAATAAATTAATAATAAAAAAGTATACCATTCTTAATTTAACATGGATATCAGGTGCTGTAACTCTGCAGGGGATAATCAACTCCTTTCCAACAGTTGTGCGTATCATTTCTGGTACATTTGTGTGTAGCTTGATAAATGGGTTTTGTGTGTCTGCAAGGAAGAGGAGAAGAAAATCACAGTAAATGACATAAGAAACAAATGCAACCAAAGCCATTACCCGATGAATTACCTTCCCCATTTAATTAGGCCACATGGTGATTTATCTCAGTTATACGCAATAATCACCAAAGTAATGGAGAAAGGTGTTTATCAGGAATGCAAACCCTTTCCTGGCTTATTGATGTATTCATCTTGAATTTATTCATCAAAAAAATTGTGGAAAGACTTCAAGCAAGACAGATATAATAAAGTGAAACAGTATTTCAAAAATACATTTGAATTGAAAAATATTGCACACTGGTTAAAATGAGGAGGAGAGAAAGGTGGGGGGGGGAGAGACCCTAAGTATCAAAACAACCTAAGGTTTCCTTTTTTTAATATCATCCAAGGAAAAAGCAGATTTTTTCTTAAACAAAAATAACTTCTGCTTTGTTTTGCAGGAGCTACAGTTATAAAAGCGGGTCAACCAAGATTTTGTACCTCCAGTGAAATGTTGCTTGTTACTGCTCCCTTAAGGCTCATTCATCCTTGTCACGAAATTAAAAGCTATTTTCCAAAAGCAGCAAATGTTGCAAAGCAGCTTCCTGTATGTATAACCTGCAGGCCATTTTAAATACAAGGAAGAGCTGCCTTAAGTCTCTAGACTTTATGTCACCAGTTGTTGCTGCCCATAGTGTGCTAGTGTGGGTCACTGTCATCTTCTGAAGAAATGACAGGAAAGAGATCCAGGATACAAAAAAAAAAACATTTTCAGTCTAAGAGTTACATCCATGGTCTAGTTGCAACCAAAGGTGACAGTCATAGATTACAAAACAGTCTTTCCTTTTTTAGAAGAATACTAACAAATCTTCAGGGATTTCAGGGATACAATTCATTTTAGATTTTCTCAGGGGGTTTCAAAACACTTTTGGGAGATGGAAGCATATCAGTGGCCAAAGTTTTTGTCCAATTTTCTTTTCATTCTTGTTGGGGGTTAAAAAGGAGAGTATGGGACAGGGACCTTGGTCAATTATCTTTCCCAGCCTTCTCCAAAGCCCTTCCCAAACCATCCAAAGTTGTCATTGGGGATCTTATTTTAGACTGTTCGGTGGGTTAAAGCTAGAGATAATTTAGTTTCCAGAAATCTCCCACTTCTATTCCCATATTTAGCCGTTCCTGTCCAAAATAGCTCACTTTAGCCAATATCCTACTATTAATTTTTGGAGATTTTTTTTGAAATTTTTCTTTTGTAGAAAAAGAAAAGAACCATTCAAATTCAAATATTTTGCCCCCAAATTGTAGTGGCGGGATCTGGGATGCTAGGAAGCTATTCTTGTTCTAGCTAAAAACTATATTTTCAGTGTTAATTTAAAAGGCCAGAAGCAAAGTATTTATTTAAGAACTGCCAACTTCTCTAGGCAAAGATCTTTCAGGACCCCTTATATTAATTAGTTTATCATATTTCTTTCCCAATAAAATTAATGGTCAAGTAAATGGGAACTGAGGAAAAGTAAAAATCTTAGATTTTAACTGAATTGTTTTCAAAGGTTGAAAGGAATATATTAACCCACCCAATCATTTTAAACATTACAATATACAGGAAGGTTCTTTTATATTTGCAGTCCAAGGTAAGAATCTTCCCTGAAAACGCTGCACTACAAAGACATAACAGTTGTTTTTGAACAATTGCAAGACGAGGGAGTCCTGGTTGGCTTAAAGGGGAGCTATGAAGCCATTTCTAAGGGAGACCTCTCTGCATCCTGATTAGTTTTCACAATATTGGTATAATGCAGGGGTGGAGAACGATGGCCTCTTTATGATTTGTGAAGTCCACCAATCATAATGTTTAATGAAGAGAAGGACAAGAGGGGACATGATAGAAGTGTTCCAATATCTCAGGGGCTGCCACAAGGAAGAGGAAGTCAAGCTATTCTCCAAAGCTCCCGAAGGCAGAACAAGAAGCAATGGATGGAAACTAATCAAGGGGAGAAGCAACCTAAAACTGACTGTTAGAACAATTAACCAGTGGAACAACCTGCCTCCAGAAGTGGTGAATGCTCCAACACTGGAAGTTTTTAAGAAGAGACTGGACAGCCATTTGTCTGAAATGGTGTAGGGTTTCCTGCCTGAGCAGGGGGTTGGACTAGATGACCTCCAAGGTACCTTCCAACTTTACTATTATGATTACGATTATAAAGGAGCCATTGCTCCCCACCTCTGGTGTAAATGTATTTGAGAATGATCTTGGAAGACAGGAGGAAAGCGGCAAACTAGACAATGGTCAAGTAAGAGGCAGCTGAGCCCACACAAGAAATGAGAGTGTGGCAAATGTCTTAGAAGGGATCCTCCCTAGTTTTTTCAATTATAAAGGGAGTAGGGAATGATGTACTTTCAGGCTTGGGAGGTTGATGTCAGTCTTGTGAGGTAGTCCAGACAAGAAGCACACCCCCAGAAGTACTAGCACTGTGTGATCTATAATCTATAATTGAAGCAGCCAACACTGGTGATTTCTTTAAAAACATATTTTACTGAAGCAACCTTAACCTTGTTAAACCATCAGTGATGTTTCTAATTCTCACACATGACAATAAGCCACACCAGACTAACTACATCATTAAACTGATGTGGGGCAGTGAATTTTTCCAGTTTTTATCACCTTTCTCATCTACCACTGCTACATTTTCCCCCTGGTTTTTAACATTTTTAGCTGTAACTGCCCAGAGTTGTTGGACGTTAAGTGGCATATATGTGTTTTTTTTTTTAAAAAAACGAGGCAAAATGAGTGGACCTAATGAGATTTTTCCATTTATCTCTGGGTGTTAGGGGCCTTTCTCTGAAAAAAAAATATAAACCCAATTTTAGAATTTTCAATAAAGTTGCTGCATATTTCCCATCCATGTTTGGCAGCTTTTCTGCTGAAATTTGGTGGTGCAACTACAGGTAGTTCCAGAGGCCTCGGAGCTGGTATTTGGTCTGGACACAGTACTAAATCATTAACTACAATTTACAAATTGCAATGGCTCACTTCACAAAAACATGTTGAGACAAAAACCACATTCCAGCTTACCGTGATGCATATATTTGGCTACTGCTACAGTTATAAGTTGAAAACATTCAGGAGTACATTTATTCACTATTTCTTTTGAAATAGATTGTCCTTTTCTGTTCTTATTTGGTTCATTGTCTCTATTGATCAAACTACAGGAAGTGTTAAGTGTTTAAGCCAAGGAGATCATTCTTTCTCTCCTGCCAGATCCTACAGTAGTTCTGCATTTGGAAACAGTTGTTCTGCATTTCTAAATACTGCCAAAATGCTGGAAAAGGTACTTCTGAGTGACACAAATTGTCACCATAGGAAACAATCCAAGGATAGTCACAATCTTACTTTTAAATACGTGGTCTGCCAGGAAATAATAATTTCAGTGTTCTTCATGGCTCTTTTATCTATTTCTATATTTTTTTTCACTCTACGAGCAACTATGCCATATTTTTCCTACATTACTATGGGCTGATTTAGTCATATGACAGCTGATACTGCAAACAAACCCTGGCATAATTTACTTTACTCCGGTACAGGCTGAAAATGATAATAAAATATGAAGTTGATCATTTGGGGAAAATTGTATCCATTTCTCTATCACATAGATCAGACATGTCAAACACAAGGCCCGGGGGACGGATCTGGCCCGCGAAGTGGTTTCATGTGGCCCGCGAAGCCATCCTGGAAACAGTGAGGGAACAGCCCCCACTGCCTTGGCCCTGGCCCAGAGACCCTCCTTCTGCCAGAGACCCTCAGATCTGTCCCACTCCTGCTCAGGCCCCCATAGGCACTCTTGATGCGAATGATGTAGAGCTGGCCATGCTCACCCAGTAGGCCATACGCACTCTAGCCACGCGCACCCAGTAGGCCACACCCACCCTGGCCATACCCACCCGGCCCCCTGAGGGCAACCGCAATGCTGATGCGGCCCTCAATGAAATTGAGTTTGACACCCCTGACATAGATAAAGAAAAGAACTTCCTATGGTGGTATTGAAACTTTTTCTACCAATAAAAGGTTTATATACTTTTCTGAATATAAAAATCTATTCTTATTTATGCTACAATCAATATCAAGCAAGTGAATATTTGGCATAGAAAACCTCTTAATCAACATTGTTTTTTTTCAGAAAAATAACCATATAAAAATGTACATGTTACAAGCTCAAGTCTAAGAAAGTAAATCCCAGGACCTGAGAACTTTTACCCATCCCGTTTCCATCTGAAGCAAACTTTCTACCAAGGCAAAAAAAAAAAAGAGAGAGAGAGAGCATCATTTAGTACATATTCCATTTCAGAGTATTTTGAGCCATTCTTTCTAAAATAAATCCATAGACTTTGCTGGGATTCTTTCTGCATCAAGTTCCTGTTATATAAATATACATTACTCAGGACTGAAATGACCTGGGGCCTCAAAACTGGACTTACTGTAACTATCACTCACCAGTCATGGAGAATTTCAGTTTTCAGATACAATTGCTGCTTCTAGAGTCGCAAGGCCACATCTCTCTCATTTCTCGTGGTCAAATGGCTTGCTTTTGTATCCTACTGTTCTTATAATTAACCATTTGTTCCTCATTTACATGTCAGTTTAAAACATGTTACTTACTTACAAAGAATTCTGTCACATGGGCTGTATCAGAAATTTAGTTTTGGAGAATTTGAAACAATTGTGCTTTTGAGTTAGGTATTCTATGAGTTTTCAGATGCACCTACTGTCTAAGAGAAGTTTATATATATATATATATATATATATATATATATATATATATATATATATATATATATATATATATATATATATATATATATATATATATATATATATATATATATATATATTGACTTTCAATATTTTGAATTACAACTCCCATAAAGCTTAGCTGGGACTGCCCTGCAGAAAAAGTAAATAACAAGCTGTATTTTTTGCCAGCTGAACTGACTGTCATCTATATGTGCTCTAATCTGAATATAGGGACTATCACCCACATGATTTTTCCAATATTTTCTAGTATTTTGCCTTATGAAACTAGACTCCAAAAGATTTGGTGGAAAATTGATGACAGGTTTTGGCAAAATATTAACATTGATAGAACCAAGATTTGTAGATTTGGTATCTTGAAAAAAGGAATTTGGGAATGACTAAAGCCACAATAAATATCTTAATATTGCATATTAAATATACATATTATAATGCAATAACAGTATAACGTGATTATTAAAAATTCTTTTGCATCCTTCATTAATTCCTTGTAGCCTGGAATATGTGTGCTTAGACCGATCTAGAGGTAGAGATTGCCTTGGAGTGAACTACTAGACAAAAACTGAACTGGAAATTACAGCAATTTCCCAACAATTATGAGGTAATCATAAATGTCTGTGAATATTCAGTTTTCACTGTACAGTCATTTCTCTAGAAATCTTCAGCCTTCCCACGCTTTAAATCTCAGTGGAAGCTATCATGAGGGAACTGACCTTTTTCAATGAGCAGGAAGGCTTTAGAGTGACAGAAAGAGTGTAACAGAAAAGCATCCTTGTCTCCACCATGAAATTGCAAAATGTCCTCAAGAGAAAATTTAAAATCTCAGCATCCTGATAATAAGGTAGAAACCTGACATTTTAAGAAGTTGCAAAATAGCATTAATCAATCATAGAGTTGAAATTTAAAGGTGCACAGATCTTTAAAGAGTGCTTCATTGCAATAGAGTAAATTGTTCCTTTAGAGCACTTTACTAAGCAATGCAAGGAGGGACAGATGGTACAGTGGTTAAGGCACTGGGGACAACCAAATCCTAGTGCATTTGATCTATGGAAACTCTCTGGATCAGTGTTTCTCAGCCTCATCAACTTGACGTTGGTAGACTTCAACTGTCCGAATTCCCCATTCAGTCATACATGTCTTAAAGTTGATGAGGATAAGAAACACTGACTTAGGTAATTTGTTCTCACTTACTCCTTCAGCCTGTCCTATCACAGAGTTGTTGTGGGGGAAAATAGGCAAAGAAAAAAGATTGTATATTTTACTTTGCTTTGATGACAATGGAAAAACCACATGGTCAAGATTATCAAGATTGTATTCTAGAGTAGAGTTGATTAATGGATGTGAGTCAAGTATCAACAAAGTAAATAATAAAACATTAATTTCCTATACATCCATTATATTGCTTCATGACATTCTGGTGTTTTTTTCTGTTGGCAACGATTTGATATTTCACACCTTTTGGTTGAGATATGTACATGTACAGCATTATCCTAGCAAGGACATTACCAGCTGTGTATTTAATACTGTGGACATGGCTTACATAATATTTTAAAAGTAGCGGGGGAGGGGAATGAGCTGAACCGGTGGTAGCACCGCACAAGCCTGAGCAAGAGATGGCTGGAGCTGCAGGGCTGTCAGGGCTCAGCGGAAGCACCAGGATCAGCTCCAGGCTCCAGCTGGAGCTCGGCGCTGATCCTGGCGCTTCTGCTGAGCCCAGAAGAAGCGCTGATCAGCTGGAATGTTGCAGCATTTCCAGGGTCTTGTGATTTACATTCAGATGCTTGGCAACTGATTCATATTTATGACGGTCACAGTGTCCCAGGGTCATGTGAAGTGACCAAAACTTGCTGCAACCACCCAGCAGATGGGGGGAATAAAAAACAAACACACCCCACCCCCGCTGCCAATCCTCAACAGAAATGCTCACAATAATGAAAACCTCGGACAAGAGGAAGAGCGCCGCCAGGCGGGCAGGCAGGTGTCTTGCTCGGCTGTGGCTTGGGGGGCACTTTTTTCAGTGCCATTGTAACTTTGAACAGTCACTAAGCGAACAGTTGTAAGTCAAGGACTACCTGTACTTCATCACTTTTTTCCTTTTTTTTTTTGGTCATCAAGTTTTTGACACCTTGCTAGGTGACTGGTGGTACTCGGATGTTGCCATATCCTAAAAGTGGTACAAAGTGTGAAAAGGTTGAAAAGCCCTGTTCTACACCACTTTAGTTTTGGCCCTAAGTGTCCAAGCAGAGAGTGAGTGAACAAAATCTTCAGCTAGTTTTTCTGATGTTATAGCAAATGGGTTGCAATTCATGTATAAAATACAGCGGTACCTCAGTATTTGTTGTTAATTGGTTCCAAGAAGTGTGACAAGTACTAAAAATGACAAGTGTCAAACAAACCACATGACTTACCACATGATCCTTTTTTTTGGCCAGGAAAGACTTCCAATGTCAGTTACTTTCCAAGCATGACCAACCTCCTGTCTGTCCTCTGCAGCCATCCCCTGCTTTAACAAACTTTTTGCAGTGACCTTCCCAGCCTGGCCTACTTCCAATCCGCAGCCATCTCCCTTTTCCTATCTCAGTACATCAAGTACCAAAGAAACAACAAGTACCCGGACAACATTTTTGTGTCAAAATAGGTTGAGTACCAAATTTGATGACTTTTGAAGCAGTCAAGTCTGAGGTACCACTGTATGTCTTTTCCCCTTAGCTATTGTGGAAATGCAGCAATCTGTAAAAATCATTATAAAAATAATCGGATCTTACCATTAATAAATACATATATTTTAGATACGGTCTTCTTTTTTACTTCACTTGAGGCTGGATATTTGCAGCTGTAATATCCTGTGTCAGTTGCTTGAGCAATGTTCAAAGTCAGGCTGCTGCAGAACTGCTTGTTGTGCCTTCCACAAGCGTAAGTCATTATATTCAATCGGTTGTCGTCCCTACTTAGAGTTTCAGGCAGAAACCAAGAATGGGGCACATTTCCGCTGCAAATCCAGATTAAGAAAAAGATGAAAATTAGAATTAACATTCTAGCTTTCCTTTTTGTTGCAATTAGCTGTTTAGCTGTTATATTCCACAAAAGCAAAAACAACACAAAAGATTAAGAAGTTGCCCTTTTTATCCTTTCAATGAAGGGTCTATTTCCCACCCAAGCTGTGCCAAATCATGGGTATATGATGACTCTATGCTACACTGAATGAGGACATCACTTCACTCTGATGCCAAGATTTTAATTTTCAGAATGATTTGAAAGAAGGGGCAGTGTTAGCACCCCTAAACTTTGGTGCCCCAGGCCAGTGTCTACTTAGGCTTAGCCTAAAGCTACTCTGCATGCAAAATTGAAACCAAGGCTTTTTTTTGTCATAGAACACTCAGAACAGAGTTCCGGCACCTTTTTTGGATGGAACCTTGTAGGATAGGCAAGGCGGGTTGTATGACATGTGTGAGTTCCGGCACCTTTTTCTTTTACAAAAAAAGCACTGATTGAAACTATAGTACCCAAAGGACAAATGCAAAGGTCAGTTCAGCCAAGCTAATTACCTGCACAAGATGTTTAAAGTATCTCCTTCTTGTATGACATGGTGCGCTCCGGTTATGTTTAACTTGGGGCCTTTCCATTTGAACCCTGAAATAGATCCTAGAAACAAAACAAAAGAATTATTAAAATCTAATTATCTTTGTATTGTTTCACAAATGCAATTAAGAAGAACTAGAATTTCCAAGTAAAAAACCCTCAAGGAATTAAAATTATCCTCTGAATGAAAAAAGTTTTGTTAAATGTAACTTGATGATACTTTATTTAAAATGTAAGAAAAAAACAGAAATTATAAAATCATCATAGAGATGAACAAATGATAGTTCTTGTAAATTATAATCTAGATTGGCTTTAGGATGGGTTTTCACACATTGATTTCTTTAAATATGTTGTACTGAACTAAATTCAATGGTAAGGTTCACTTATCTTGTTAGACCATCAACTGTGATCCTAATTTTCAGTGAGAGTTCACACATGACAATAGTCTCACAACACACTCTGTCATTAACCTGATGTGTGACTCCAGTTATTCTTTAACAATGGAACATTGCCAATATCTAATGTAAAACCGTAATTAGTTTTGTTTCCGATGATGCAGACTATAAAAAATATACTAAACAGTTTTCCTTATAGCAGCAATTATTATGGTTGGTTGCAGTCAGCCAGATGTTCAGACAGGATTTAGCATTTTTATCCACCTATTGAGTCTTTCCCAAAGGCCTGGGATACACAGATATTATTTGTTGATAGTGTTAAAGGTATTACTTGAAATATAAGCTATTCTAAGTAAATTTATTATTATGTATAGATTAAATTCACAATCTAAGACTAGTGGAAACTTAATAATTCAAGTCCTTACCAAGCACCTAAGAATTAGTAAGTTAGCATCTAAGACTATAGGCAGTTCCAAGTAGAGTGGAGGTATTTTAAAAAAAATATTGGGATGTTCAGGGCTGATAAATTCAATATTTCCAGCTATCAAGGAAGTCCTTTAGGTATCACTCCAAAGGTCCCAATCCCAATTCATACAACAATGGGGTTTTTTTGTCCATAAGCATACAACTTCAGTCTCCGAGTCACAATATTTTGTTACTTTTTCCAATTGTTTTTCCTCAGTCCTAGCATCATCCAGAATAGCAACATTAATGAACCAGACATTCTTCTTTTCAATAAATGTTATATAATACATATTATGAGCAAGATGCCTATCTGTTTGGATCTTAAAGTTCCATGAAGTCTTAAGCCACTCATTTTCCAAAACCTTCTCAACTTGATGATCCCAGTAGCTTTTACTATATTCGCATCCAAATCCCTAGCAAAGTTTCCAATGATTAATTCTGGCAACTCAGTCATAATGCTGTTTGCAGTAATTATTATTATTCTGAAATATTTCTGATTCACCCTGCACAGAGAATCTTGTGGTCAAGCAAGGGAAAACAGAGCAATTTTTTTCCCGCTTTCTTCTAGCACTACAACCAAGTTTACTAGAAAGGAAATCAGAACAAAAGAATTTCATCACTCAGAACAGAATTAAACTGTAATTTAATATTCAAAACTGAATGTTATGTCAATGTGAAAGTAACTTCATGGTATAATAAATGTTACTTCTTTTTTTTAACCTCAAACTATGCTGGCTTGGAAATTCTGGAAGCTGACCTCTACTCATCTTAGAGTTGCTAAGGTTGAGAAATAAATGTTAGTGGGCCGACATTCAAATTTCCCTGTATCAGAAGCAATATTTCCACAAGAGAGCTCTTTTCTTGTGATAAGCCTGGATGTCCCATAAGAATAAGTCATGTTGAAGGTGATTACTGGATTAAGATAAGACCCCACTTTCTCCCTGGATGAATCTTGCTCCCTTCCTCCCCAACTTCGTCAATTTTAATTCAGATATAATATTACTATTTATTCTTTTAATGCTTTATATTGGCATTTTTATTGATTGATTGTAATTCTCATTGAGTCATCTTTAGTGAGATGGGCAGCATATAAATTTAATGAATAAACGAATAAAACATTTTCTCAGCATTGAAAATTTTTGTAGGGGGAGACATTATAACTACTTTCTGGCATCCTGGTTATCTGTAATATAATGAAAGTCTCTACTTGGATGGCAAATTCACTTTTGTATACTTTTATGTTAAAGTATACAAGAAAAGCCACTAGAAAAAAGCTACTAGAAAAGCCAACTGATTCCTGAAAACAAAGGCTATAAGTATTAGTCACTATATGTCCTGCTGCCCTTTAATGGATAGGATGTCAGTTTTAATATGGCCATTTCTGATGCCTTGCTAAAATTCCAGCAGCAGACCATATTAAGTAGCCAAGAAAATGCTGTATAACATGTGCCATGTACATTTTATTAAATGGTAAGTCTTTGCGTAAACAAAATAAGGTCTCAAAAATAGACATATTTTAAAGTAATTCTCTTCTGAGTTTCTGCAGTCTTATATTAAGCAAGCCCTATGTATGCCATCTTGAGTCCTAAATTGTTCTGATCTAGCCTACTACCGGCCCTGCAGAAAAGGCAGGGACAACCCCTTTACAAAAGGCAAAAGGCTGGAAGTAAGCCCGCCAAATTTATTTACACAAAACAGATCCAAAACAGAGCAAACTGAGCAAAACAAAATACGAACCACTAAAACAGAAGCTATTCAAACGGTTGCCTTCAGCAACCAGTCCTCCCACACATTCCCCTTTTAAACAGTTTCAAGGCATGGCTTCTCTTTGCCTCCTTCCAAGGTGCCCCATTGCCTTCCTCTGTTTACTCCTACTTGACTGCCTCCTGCTTCGGGCGTCCTTGAACAAGGCCAGCTGTGGGTCATCTTCCTCCAAGCTGTCAGGCTCACACAGCTGGGTCTGAGTAGTAACCAGATGGGAGGGGCCTGGCTGAGAGCTCTGCGATGCCTCAGAACTGTCCTCTGCAGGCTCTCCAAACCCCTCCTCCTGCTCCTCCTCTGAATCATCCGACCCAACTGCCAAACCCACAGGCTGACCCTGAATCACAACATAAATGAAAAGTGAGATACTGTAGGAAGCTACAGAGATGACCTTTAAAGAGACTATGCAGAGATGGTTACAACATGTGCAAAACAAGTGTTGAGCCCAGGAAACAGGGAAACCATTAGGAAGTCTGGCCCCTCCTTGGGGTATTAGTGGGAGTGAAGAGAATGCATAGTCAGACTAACAAGACTGATACCAGCCCTTTGAAGATTATCAGATTAGGAAACTGACTATACAAATGGCTAGAACCAAATCTTATTTGTTCTTTAGACTACTGTAAGGCAATCTTGCAAACCTAACCATGTTCCTTCCCCTCTCTTTTGCATCCCAGGGAATCAAGAAGGTGTCAATCTGAATCTCATCTCTAACCCATAACATGTTCTTCAACTTTCAAATGTGCCCACTAAACTTGGGCAGGGCAGATTTTATTTATCTTGACAGGTACTATGCAAGATATCTACTTCTCAAGGAACTACAAACTACAACTAAAGAGGAACTACATATCATCAGGGCTTTTTTTCTCATAGAACGCTCAGAACGGAGTTCCGGCACCTTTTTTGGATGGAACCTTGTAGGGTAGGCAAGGCGGGTTGTATGACATGTGTGAGTTCCAGCACCTTTTTCTTTTACAAAAAAAGCATTGCATATCATACATACCCAGAGTGCAAAAATCTAGATAATTACTAGATGGCAGCCAGCCAGAAGGATCTATCATTGCATCTACTGTAGTGGTTGCCTGGATTTTTTCAGGCAAGATATTGTATGTCAACTTATAAATGAATGCATGAAGATTAAGGCAGTCGGCACAAAACAGGCAAAATGTTATGATCACTTTTGAGGGAGTGCTTCACTTGACCTTTAATCAAAGAGAATTCCATCTTGAAAATCTTTACAGCCCTCTTAGCTACCTGCCCAAAAGATTTGTATGCCCCCTAAGCTAGGACAAGAAATAAAGCAATTTCACAATGACAATGACTGTTTTTATGTTTGCACTATGCCCCTATATGTGGAACATACCATGCTTGCTGATTCATCTCTCATCCTAAATAAAATCAAACAAATCATATTATAGTTTATTGATATGAGTTCCCATCAATTTAAGCTCTCCAGCCTATTTATCAGCTTTCCTCGATATATAATGAATATTCCATTACATTATTGTCATAAATATCCACATCTTTTTATAAGCTCCTGTCCATAAACTTAAATAAAGCTTTATTTTTCCTATGAATATAATTCCTATGGATTAGCACATACAGTATGGAATTAGCACATAAGAAATGGAATATCTTAAGTTTTCTTCTAGTCCAAGCATATTAGTCACATGTTTGTATCACATCACACAAGTGAGTTTTGTATTGAATATTGACCAATTAAGTTTATATTGCATAATTACATCATTTGATCATGGTATCCATAATGCACATGCTATTCCTCCCATTCACCACCCCTGTGGTTGTGCTTATTAAGAAAACAGAAAGGTAATACTGAGTGGGGCTTTTGATCTTTCACTACTACAGTATCCCAAACTGTTATTAATGACTTTGATGGACAGAAAGGATGCTTACCCAACTTGCACCTGCTGCAAAACCAAGTGGATCATATGACAGAAAGAAAAAAACATCAGAAATAGAAGGAAGGATACCTGCATTAATGATACTATTTGTTGCAAAAGATCTTGAAATAGTTAATCATTTTTCTCTCTTGCTCCAGAATGCCAATGCAAACTAATTAATTTCAACTATATATAGGCAGCTTTCAAAGGAACACCAGTAAACAAAAAACCTTCATAACAAAAACAATTCAAAGTAGAAGCTGTAACCATGAAAAGCGGTGGACTTCCCTTCATTACAGATGTTCAACAAACCTTCCTTTGGAAAAGGAGAGGCTGGGAGGTATCTGAACATTAGCCTAGGGAGAAATGAGTGTAAAGATTACCAAGGGACACAAAATCACACCGTTTCAATGAGAAACACATGAGGAAACATTCTCATACCTATTAAGATTATGATCCTATCATACTGATACCCATATAATTTATGTGCTTTGTTTCCTCAAGAGAAAGTCAAACATGTCTTGCTTAATGAAATTCACATTCCTCCCAGCCTCTCCTTTTCCAAAGAAAGGTTTGCTGAATATTTATTATGAAGGGAAATCCATCACTTTCTCTTAAGTTGTGATCCACCCATTGGTAACAGAAAACAAAACCAGCATAAAATCACCTATCCCTATTCTGCCTCAACGGCCTCAATACCCAATTAATGATCTGACTTCCTTCCAACCTAATAGACTTCATAGGTCTGAGACTGTCCTTGGGAGAGAAAAAAACCTCACTGCTTTCAACTAGCAACAACGTAATGCTGTTTTTCTCATGAACAAGATCAATGCAGCTCCTGTAGGAACCAACATGAAACTTGCTGTTGTCTTTCATGGTTAAGAGCAAGTGAAGATGTGACCTACAATTCCAAACCTGTCTTCATTCCCCTTCAATTCCAGAGTTTCTTTCATTTCAAACTGCAACAGGTATGAGGGCCAAACAAGAATTACTATAAACACATTTTTAAGTCAGTGAGCTTTGTCCCATAAAGCTTTAAAAACAAATTATAATGATTATTTCAAGGGAAAGAAGGGTAAAAAAAATCTTCTCACTCATACACTCCTCATGCTCTCTAGCCTCTATGCCAAGCATTTTAGCCACAATGACAAAAGTTCCATTGTCTTGTATCACTCCCATTTCCTTTCCTTTTTATATTTTAAGGACAACAAACCATGCATTACACCCCAGGGATAAATGCTTCAATCTTACTTGCTTCCTTTGCTCTCTCAGTCTCTGTGGAAAGATGTTCATCAATTCAAGGAATGCCCATAAAACCATAAAGAAAATTTGATACAGAAGATACATGAAAATCATTTTTCCCAAGTACGAATTGGTTTTTATTTCCTTGGGTCTATTGTATACTATTATGCAACAATCACATCCTGATAATGGCAGTTTCTCCTTAGCTTTATAAGATTGCCTTCATCTCTTCCATTTAAGTCCATGAAAGATACAACCTTAAATTGACATAGTACCAAATATGTTGATGTATTATTTTGTTGGACTTCTTCAAGTTTGGAGAACTCAAGCTGTACAATTATTTTTTATTAGTAAACACAATGCAGTAATAAAAACAGGATAGGCTCAATGTGTATAAGCTTTGTCTTAGATGTGATGTCAGTTGTTAAATGATGTATGTGCCTGAAAGGTATTTTGGATGTTTTATCATGATTGGAATGCACCTCCTCTGTGGTCCCCAGGAAACTTTAACACAGACATTTCTCTCCTGCTATGGTAGCTTTATAGCTGTACTCATTAGCTTTACAAGCTCTCGTGTGTTGACTCCAACTTCTCTCAAGACTTCCAACAAGGTAAAGAAGAGAAAGACCTCTACAATTCTATTTAGGAAAGAGTTGGTGGTGTTTCTTGCACTATTCCCACTTTACCATATTTTGTACATATGCATTTCAGCTCTACCTTTTTGTTGCTACTGTAAGTCCAGAAAGTAATTAAGGATGTGACAGGGTACTTTTGATGCTTATTTGCCAGTTTCCTTATTTTTGTTTCTTGCAATCACCCCATCCCATGATGTTAGAGACACAAAATCATTTTTCCCTCATTCTGGAATGTGGAAGAAAAGGTAAGACAACAAGCCTGAAGAAGCCCAGAAGAGTTCTGAAGCCTGATCCTCTTAATTAGTATCACAATGCCCATTTAATAGATACTATCCACAGTGTCTGATGATACAGTATATAGCAAGAAAAGCAGAAACAACACCCTACTCCTCCTAGTGAGATGGATGGTCTCTAAATAAATAAATCTCAAATTATTACTGTACCATGTAAATTATCAGTTGATGCTACACCACATGTATACATAGCTTATTTTCAAAAATTGCCAAAGGATGTTGCTCTTGTATTGGAAAACAACTTTGGTTATCCCCTTTATTTCCCCATATCTACTTTTGCACTTCGTTTGGCCTTGAATGGCTTCCTCAAAATCCATTATGCATGGAACTCTTTTTTTCAGAATAGAAAATGAAATAAACATCTTCCTTGTCCATACAATGCTCCTGTTCTACATTGCCTTTAGCACAACTCTTTATTCCTTGCATTGAGTTAAAATCAGTGCAAGAATGCAATTCTGTTCCAACTTATATTGAAACAAGGGCCTCTGTATTCAAATTCAGAAATTACCATTGAGTGAGCTTGTATAGAATTTACATGATAATTTAATGTAACCGAAATGGATGTTATCTTTTCTCTGTGTCTCTTTATTCTCCTAATCTTCACTGTGTTCAGTTGAAAGTATCTGTGACAGAGACACTATTTAGAAGTAGAGAGTTGGCAGGAGCTCTTGACAGCATTGAGTCCAATCTTCTTCTCATGAGCAAGAATCCAGATTAAAGCAATCTTGAAAACTGTCAATCCATTTTCTGTGGGGAAATTTCTAGCAAAGGAAAGCTTAGTAATTAGTTTCACTGTCAAGTAGCTTTGATCACTAGGACATTCTTTTTAACATTCCACCAGAATCTCTCTGGTTGATCCTCTCTAAAATCCTCAACATAAATCAAATATGTAAACAAAAATAATTTCAGATACATTAAGGAGATCCCCAGCAGTTCATTCTTGTATTAGTGGAGAGATACATTCAATTTTTCCCATCTGTTGGGAAGCAAATACTTATGGTTCATTTCTACCCAGTTTCTTTTGCTTCAGAAACACATAGTTGGTGGTGATGCACTAAGATTAGGTTGTTGCTTAAAACAAATGCTCAGACATTTGAGTCTTGCAGTGGAAAAAAAAGATAACATATATAGATCCTTAAATAAGTCTTGATTTCTGCAAAGATTCAATGATACTGTGCGGTATTTTAATGGACAAAAAAGAAAATTTAAACTTCATTTAGACCTAACTATTTCAGTCCAGGTTATCTATTAGAATTGGTTTCAGATTCTCTGTATCACTGGAAAATACGTACAGTTTCATACATATCTATGCTCAATAATAATTTCATTCAATTGTTCTCAAATGTTAAGCAACCCTTTGGAGTCTGCTCAGACATCTCTGTGCAGTCTGAATACAAGAAAGCAATGACAAAGTATTCAAGAGTTTTCTGAACGCAGGCCTGTCCCAAGCAGCTATGCAAGTTGTGGGCTACACAAAGGCATCATTGGGGGGCGGTGGGAGGAGCAAATTAAGTTTTAAAAATCAATTCTCCATTCCAAACACCAACTGTGTGTGCTCACTTATGTCAGATTTTACTTCTTCTGAAACACTATGTATCACACAAACTAAAACTATCAGTACCATCAACATCTTCTGGTCTGCATCATGTTGCAGTATTTAATGGATTACTTACCAAATATAGCTCTCTATAATTTGAAATTATATAGATGTATATCATATATTTACTATTGCTCACTATTTGAATAAAACACAGTCTTTCCTTATTGACCATTTGTTCACTGACCATTGAAAGTTGCAACACGTAGGCCAGGCCTTGAAGTTGCAGCCATCACAGTCACATGACTATGTTTCAGGTAACTGGCAACTGGAGTGCTTATATAATGGTTGCAGCATCCTGTGGTCACACATGATGGTCATTTGCAACTTCACATCTGGCTTCTGACAAATCAGTGGGGAAGCTAGCAGGAGTCGCAAATTGTGGTCATGTGACATTGCACTTAACAATTCATGGTGATTCGCTTAATGAACACAACTGGAACTAACCAACTGATGTTGTAAATCAGTCACACTTATGTGACATTTCACTTTAGAACTATGCTGCTTAGCAATGGAGTTGTTGCTCCCAATTGTGGCCAGCAAGTGAAGACTACTTGTATTTTGTAAAATAATTTATTCTTTGTAATACTGCATTTCTGATGTTACTTTAATTGATAGATATTATGTATTAAAGGTAGTCATGCTTATTCCAAACTTCTCATCTAGTCTTAACCGTTGTCCTTTTGCCCAGTTTAAAAAATTAGCAAATAAAATTAATGCGAAGAGGTGGTAAAAAAAACATTTTGCACAAAGATGTCTTAAAGGGCAGCAGGTGCCCTACCTGAACATTTAAGGTGCTAAAATGTTATGTTTTGACTTTAACTATCATAACCTGCCTCGCTTTCTGAAAAGCTTCTGATTTGGAAGGTTGGATATGCTATACCTATTTGTTGCATTCAGAGAATATCTAGAAGTCAGCCCACAAAACACAGAATGTACAGTAGTTCATCAGTAAAACAGGACAATAGCTGTAATACAGATTTACTCAAAAGTAAATAACAATGTATTTGATGAGACTTCTCTCAATGAGATTACTCTCTAAGGATAACTTTCAGTGACAACTCTGAATGGCAAATAAACTTTAGGAATATTAGTATGAAAAAGCATAGGATAACTAAGGCTCCCCAGACATGTTCATTCTTTATGACTTTGCCACAGGAATTGCCATAAAAATGACAGCTACTACTATATCTTATTATTTTGGAAGTAAACATGTAAAGCCTAACTTGCCCATTTCACTCCATGTTAAAATATGTATGTTTGCCTAGGCCCTATAGGCTATGTCCCCAACTGCAGTAAATGTTATTTATCTCAAAAAAGAAGAAAGAAAAGAAAAACCCTAGAGATATTGTTTTTCCATCTAATAAAAGGTAAAGGTAAAGGATCCCCCCTGCACATGCGTGCTAGTCGTTTCCGACTCTAGGGGCCGGTGCTCATCTCCGTTTCAAAGCCGAAGAGCCAGCGCTTGTCTGAGGACGTCTCCGTGGTCATGTGGCCGGCATGACTGGATGCCAAAGGCGCACGGAACGCTGTTACCTTCCCACCGTAGTGGTCCCTATTTTTCTACTTGCATTTTTACATGCTTTTGAACTGCTAGGTTGGCAGAAGCTGGGATGAGTAACAGGCGCTCACTCTGTTACGCGGCACTTGGGATTCGACCTGCCAAACTGGCGACCTTCTGATCGACAAGCTCTGCGTCCTAACCCACTGAGCCACCACGTCCCACTTTCCATCTAATAGCTATACTTAATAGCTGAGTTCTCAGTTTGGTGTCAATTATATATTTTCGGTTTGGCTTTTATGAACTTAAATTAATGACTCTGTACTTTACCATGGATTTTATCAATTTTCACTAATCTGCCATTTCTTTGTGTGTGAAGTATACAGTAAATTACTATGATCTACTTCTTTTAGGGGGGGGGGAATCACTTAGCAGAAAGCTGACCCAAAATTAGTTTTATTTATTTGGTTATTTCTCTAAAAGGAAACTTGAAGGGCTGCTAGCATTCCCAATGTCTTGTGTTAAAATATAAAACAGTAGGCTGACCGTAGAGCTTCTTCAGCCTGTGTGTCTCCAACAGTAACACTTTTTAAAGGATTACATATCCCTGAGAAGTGATGTATATTTTTTTTATGCGCAGTACTAATTGGAAATGAACATTTTTACATTCAGATCCCATTCTGACCAAAATAGGTGTTATCCAATAGACAAATAACTTGAATGTCTTTAAACAACACTGTCAAAGAATGTTTCTCTACCAACCTATTTTTACTGTACAAACACTATGAAATTTTAAAAGTGAATTATGCTTAGTGCAATCTTGGGATATTTCTTCAGAAGTAAACCGCTATAGTTCCATTCACATATTGCACTAAGGCAAAATTTGGTTTTGATTCACGAGTGTCAAACTCGCCACGTCAAGTGACATGTCGCGACATATCGCAACTTTTTTTGCATTGCCGGAGCTGGGGTGGGCGTGGCCTCTGTATGATGCAACCGGCCCGCGGGCTGGCAGTTTGACACCTCTGGTTTAGTGTGTCAGGTGAACCCATCTGCTGGTGGCTTATTCAATTAATGATTGGATAATTAAGCAAACCATGTCTAACATGAGATGTGAATTAGTTCCCAAAGAACTAGTACATTGACTACTAGTGCATTTTTTTTCAGCCAAGAAGGCAGGACTGAAGGTATTTTATGCAATAGAACAACTAGGAACAATTCAGCTGAATGGATCAGAGGACTGGGGGGGGGGAAATTACTCTGGTCATAAGCACTAATATGCCGCCTAAGGCCTGAAAACCCCTATTGCTTAAGTCCTTAGCCACTTTCACCCCTTTCCAAAGCATCTCTCTTAAGCTGGCACTCACAGCTTAAACCTGACAAACATAAAGATGTGCTTCCTCTAATCACTTCTAAATCTCTCAGTATTTGATTTATTTTGACACTGTGGCCACGCGGGTGCTTATGGGAGTATCTCGATATTCCCATGTTACACCACACCTGCGCGAGCTGCATTGGCTTCCGGTTGCCCTCCGGGTGCAATTCAAGGTGCTGATAATCACCTTTAAAGCCCTGCATGGCTTAGGCCCCGGGTACTTGCGAGACCACCTGCTGCCAATGTCAACCTCCCATTGCCCAGTTCGCTCCCACAGAGTTGGCCTCCTCAGGGTTCCATCGGCCAGGCAATGCCGGCTGGCGACCCCCAGGGGGAGAGCCTTCTCTGTGGGTGCACCGACCCTCTGGAACGAACTGCCCCCGGAGCTGCGGACAGCCCCTGACCTTCGGTCCTTCCACCTTGACCTAAAGAACTGGTTATTCCAACAAGCGGGCCTGGACTGATTCTAGTTTTTAAATTTGGTTTTTTATTGGTTTAAATTGTTCCTATTTCTTATATTGTTTAATCCTCTTTTAATTTTTGTATTTATATCTTTTAACTTTTTATTGTTGTGAGCCGCCCTGAGTCCTCAGGGAGAAGGGCGGCATATAAATTTAATAAACCAATAAACCAACTGTGGGGATCATCTCTCATCCACACTGCTCACTTCTCTTGCAGGACGGGTAAATGAGGGTTCTAAGGCAGACCCACTGCTGATGTCGCCCCACCCCACCCCAAGGCTCTCAAGGGAACACATTTGTCCAATACGAGGAGCGCAGCCAACCCAACTGCAGGTCGGTCACGGCCGAAGGTCTCTCTCCTCCTCCACCCCCACTCCCACCTCGCGCGTTGTCCCAGCAGGTGTCTCCTGTCTCCTCTCTCCCGGTCTTCTCCTCGCCCGGAGAACTGCTAGTGAACTTCAGTCCTCTGATCTTTCCAGCGCTGGTCCCTTCTTCCTCCGCAGTTCAGCGCACTGGTGACTTGAACGTTTGTCCCCCGGGGCACCCACGCACGGCCCCTCCCTTGCAAGGTATTTGAAGCTCACCAAGAAAAACACTGCAGCGGGTTGCCGTGTGGATGAAAATAAATCCAGCTTGACCGGAGCATTTAGCAACACCCTTTCCCGGAGGGCGGCGGCTGACTGTCTCTTTTGCGCGGCCAGGCCGGGAGAAAAAGCCGGTAACTCACAGCGTCCTCCTTCTTTCCAAAGGAAAATGAAGCCTCAGATTCTTCCCTAGACTTTTATTTCTTTTTTCTTTCTTTCTTTCTTTTTTTTGCAGAGATGTTTGGCTTCGTAGCCCAGAGCCAGATTTACGGAGGAGGAGTCGCAAGGATTAGAGTTAGCCGGCCACCCCATCTTGGTTTGTTGAATAAGCCACATCACACACATCATTTGCATCACACTTAAACCATGACAAGCAAAGCTTTATGCTCAAGTTAGACGAACCCTGCCAAGCCAGGCGTACAAAGTTATCTGATTTTCTATTGTACCAAACTAAGGTGTCCGTCGTTCATCACCCGTCGCGGTAGATAAGGAAAACCAGGACACTTTCCCTAGGATCCTATTTTCCAATCCCCCGGCCAGTTCTGCTCTCTTTTAGACAATTCTCATAGACCTGTTGTCATTTACCCGTCAGAGCGAAAGCGCCAGGGGCATCCTGAAATAACGATACGCATGTCCCAAGTTTACGCATTTGAAAATTCCGGGCATCCCAAGTCCCCGTTCCTAAAACTGACGGTCCAGGTCGTCGGAGGCATGAGCTCATTCAGAGCCCAACCTGTCCCGGGGGTTTCTCCTTCGCCCATTTTAAGCTGGGAGAAAAGCAAGGATCGGCTCAGCGAAATAGCAAAGGGAAGGACCAGCCCGTCTGCATCCGCGCTATGCTGCGGAGCCAGCAATTCCAGCTGTGGGCAGCGTTCAATCTAAGGCGCGCTCCATCTCGTGGCCCTTCTTCGTCCACAGGTGCCTTCGCGGAAAAGCCAGAGGGCGGGCAAGATCCGGGAGGAGCCTTCGGGATTAGATTCTCCCGCGCATCCCGCCACACTCTGGAGCCAGCCCGTGCACGAGCGGTCAGCCAAAGCTGTGCTCGCATCGCCGCCGGAACGTTTCGGTCCTCCGGCTGGGACCAAGACAAGACTCGCCCTCGCTTTCCGGGCCAGTCCGAGCTCAAGACACAGCAGCGCCGCGGACGGCACGAGGCTCGGAGGTGACGGTGCCCTCGGCCGAAACCCCCTCCCCGTCCCGCCCTGGAGTCGTTCTGGTCCCGATCCGAGTCGGAGAGCGTCGGGATCGGGTCCAGGGGAAGCGGAGAGCGAGGACTGACGCGGCGCTGGAGCTTACCTGCTAGAAGAAGGCAGGATCCGAGCAGCCCGCCCAGCACGGTCCCAGGGAGCCCCCAGCTCAACATGCCGCCCTCAGAGCCCCACGGAGCGCCGCCGGGAAGAGAGAGAACGCCCGTCTCTGCCCGAGACCTGCTTCGCTAGCGAGCCCAAGCGTCCTCTCGCCCGGCGCCGCAGGAAGGCTTCTAGCCGGCGAGATCCTCACTCGTGCCGGGCTCCGCAGGCAGCTGGGGATCCACACCTCGCGGTAGTATCCGAAGGGTGCTGAACTCACCGGGCTCAGCTCCTTTATAACTTCCCAGCCCGTATCCTCCTTTCCATCACGCCCCCCCCCCACACGTCACTTGGTCTGTTTCTCCCCCCCCCCCACTTCTCCCCTCCCCCTCCCCCCCATTTCCAGCGATGCTTCCTGGCGGGGCAAGGAAAGCGAATGCTCTTTCGGGCACGTTTCCATCTGGGAACCGGGAGCACGATTCTTCCTCTCTGGCACGCTCTGGACCGTCTTGGATCAGGCTGGGGAGGGGGAAGCGAAGCGATCTTCGTTTGGGGGTGGGGGGGTGGGGGTGGGGGTGGGAGCGCCGCACTGCCAGGCTTGCTATTAAGGACATTCGCTCCCAAGTAGGTGAGCTGCTCCCTCACCCCACCTCACCCCGCCCGCCTTGGCCGTTAGGAAGCCTCTTTGCCAATGGAAGGTGGCTCCTGTGAAATGCATAGATCAATACATGTGGGCAGTTTGCACCTTGGGGATGTTCAGTCTCGGGCACAAAATGTTTTCCTTTGCCTTTGACGCAAACGTCCCAACTTCTCCCTGCCGGATGACGGGAGGAAACGGCCACTCCAAGCCTTCTCAACCGAGATGCTCAGAAGTTGATGTGCTAGTTTAGTAACTTGCCTTGCCCAGACGAAGGAATTGGTTTTGCTGACGACCACGACTTCAAATTAGGCTTTTCCAGTTTGGGGATTTTAAGGTTTCCCTGGACTTTTGGGAAATGGCCAACATTTCAGCCCCTTTCCTCGCAGCTTCTTTTTTTCTCCCTGCATCTTATATATATAGCCTGCCCTCTCGCAACTTTTTATCCATTAAAGTTATTTTCGAAATAGCCCTTGGGATGGAACTTTGATCATTCTAACCCCCTGATTAGAAAGGACTGATTCATGTAATCCAGGTATGGGGCTGTGGGCAAGTGACTCCCTGGCTTCCCCTCCTCTATCCACCAGATCGGGGGGGGGGACACTGGCCAAGTCCCTTTCCCTCAGACCAAAGACCTCTCTTAGGCCCTGCACTTGTTTGCCACAACGTGCATTCGCAACCAAGCGACCCTGCCTTCACGCAGGGTTGACTCCTGATACATTGATGCTGAACGTGGAAGTTCCACACGTTACACTCCCGGAAAGTACGTTTGCTAGATCGACGGGGACTGGAATGCAGAAGGATAGCCTATGCCGGCTGAGTAGAGCCTTGTCTTTGCGAGCTGAGACCTCCTCGCCAAGCATGACACCAAACGCGTGACACATTTTAGGAAAGGAAGCGGGAAGGGTCCTATCTCAGGAGCTCCGGCGCTTTCTATCTATCAAGAGCTAAACCTCGCCGTGACACGCTCACATTGCACCACCCGCTGGTTATCTCCGAATGTTCCTCCCACCCCCTCGGAGGAAATTTCCCCTCCGCGGATATTACTCCAGCCCGGAGCTTTCGCTCGCTCTTTCTCGAGGCGGGACTTTCAGCCTTCTCGCTTCTGAGATGGAAACTCACGACTCTCTTTCTTCTCCCGTCCCCCCCTGCTGATAGCGCAATCTCCAGATCTGCCCTGACTTCGGCGTGGGGGTCCACCAACGGAGCCCAACGGCCGGATCTGTGGCTGATTCCGGAACCAAAAAATCAAGAGGAATCTGGCAGCCCCATTTCCGATTAACACATTTTATTAAAAGGCCAGAAAATGTCGTGTGTCTTTTAATCCAATTTGCTAATCGGAGAAGGTGATACTAAATTCCCCCCGATGTTTTACTACCCTCAATTAAGAGTAGTAAATCATAAGCACTAGCAAATTACTCTTCCAGCCAGGTCAGGCCCTGTCTTGCTGCCCCTATCAATTCTCTGGTACTTTGCTGAACGGAAATGTTTAAAATCTGTTCCTGGTATACTTATTTAGATACCAGAGGGGCAAATTGTCAATGCTTTTTTTGTAAAAGAAAAAGGTGCCGGAACTCACACATGTCATACAATCTGCCTTGCCTACCCTACAAGGTTCTATCCAAAAAAGGTGCCGGAACTCCGTTCTGAGTGTTCTATGACAAAAAAAAAAGCCCTGAATATAACTCATAGAACAGCTCAGTGCACATATTCTGGAGAGAAGTTCCCTGATGGTGGGCTCCAGCACGAGCCCAAAAGCTTGGAAGAATAAACATTTGGTCCCAGTGACCGACTCACATTGGATTCTGCAGCATTATCCTGGGATACATCTATTTACCTCCATTCACTTGAAGGCCATTCTTTTGTGGAAGTCCCTGGCTTCTCACACTTGGTTCAGTTGAAGGGAAGACAGCAATTTCTCCCTCTGGGGCTTTTTCAGGGTGAGATATGGTGGCTGCCCTAGACATTTTGAAATAATGGAAAGCCACCGCGATTGTGTACACATTGATCTTTGCAACAATACAGGAAGCTCAAAATCAGCACCTAGAAATAATAATAATAAAAATAAACCACATTCTTAGGAACCTTGAAAATGAAACAAATTGCAGGAAACATGATTTGGTGCAGTCCTATCCATCATCAATAGGTAAAGGTAAAGGTAAAGGGCAAAACTGTATTAGTGACATGGTTAAAAATAATCTTATTTTTGTTCCATCCTTTGCTTATTATTTAACTGCAGCTTTGGAAGCTTCATTAAAGTTCCATCTATGCCTAGAACTTTATTTTACTGAAGAAATCCATGAACATTTCTAACTGATGTTGCACAGGTAGGTATAATTAAATGAAATGCACTTCTGAGGTGGGGAATAACTAAATATATTTGCAAGGCTAGACATAAAAACTGCATAATATAATTTATAACAGAAATAATAGTGCAGTATTGCCAGAAACATATGAAGTTGCCTTTGGAATTAGATGAATCAATTTTTTTACTTGCCCTTGATATGCAACAGTATAAATCAGAGGTCCCCAACCTTTTGGGCACCAGGGACCAATGCCATGGAGAAAGATTTTTCTGAGGACTGGAGGGAGTGTGATTTTGAATCCTGCCTGCATCCCAAGGATGGAGCTTTGCTTGTTTGTGTGGCTCACTTGCTGGCATACTGTGGACCGGTGCCAGTCCATGGACTGGGGGTTGTGGACCCCTGGTATAAATGATCTTCACCATCACGGTAAAATCTAAGCAGAAAGGAAGGCTATAAATATAATAATAAACAAAAAAACCCAGAGAGATTTCATTTTGAATTATATTCCATAAGGTTTTGTACAGCTCCCATTCATTTCAAATGGTGTTCCACATGAGATTTTCTGCTGTGCTGCATGTTCTAGTTCAACTGAATGTTTGCCATGCAGTAAAACAAACAAACAAAACTAATCTTTTATAAATTCTTCTGCATTCCTTGAGGAGGACTACACATCAACAGGAGCTCATAAGTCAATTCCATCATACAAGAAAAATCAAAGAAAGCTACAAATGAATGATTCTCCACTTTTGGAGGCTGCATGAGGTCAATAAATCAGCAGCACATTAAAACAAAAAATCATTTTTAAAAAACGCACTCAACTACAAATATAATAACTCATATTCTTTTAAAGACATTTCAAGAATGTCAGGTTTATAACTTTGCCTGAAGAATCTATTGACATGGATAATAATCACTAATTAGTTTCAAAAATTCTGCTGATAGGATACACCCATATTTATTCCAGGGCCGGAGTTTCTGTCCATATGGGCAAAACTATCTACCTATTCATCCTACAACACCAAATATTGAAATGACGTTCAGGCATATCAAATATTTTCCATCTTCAAAATAGTGGAAAGATGTGTCCGTGATGTGGCTGTGTTTTGGGGAGGCACGTAATATCCACATCCTCACTGAGTGTTGATGCCGAACTGGCACTAATTTGAAAATCTAATGTTTCACCCATGCCTTACAGGAATTACGCCATACAGAGGTGTTTGAATAAGCCAAGCCACAGAAGGCTCTGGAACTCTTTTGTCCAGAAAAACCAATAGCATGATTTTGTGCAAGGCCTAGCAGTTCGAAAGCACGTAAAAATGCAAGTAGAAAAATAGGGACCACTACGGTGGGAAGGTAACAGCGTTCCGTGCGCCTTTGGCGTCTAGTCATGCCGGCCACATGACCACGGAGACGTCCTCGGACAAGCGCTGGCTCTTCGGCTTTGAAACGGAGATGAGCACCGGCCCCTAGAGTTGGAAACGACTAGCACGCATGTGCAGGGGAACCTTTACCTTTACCTTTTTTATGGTGAAAAAAACATAAAAGTTCTACAAAAGGGTGAATACCATGAAGAATACCAATTGAAGAATTGTCTCCAGCACCACCCTAACAATGGAAAGAAGGGAAACATAACTTTGCTCTAAATGTCTAACATCCACTTTGTGTAATTGTCCAAATACTGAAGTGTTCCAAAAAAGTCCCCACCCTTTTGATATACCCTTGTAAGGTTGTAAGTCTTGAATTATTTATTTATTTATTAATTACAATATACTTAGCCTAATGCTTATCCATAAAAGCATATTTTAAAAATATTTTAATGCAATTAACATTCTCTTAATTAACATATGAATAAAAGCTCATTAATGTAAATTCCCATTCATTATATTTGGTAGATAAGCAAAGATCAAGATCCTTAATTTGAAGAAAAGGAAATGGAAATAGAAACTAAGCAATCAGTCCAAAATCTAGTGAAGGAGCCAAGAACACAACCTAGATTTCTTGAGTCCAAAAACCAACTTGTATGTGAGCCAGGACACACACACACACACACACACACACACACACACACGCATGCACGCATAGACACAGGGCTTTTTTTGTCATAGAACACTCAGAATGGAGTTCTGGCACCTTTTTCTTTTACAAAAAAAGCCCTGTGTGTGTGTGTGTGTGTGTGTGCTAAAAAGCAGCAGCTCTCATAGAACAAGACTGAGCAATGGACCATATTATTTTACAACTAGGTTTTATGGGGAAAATTACATTTTTTTTTAAATCACATCCTCTTTAGCCTTAGAAAACTCACTGACTCCAATCACATAATATAAAATCATTTTCTTATTCTGTAGGAAATGATTTCATTTCCCTAAACTCTGTTCCCAACTTTGGCAACTTTTAGATGTGAGGACTTCAATTTCCAGAAAGTCACAAATGTCATGGCCATTACTGGGAGTCCGCACATCTGGACACACTATCCTGAAAGGATAGCCTCTTCGCTATGTTAAATCTCCCTAGCAATGCTCCTCAGCAGCAGACAATTACAAGAACATGATAAAAAAAATCATTATTTGGGAGATACAAACTTTCCACCCACTTTATTAAGAAAGTGCCTCTAAAAATCAAAATCAACTGTGGTGACTAACTGTAGCAAACTTAATGCTGAGAAAATGAGAAACCAATTCAAACCCAGATGGATGGATTATATTATGTATGCTTCATGACAATTCACATTAGCCGTAAGTAAGTAGACTAGAAGACTCCCTGGACAAAGACATACCAGCTAATTCAAAGTTTGATTTTAATAGGTGTACGTAGAGGAACTGGGTTGTATGTCATTGCAATGCTTGCTTGAATAAAAGTATATGTTGAAGAAAGGTTTCAATTTTTCAACCAGTTCTTCCAGGCATTTGGAAGTGAGCCCTGTTGGTTATTTGTGGGTGTTTTTTTACTGATTGTAAGATGGACTGGTCTATGCCCTTTCAGACATGAGTCATGGATTGATTGTAGTTGTAATTTTTGTTTTTCATTAATTGAATTGTTTTTTGTTGTTTTTTTTTGTTTGCTGCCCAGAATCCCAGCAGTGCAATGGGCAGCTATGTAAACTATTTAAATAAGTAGGTTTAAAAAGACACAGAAACTCATCGCAGCTCTGGCTCATTTAAGATGTTTGCTAAATATTGTCTTTAAGGATGCTTTTATGTTAAAGAGCCAAGTAATTCATTAACTTGATTTTATATTTAAAACTAAAGTAATTATTCTAATCTTGCTTTTCCTTTCCTAACATTTCACTTCCTTTGATTAAAAAAAAATAAGAGCAGAAAATTACGATGACAGGAAAAGTTAACTTGATTCAAAGTGGGAAACGGAATTTTACTCTACTGATGCAATCAAGTTACTTCCTCCCACTGAGTCAGAAAGTTCCTTTGTAAGTTTCAACCTAAGAAAACTACAGCCCAAAGAAATAAGGGTCAAGGCAGAAAGAGGCAGATTACAGTTCTAACCTGTTTACCCTTTGTTCTACAAGATGTTTTTATAGTTGAAGAGAATATCTGTCACCTCCTCTCTGAATATATTTATAAACTTATTTTAATATTGTGCCTATAAACTGACTTTGCTCACCCAGTGGGCTGTTGAAGAGAAGCAGAGATCCATAATCTTAAAACAGTATTGAAAAAAAGAAAATGTTGCAACTGCTTCTTTGGGCTGATGTTGCTGAAGTTGGAGTTCCTATCTTGTTTTTCTTAATGCAATAGGATGATTTTAATAATTATAAGCAAAGTTATGAGCAAGAAGATCACACCCACCCTGCCTCAAGGATCATTTTTTTCAGCTCTAAGATCCTTCCTCTAAACTACATCACATTGGTATAATAGAAGTCATCCACCAAATAATGGGTGTGTGTGTGTGTGCACACACACACACATAATTAACACACACACACACACAACTTTGATAATGAAGAAACAAACTTAAGCAAAAGATTATACTTCAAGATGAGTGTGTGCAACTTCTGTTGGTTTCAGGATATATTGTACATCTTGCTTAAACAAAAGTCAT
The DNA here is from genome assembly GCF_964194415.1 of Vipera berus. Taxonomy (NCBI): domain Eukaryota; kingdom Metazoa; phylum Chordata; class Lepidosauria; order Squamata; family Viperidae; genus Vipera; species Vipera berus. The sequence continues at coordinate 24,014,169 of NC_138206.1, forward strand.
CATGGCCAGAATTTCAGCTTTGGATATTTTCGGGGTTTGGAATGTGCATGAAGTGCCTGCAGATAGAATACGGACATCAGTTGTCTGTTCTTATAATCGGCAAGGCTTGCAGAATATGTGTTATGCTTAATATCCCATTTCCCCCATTTGTGTGTTTCTGTGTGGCTTAATTGGTGACCCCAAAAAGCACAATGGAGCCAACTGCAAATTCCAGAGTGTACTTTTTGTTTTAAGATTACATGCCAGGAGCTCTTCACAATCTGAAGTTTCTATAAAACAGACTGGAAAACAAAGATGATGACAGTTTAACACATCTATTTTGCAGTTCCAGGGAATTAGAACATTTACTAATTACTCCTACTCAGAAGCACCAATACATTCCATCGTCTTACAAGATTGCTTGTCTGTCTCAGTAGGTCACAAAACGTTGTCACAGTACAGAATCTACACTGGGTCATTATATTTGTGATTTTTTTCTAGGCTTATAGAATATAAGACCTTTTTTTTCTTCTTCTTCTTGATCTATGTGGTTGTTAGGAATGAAAAATCACCTGATGGCACATAATCAATCAAAAAGAGTTCAGTGGGGAAAAGAAGGAACGGTGCAGCTTTCCATTTTATCCTTCTGTGTCATTCCTTCTTTGAATAGGCGAATTCTACAATGTTGGCCTATGTTAAAACAAAGATGCCTTGTGTCTAAAACCATGATAAATGAGAAAAGATGCTCTATATCAGGGGTCGGCAACCTCGGCTCTTTTATGACTCGTGGACTTCAACTCCCAGAATTCCTGAGCCAGCATAGCTGGCTCAGGAATTCTGGGAGTTGAAGTCCACGAGTCATAAAAGAGCCGAGGTTGCCGACCCCTGCTCTATATCTATATGGCCAGTGTGTTGGGTTTAGTTTTTTTTTCCAAGTAACCTTCCATCACTGATAAAAAAGGTAGAGTTTCAGGGACAAGAATTCAGAATGGATTCAGATGCTGCTTGCCTTCCTTTTTCCAGAACCACAAAGCCAGGTTTCCCCGGGGTGTGTCCTGATTAGCAATAAAAAGGGGAAAGCATGATCCAAGTTAATTTTCCAGTACTAAAAGGAAATGGTGTTTCCTGTATTATACAAAACTGGTGCCAATAAGACTGACACAAGGATCTATTGTCTTTTTTAACAAAGACATGGTAAGAAAGGATGCCTGTGAAAATAGACCACTGCAACAGGGAACTTTTGATCTTGAGAATAAAAGTGCATGCACATTGGGAGACAAAACTGGAGGATACACCCATCCAATTTGTAGAACAAGTAGTGACTAACAGTGACTATTTGCTCAATGCATTACAAGAATGATCAACAATGTACCGTAACTCTGTGATGTAGCTACAATATTCAGAAATAAACTATTACGTTCATTGGGTTCACTTCCAGGTAAATGCTTTCTAATTTCACCTGATTTCACATTTTGGAATATTTTCCCATATTTCATCTGATATTCCAGTAAAAGAAAAGAACAGATAAAAGATAAGAAAATCCAAGATTTCTCATACAGTCACTGCTGACATCATTTTCTTGGTTAAATGAACAGAATTTAAACAGATTTCCTGCTTCTGCCATATACACAATTTTAAGTGTATGTCTCAAAAAAAAACCTGCATAAAAATATTTTTTGTTCTTTAAATATTCTTCAAGATTCTTCCAAGATGCTCTCATTGCAATATAATGTTGACTTGGGATAAATATATAAATTAGAATAAAGATTTCAAATAAAATTACATATTGTGCTCTGGAGAGTTTCTGCGAAGTTAGAGGTAGAAAAACATGTCCTAGTTATTTGACGCCTAAAATCCCCATTTGGCTTTTTTGGATTCTTAGTTGATGAATTAATTGGTGACACACCACCTTTTATCTATTTTGTTTATTCCTCTAGGTTTGCTTTATCTATTGTGATAACAGGAAATAGAAAGGAAAAACTTCAAAATGGTCCTACCTTTTACAATTGTATATTAAATTCTACATTATCTTTTGCAGATCCACAAAAGATACCTAAACAGATTGTCTAATGCTTTAATCATATTATTTAAAGAATTGACTCAGGCAGTTATTTCACTGAGTGAACCCAGGTCATATAAAAGCTGAAACCTTAAATAATAACATAAATAATATATTAAAAAACCCTATATTATTGGACCATAACTGCCCCCCAAGCAGTCAATTCTGCATAAAAGTATTTCTTTGTTGGTTTACTACATCTTCAAAAGAAGGGACTATGGTTCAGACTCAGGACTCTGAGAAGTATTTAAGAAGAGAAAAGAAATTGAAGAGGGTGAATTCATGAGAAGAAAGAATGTCTCCTAAACTGCTTTTTGAAACACCACGGCTCTTCTTCAGATGTTACTTATCTTTTCCTGTTAAGAAATGTCTAATGCTTGTGTCTGTTAGAGTGTTATGCATCCTGTGGTGTGATCACCAATCCAGGCCATATTTCTTCACAGATGCACTGGAATTCCACTCATTCTTTTAAACTGCACAGATAATATAGGAAAATATGAGTATGTAAGTGCAGGACATATAGTACCCATAGAGATAATTGGTCTTTCCATGGTAGATCCAGATAGCACATACTCTAAACTTACCATGTTGATTCTAATATTCAGCTAGACTTATGATGTCACAATTAATTACAAAAGGAATAAAAAAATGTATAGCACATATTAGCATGTACTGTTATTTCATTTAAGTGAAGATTTTCCTAGAATGCACGTTCTCTGGTACTAATAAATATTAAATTACTGTAGGTAAAAATAGGATCTTTTTAAAGACCCAGGTATATAATTAGAAGGGAAATAATAATACTGAATAGGTAACATATCAAGACAAAAATTAATATGTAAGAAACTATTGGAAAACTTGAGGGCTCTGAGCGGAAACAGTTCATCCTGGATAAGATATATCTATGCAGTCACTAAGAGTCAACACAAGCTTGATGGCATATAATCAAATCAACCCTTTTTTATTACTGCTGTTTTATTAACTAGAGAGCTAGTTTTGTGTAATGGTTCATTAACTGGACTAGGAATTTTAGTCCCCTCTTAGGAATGGAAGGAATCATGGGTAATGTGGTGCCAGTCATTCACCCTCAGCCTTAGGAAGAAACAATAGAAAAATGTTACCAAAAGTGTTGCCAAGAAAATCACAGATGTCAAGAAGTACTTAAAGGCACATTCCCATCTCTTGGTATAATTTTATAAGTTTATCCTCTTTGCTTTCACATATGCAGTGAAAACAATTCTTTTTATCTGGTCTTTTATAGATCGATGCAGAATTACAAATTCTAGGAAGTCAATAGAAATTCTTGTATATTTAAGGAAGTGCATTATCTCATAAATGAACAAACAATAAGTAATGCAAATTTAAATTTAAAAAGAAGTATATTAGGAGCGGCAAAATTTAAGAACTTTTTTAAACTAAAAATTTTGTTACTCATAAATAATATGATGTGTGAAAATTACAAAAATTTACTAACTATGAAGTAGAGATATGGAAATATCTAAGTTTCATCGGGGTTTTTTCTGTATTCCAGATTTCTTCTATTTCTGGAGTTTGAGATTTAGAGTAACTTCAGTAAAAAAGCATCTCACCTAGGCTCACCATTAGGGGAATCTGGTCTGTCTATGTATATGACATGAAATAATTTCAGCTTGCTGCAGTTCTCTCTCACCCAGTTTCTTGCTCAAACCACTGAACTCAAGTTCTGTGAATTGGAGATAATTTATGTCTAGATTCATTATAGCCATCTGACTCAAATGTAAAGAGTACCGTATAAGACGACCCCCTACATTTCCTGTTAAATTATAGGGTTTGGGCTATACTCGCCGTATAAACTACCCCTCTTCCAACGCACACCAAATAAAAATTAAAAAACATCAGATTTGATTTTAATATGGTAATTTTAATTCAAATGCTTATGACATGCAGATGCTTAGTAGGAAAACTGTCACTTATAAACATAAGGCTGTTTGTCATCAAACATGTAAACATAAAACAGTGCAAGTGGATTAAACTAATAATAATAATAATAATAATAATAATAATAATAATAATAATAATAATAATAAGAAGAAGAAGAAGAAGAAGAAGAAGAAGAAGAAGAAGAAGAAGAAGAAGATGATGATGATGTTGGAGGGGACCTTGGAGGTCATCTAGTCCAACCCCCTGCTAAGGCAGGAAACCCAATACCATTTCAGACAAATGGCTGTCCAGTCTCTTCTTAAAAACTTTCAGTGTTGGAGCATTCACCACTTCTGGAGGCAGGTTGTTCCACTGGTTAATTGTTCTAACTGTCAGGAAGTTTCTCCTTAGTTCTAGGTTGCTTCTCTCCTTGATTAGTTTCCATCCATTACTTCTTGTCCTGCTTTCAGGTGCTTTGGAGAATAGCTTGACTCCCTCTTCTTTGTGGCAGCCCCTGATTCCAGCAACCATTCCCTATTTTCCTAATTCACTTTTTCACTTTTCCTAATTCACTCTAAAGCTTTCCCTGCGCAGAGCCTTAAGTAACACCAGCTGCCTGCAATTAGTGCAGGTTCGCATCCCACCAGGCTCAAGGTTGACTCAGCTTTCCATCCTTCCAAGGCAGGTAAAATGAGGACCCAGATTGTTGGGGGCAATAAGCTGACTTTGTAATAATGCTGCTGGGGGGGGGGGTGAAAGCCCTAATAAACAGGCATATACACAGAATGAAGGCTATTGCTAAGCACATTGATTTGTGCTTTAAATTGTAAGCCACCCTGAGTCTTCGGAGAAGGGCAGGATATAAATGGGATTTAAAAAAAAAAAGACCAAATGGGAGATCCGCTCCAGGTTTTCCAGCCAGCCCGCCCAGTTCCTGAGTCAAATGTGTCCTTAGAGCTAAGCCGCTGCTCTGGCTGCTGCCTTCCCCACCTGCCTTTCAAGTTGGGATATACTACAGCTGCTCTTCAACTTTAGAAGAAAAGACGCCCAGACCCCAGCCTGTAAAAAATCACAGACTGCAGCTTCTTCTCCAATAGTCTTATACGCCGGAAACTAAGGTAACTGGTAGACGCCTCCAACTCTACTTTAGAAAAGTAGAATAAAACACTGAAAACTTAAAGATGTAAACCAAAATTAAGAACTAAAAGAAGTCATGTCTATTGAGTAAACCCGTCTAAAATATTAGTGTACTTCAAAAGATGCAATTCAATGTAGAACTATTTCAGATAATTTTGGGGGGATGAACAGCCATCCTCAGGGCAAAATAATAGGTTTTCTTTTTTCCATGTTAGAAGAGACATTCATAAATATAGGAATTTACTTAATAGGAAGCTGCATGTTACTTGTACAGAGGAGTAAGGTGATAGACAGATCCATGAAGCTATTCTTCCTGAAGCAGATGTCACTTCCTATTAGTAGATGAAGCAGATGACATTCTTACAAGCTTATAGAAGGAAGGACTCACTGGAGAAGGAAGGACTCACTGGAGAAGAGCCTAATGCTGGGAAAGATCGAGGGCAAGAGAAGAAGGGGACGACAGAGAATGAGGTGGCTGGATGGAGTCACTGAAGCAGTAGGCGTGAGCTTAGATGGACTCCAGAAGATGGTAGAAGACAGGAAGGCCTGGAGGAACATTGTCCATAGGGTCGCGATGGGTCGGACACGACTTCGCAGCTAACAACAACAACCATGAAATTATTGCATGCTCTGAAAGTTGCATTTAAAACTTGGTCCATTCATTTGGTAAGGTTTAAAACAGGATAGTACAAAGATGGTTGATGAGAAATATTGTTTCACTCATTTGTGTGTATGTGTGTATGTATGTGCGTGCATATTCTTTAAACTAGAGGAAGCAAACAAAGTAACAGCATAGTAAGAAAAATGTAATGGTAATAGTTTGCCTTTTAGTATTTGACCTCCCATTACTGAAAAAAGACACCATTAGATAAGCATGCACTAGCTCCTGTCCCTCTTTTACCCCTCTCCCATATTTCAATATGTATTTATTTTAAACAATTCAAATTATTGGTTTGAGCTTTCTAAAGCTTCTTCTCTTTCTTACCAATTTCTTGGAACTCTGCTTGTTTGAATCCATGTTCTTCAATCAAAATATATGCAAATATTGCAGAGCTGTGTCAAGCTGTTATTATTCCATTACTCAAAACACCCTTAGAGGATTTTTGAACAATTATCACATTGATGAATAACCTAAAAATATTCAAAAAACCCAGACACTTGAAGTACTGCTTGGGTAATTGGTAGACATCAAGGTTCTGCAAGCCTTCCATTTAGCATACTGAGACTTCTAAAAAAGATGGAGAATATAAATAACATCCATATCCCATTACTGTTTTTTTAATTTAGCATTTATACCTTACTCTTCAGCCTAAAAGTCACTTGTATCATTTCAGGCTGGATATAGTTGCAGTACCAGGATGACTGTTTCTAAGGTTGTGGAATCCCAGTTCTTGCTTGCCATTGCTTCTTCCAAAGGATGCAGAAGATGGCTGTATCTAGCCCTCTTATAAAGGTGGTATCACAACATAGAGCTCCAGTTTCTCAACTGTTTTTTTACAGTTGGTAGATGGGATGTCTCTTTCTAGGCAGTCTATATCCATTATTTGTGCTCTGACCTTTACATTCTTATAGCCAGGATGTGCTCACATATGTTGCCCACATAGATGAACCACAAGGAATGGCTATTGGAATTTGGGATCCCATCCTGGTATTTCCTGAAAGAAGATAGAAGAGCTTAAAAACTAAGGAACTCCAAATGATCAGTCTTGGTAGATGAAGCAAAGATATGAGATGGATTATTGAGGCCATCAAAACAAAGCAAATGGATATTATAAAAGCAATCTTCTCCAACTTCTGGGAACAACTCTAGACTATGGAGCATTCCACATAAGCTTCTGTAGAAGCAGAGAAGCGCTAGGTGTGAATCACTAAGATTGTAATGAAAAATTCTCTTTTGGTGACTTAGCAAATAGTCTCTTTCTAAGCCAGCTTTTGTAGTTTGCAATTTTTACTGTTATAGCCAATTATATTCTAGAGCAAGCAATCTCTGTTCATTAGATTCAGTTTACCGATTTTATTACCTTAATAAGGTATAAAATAATATTAGGCAATTTGCAGTCTGTGTGTCATTTGTTCAAAACATTGAAAATTGTTCTGCATTTACTTGACATGGAATCATGCCAGATACAGGGGGACAGGAGGACACATCTACCATGTTTCTACAAAAATAAGATTCACCCAGGAAATAATCTGTAGCCTGATTTTTTTAGGGTGTGCCTAATATAAGCCCTACCCCAAAAATAAGCTGAGTGTGGCCAGCACAGGAGGCAGCAAGCACATGGGGGCCAACGGTGTCCACCAGCAGCCGCAGCCCATGAAGCTCAGGTAAGTACGAGTGTGGAGGAAGAGGTGGGGGGGAGGCAGGCAATCTGGATGCACTGTTCAGTCGCCTTGCTCACGGGTGGCTCGCAGGAGGCTCGCGCGGCAGCCCTGGCAGCAAGCAAAAGCAGAGGCACAGGGGGAGGCAGGTTATCCTTATGCACCACCCACTCCATCCTACCATTTCTCAGCTTGCTCGCAGCCATGCCAGGGCAGGCGGCCATGTAGCACATTGGGATTACCTGCTCTGATGCAGCCACAGGCAAGCTGAGAGATGGTGGAATGGAGTGGGTGGCACGTCAGGATTGCCTGCCTCCCCCGTGACTTTGCTCAGACTTACCTGCACTGTGCCAAGGGGCCAGCGGGCTGCAGCTGCTACCGGACACTGTTGACCCCATGTGCTCGCATATATATATATATATATATATATATATATGTGTGTGTGTGTGTGTGTGTGTGTGTGTGTGTGTGTGTATGTGTGAATGTATATGTATATACATACATACACACACACATATACATACATACATATACATATATAAGACTGATTCTTATTTTCAGGGAAACACGGTAGTGCTATACTCTTACAAAATGGCTGCCATGATGAAACTAGCAGTTGCATTAATTTAGCAACATGCCCCCTCCTAATCCTTTTAGATCAGCATTCTGTACTATTCTTCTTTGTCTGGATAATTTGTTGCAGCAGCTGCCCATTAAATGACACCTGTCTGGCAACACCAAAGAAAGTATTAGAAGAACAGACTGGCACCACCAGGTACCATGTTGGACCTACAACAATGAAGAGTTGTCCACCATAGCTCTTCTTATACATGGAACAGATATAGCAGTACACTTTTACGTAGAAAATAGAAAAAGTGGAAATAATTGTAAAATATCAGATGGGTTGCAATGGATTCAATTCTTTCATTGAAAATTTATACTGTATGCATAGTATTAGAGAGGAAGATAACAAATTTCTTTTGTAAAATAAATGGGGCACTACTTTCACTACTTTGAAGTATTTAAATACTGATACAAATGGCACTACTCTTAAAGATCAAACAGTGTTCTTTAAAAGCATTGCCAGTGTCATAGAATTGCACAGCTGGTGTCCAAATGAAGTCATAGATGCTGACTTGAACTTGTAGCTTTATATAAATAAATACAGGGCTTTTTTTGTCATAGAACGCCCAGAACAGAGTTCCGGCACCGTTTTTGGATGGAACCTTGTATGGTAGGCAAGGCGGGTTGTATGACGTGTGTGAGTTCCAGCACTTTTTTTTTTTTACAAAAAAAGCACTGAATAAATATATTTACATCAAACAAGATAGTCAGGCAAACAGGAGTATCACCAGGTAAATCAACACAGCAGGAACATCAGGAGGTAAATTACAGAGGACTCACAGGAAAAAAGGTGGGGGGGGGAAGGAAAACTCCTCCATACCCACAGCAACCAATCACAGCAAAGATTGCATCACCCAGAAGCCAGCAATCTACAACCAATTAACCACAACTGTGTGTTCTGGCTCACTCCACTGCCCCACTGCTACTAAATTTAAATAACAGTGGCATATTTATAAAGTATATGAATTCCCTTTTGGCTAAGCGAGTGAATTTTTGTGTCACCACTGTGCATTCAGAAAGTATTCAGACCCACCCCCTTCATTTTTCTCAATTTTGTTATGCTGCAGCCTGGTTCTAATGTTGAAATTCTTTTTTTTTTCATTAATCTACACTCAGTACCCCATAATGACAACGCGAATTTTAGAAATGTCTATAAAGCTCGGAACCCTGATCTACACTAAATAGCTTTGACATATTTTACTCCAGAATCATAGAGTAGATGTTATTCTTAACAGAATAACAGAGTTGGAAGGGCCATTGAAGGTCTTCTAGTCAAACCCTGATGAAGCAGGAAATCCTATACCATTTCAGACAGATGGCTGTCCAATCAAATCTCTGGTTTTACAATTTTGTCCATTAGAAGATGAAGGTGGAACATGACCTCAATAAAAAATAAAAGGAAAAAAGAGATGGATGAGAGGAGAACTTGCCACTGATCGAAATCAAAATTTTTCCCTGTCTCGAGTATGGCAGAAATAAGATCCAGCCTCCAAAAGCAGGGGTGGCCACAGTGTTATGGTTTAAAAAAAGTCAAGATGGCTGCCACGACAATACAATCAACTGTACCATATTATACATAAAAAAGAACTTTGTTTGCAGTATTGTGGCTGCCATCTTGACTCTTCTGATCACATGCTGTAGATGCCCCTATCCAAACACTAGCCATATATTTATTTCACAGTGCAAGCCAAATGCATTTTGGTAACAAGAAAACAGGCTGATCAGAAAAGTATAACAAAAATCCCAATCATCTTTCATGTATGATAAACATACTCAAATAAAAGTTACGTGCAAATACATATGCAGGCATGCAATATCACATCAAAATACCAATGCTTTCAAGCACCCTCAAACAAAGATATTTATGAGCAAGGAGGCAAAAACACAGACATAAACCCAATGTTATACTGTATGTCTTGCTAAAACAAAAACAAGGAAAACACTCCATTTCCCAGATCCTGTAAAACACACATCCTATTAAAATATACACCTGGAATAAGCATTCTGGATGAAGAAACAACAAATACAGGAAAGCATACCCCCACACAATAAACAAAAGATACATTCCCATAAAAAATAGGCAAGACAGATCTTTTTTGAATGCTTCCAGGCACTAGTAGAAAACAAAGCAGGAATTGTCAATACAAACTATGTTTATTCAATTCATCTGCAAAATCAACTCTGGTGTATTTGGCAAACCATGGTTAAAAGCGATTTTAGTGTAAAATAGTGAATTCCTTATCCAAGATAATTTTGGACATCTTGGATGAAAACTCAGAAAAATATTAGTTGTTTGACTGTGATAGGCACAAATTTGAAAAGAAAAATAAACAGTGGAATTTCATAACATAATTATATTTTTAATATGCAAATAACATAAATAAAAACTGAAAATGTGAAATTAAACAGACAAAATAAATATATAATCTTACTAAATAACAAATATATCCAGATAAAATATAAGAAAAGGTAAAGACAATAAGAAATTCTGTATTCCTCTTTTATATTTTGCACAGAATGATTTTGGCTTAGATTAAGAAGAAAAAAATAACATAGTGGTCTCCAACTAATGAAGAATAACTTGTCTGCAATGAACAATGGAGGTCTATCACACAACCATTATGTAGCTGTCAGCATGCTTTGAAGGTGATCCAGCAAAGACAGCCCATATTGGCAATGCATTTGGGTTATGGAGCACTGGCAAAGTTAAATGGAAAAGATTCACAGTAAGAATGTATTTCGTTTATTCTATTTAGAACAGTATCAGATGTTTAGAATTTATACATTATATCTCAGAGCACTGTGGTAAAATTTTGAACAATACTGCCAGATACACAGTGTATTCAGCTTCCATGAATTATATTTTCTGAAAACTATATGGATATCAGACAGAACTGATGCAGCAGAAGCCAAATTAGTGTTAATTAATTTCTGCTAGATATTCCTTTTTTATCTTTTTATCTTTAGATCTGTAGCTGGCTAACAAACCGTACTCAACAAGTAGTCCTCAATGGCACTACATTCACATGGAGAGAAGTAAGCAGTGGGGTACCACAAGGTTCCGTCGTAGACCCAGTACTCTTCAATATCTTCATAAATGACTTAGATGAGGGAATTGAAGGGGAATTCATCAAATTTGCAGATGACACCAAGCTGAGAAACTCAGGATCCAAAAAGATCTTGACAAACTTGAACAATGGGCCCTATCCAACAAAATGAGTTTCAATGTGGAGAATAGCAAAGTTTTACATTTAGGCAGGAAAAACCAAAGGTGCAAATACAGACTGGGTGAGACCTGGCTTAAAAACAGTAACTGTGAGAGGGACCTTGGAGTCCTAGTGGACAATCGCTTGACTATGAGCCAGCAATGTGCAGCAGCAACCAAAAAAACTAGGCCGGCTGAATCAGGAAGCACTGGAGGATCACCTGGAAAGAATTAATCGAGATTGGGATCCATCCGTATGACCCTGAAGAGGTTCCAGATTTTACGCACCTCCACAAACATTTGAGAGGACCTGGCTTTTAAGATATATACCCCATTATTTGCACTAAAGTACAATAATTATGCAAACCGATTTTGTATTTTTCTAAACCTTCCCCTGCCTTTTTGCAAGCATGTCCTCTTTACACAATTCCCCCCTCCCCCGATATTTTGTACTGAGCCACATATTTTCAAAAAAAACCCCAACCCTATTTTTTTATACTGGAAGGAGTCGATCTGTCATTTTTTTTGTATTTTGCTACTTTTGAAGACGCGGGGTATTTTCGAAAAATGGCAGACCTGCATTTTTTGTAAGCGTAGAGACACTGAGAGGGCAGGTCGTGTTTTTTTTGAGACGTTTATCATGTTGTGATTGACTTGATGGTGCTCATCACTTTTAGAGGTTAGAAGCCAAACCTGTCATGTGAAGTGTGTACGTACAAAGTGGGGACTTTTTAATCGATGCTAACAGGACGCACAGCCTTTTCTGAGGAAGTAAGCTGCAAGGAAACATTTCTTAGCTTAAAGCTAATATAATCCTGGATTGTATAGACAGAGGTATAGAATCAAGATCATGCATAGTATTAGTACCACTTTATAAACCCTAGTAAGACCACACCTGGAATACTGCAGCCAATTTTGGTCACCATATCACAAAAAAGATGTTGAAAGTTTGGAAAAAATTCAGAGAAGAGCAACTAAGATGATCAAAGGCCTGGAGACTAAACCATACAAAGAACAGCTACGGGAGTTGGGTTTGGCTAGTCCAGGGGTCGGCAACCTTAAACACACAAAGAGCCACTTGGACCCGTTTCCCAGAGAAAAGAAAACACTGGGAGCCGCAAAACATGAGTGTGCATGTGCATGCAAGGGGTGGGTGGGAGTTTGATTGAAGAGTTTAATTAAAAAGAAATAGAGGCTGCTGTGCATGAATTCTCTCTCTCTCTTTCTCCCTCTCCCTCCCTCTCTCTCTCCCCCCACCTCTTTCCGATCTTCTCCTCACCTGGCAAGCTGGCTTCACGCTGTTCTCCGACAAGCTGGCACACATTCTTATTGGGCTGGCTCTCCTACCCTTGGTCTGCCAATCCTCTTCTCCCACTTAGTGTGAGTGTGAGTGTGTGTGTGAGAGAGAAAGAGATACACACACAGACACACACACACACACAGAGAGAGAGAGAGAGAGAGAGAGAGAGAGAGAGAGAGAGAGAGAGAGAGAGAGAGAGAGAGAGAGAGAGAGAGAACTTCTGCTTTCTGCTGCTTTCTGCTTCCTGCGGAGATGCAGCAAAGGCAGGAGCTCCACCCAATAAGCTTGTCAGTTTGTCAGAGAACAGCATGACACCACTCTCTTTTTTACACACACACACACACACACACACACACACTCTCTCTCTCTCTCTCTCTCTCACTCTCTCTCTCTGCAAATGGCGGAGGACGACTGGGAGCTGCAGAAGGCTGCAGAAGGTTGCCAACCCGTGGGCTAGTCTAAAGAAAAGAAGAAAAAGAGGAGACATGATAGAAGTGTTCCAGTATCTGAGGGGCTGCCACAAGGTAGAGGTGGCCAGGTTGTTCACCAAAGCACCAGAAGGAAGGAAAAGAAACAATGGCTGGAAACTGACGAAAGAGAGAAGCAACCTGGAATTAAGGAGAAACTTCCTGACAGTGAGGACAATCAACCAGTAGAACAGCTGGCCTCCAGAGATCATGGGCGCTCCATCACTGGAGATTTTCAAAAGGAGACTGGACAGTCACCTGTCTGAGATGGTATAGGTTCTCCTGCTTGAGCAGGGGGCTGGACTAGAAGACCTCCAAGGTCCCTTCCAGCTCTATTCTATTCTATTCTATTCTATTCTATTCTATTCTATTCTATTCTATTCTATTCTATTCTATTCTATTCTATTCTATTCTATTCTATTCTATTCTATCCTTGTCAGAAAGAACACCTAATTTATTTCCATTGTAGAAAAACAAATCACACACAAATCTTGGAGCACTGGTAAAATATATTGATGAATCTTATTTGGAATATTGTTCTAATTCAGTGTTTCTCAATCTTGGCAATTTTATTTGACTGGGTAATTCTGGGAATTGAAATGCAGACATCTTAAAGTTCCTAAATTTGAGAAACATTGCTGTAACTCATAGATTTTCTTCTTAATGCTATTTCATCATATTTAATATTTTATTCACTGCTTTACATACACTTCCGGATATTGTTTACAGTCTTATGCTTACTTCTGTAGGTTAAAACAAGATGTGATACTTCTTGGTTTTTGCTGAAAAGAGACTTAAGAAAGCAGGGAAGATTAGTTGGATAAGGATGCAGTACTAGCAATGGGGAAGCAAAACTATTTCTTCTCTTCTCTGCCGAAAGGACATAATCCTAATCAGCACCACAAAATCTCTGTTAGGAGAAAGCAAATAAGACGAAGTGAACTGTAATGAATCAAAAGGGAAGTGCAAGGAGCAGAACAGTAAAGAAAAATTACCACGTAATGCTAGCTAAGCTTGTAAATTTAAGGAAAAATAAAAGTAAGTGTAGTAAAACCTATATTCAAGATTTCATAAAAGTAAGTCTAAACAAACTCAAAGCAACTATAAGCAGAAAGCCATGGCAGGAGAAGCTAATGAGTTGGAGTGGAAGAAGAGTGGGAATTCTTATAGAAGGAGGTAATAAAAGGACAACCACAACTAGGTGAGGAGAAAAAAGGAGGACAAGAAAATAGAACTATTTAGTAAAGATTTGGAAACAAAAGACAATTCTATAGAAAATGAAAGGGTCAGATCATAATTTAGATTTAGATTTAGATTTTATTAGATTTATATACCGCCCTTTCCCGAAGGACTCAGGGCGGTTTACAGGGCATTTTAAAATCACATCAATATAAAATACAAAGTTAAAAGAGAATTAAAAGATTAAATTATCCCTGAAAATAAAACCCCAGTAGCAGGTAAGAGGCTGCTGTTATAACAGATAATACTTCTAACAATTAACCTGGGTGTATAAACAATTTAGCAATATTAAGCAGATGTCAAAATCAAGTCCTTTTGAATAAGAAAATTAAAGTCAGAGACTTTATTTCTATATTGCCAAATATATTCACTTGTGCAATATATTCCCAAAGCCTCATATAAAGCAAATAAAAGTTAAATGAAAGGGTCTAGATAGCATGGGAATGTACACTGTTCTACAGAAAACAGAAATATCAGGAGAGGAGAGGAGAGGAGAGGAGCAAAAAAGAGTAAAGAAACAGTATACCAGCTGCTTAATGAAGAAAACAAAATGGCAGTTGAAAACTGAGCACCTTTCCTGATGTTTTGGTTCACTTTCCACCAGGATGACCGATAGGAGAATGGAAAGGACTGAAACTTGAGATCAAGAGAAACACGATCAGAGGATCTTTACTTTGAATGAGTCTAAATCTAGAGAATCAGATGAATGGCACTTAGGTTATTAAGGAAACTAGCTGATGGTCTGATGGAATTATCTGGTATTTTTGAGAAACCATAGAAAAATGGTAACATGACATATGAATAGTAGAAAGCAAATGTTATTCTATTTTTGAAGATGGCGGCGCCTGGAATGGCTGCGGCTGCATTGGCTCTTGAAGGCGAATAGTTTTGGGAGGGATAGTAAGGGCTATAGGCCAAATGATCAGGAAGATTTTAATGTGTTTGAGCAACATGGTGGAACTAAGGTAACATACGACATACGACCGACAATCTTTGCTGGCCTGGCGAGTTTCTGGTTGTTTTGGAACTGTTGGTGAGAACGTTAAAAGTCGTTGGCGCTGTTTGAATTTGTTCTGCCAGCAGCAAGATCTGACTGCTGGCCCAGTGATGGATTCTATTGCAAATCAGGGCTGTTTCCAGAGGAGGCAGAGGAGGAGAGGACCTGGAGCTTATGGAGCGAAGGAACTGGATGAGGCTGTCGGCAGGCCCAGAGGAAGAGAGAGAGGCTTTTGGAGGAGTTGGTGGCAGCGACAGCAGCGTGCTCCAGGGGCGAAAAGAAGCAAGGCCTCTTAAAGGAAAAGGTGGAAGAGTCAGGATCAGAAAAAGGAAAGAAGGCGAGGTTGTCAGAATACAAGCGAATTTGAGGGCTAATCCACATGGAGCCCCATTTCCATCTGTCCTGTGTGCCATCGTTCACTCCCTAGAGACTAAAATGGACAATGTGAAATTTGAGCGGGCCACGAACAAGAAGTATATGTCGGAGGTGGTGACCCTTTGAGAGCTGTATGCAACGAAATTTCATTTTGATGTATGCCAATTGGTGTACATTCAAAGTGACAATAAAGTTATCATCATTAATAGGTAGTTCCAGTAAAGTATGATGTTGATGATATATAGAAACAGTGCTTTTTTTGTAAAAGAAAAAGGTGCCAGAACTCACACATGTCATACAACCCGCCTTGCCTACCCTACAAGGTTCCATCTAAAAAAAGGTGCCGGAACTCCCTTCTGAGAGTTCTATGACAAAAAAAGCCCTGTATAGAAGATTCTAGAAGAGATTATAAATCACTCCTGAAAACACTGCAGTAATGATTGGAAGTCAACATGAATTTGCCAATAACAAAACTTGTCAGGCTAATCTTAACACATTTTTATGGTGGTTTATGATCGTAAAAAAGATTTGATTATCTAATTTTCTGATCATGTAACTTCCTTAATAGAGTGTTGACTTCATTTGGCTTGAAAATAATACTTATCTATGTTCCTACTGCTCTTAAAGACAAGCTCCATAGTGTGCATCTAATTAAATTGAAATCTTGTATAGAATGCTACAAGGATCAGTCCTAAACCTTTTTTAGTATTTTTGTTAATGATTTGAAAGAAAAGATAGAATGCTTATAAAATTTACAGATGATATACGATTGGGTGGATTGACTAATACTCTGTTGGATGGAAATAAAAACTATCTTGATAGAACAAATAATGGGATGCAAGTAACAGAATGAAATTTGATAAATATATGCATTTAGGAATAAAATATTAGTTGTGCAAATATAAAATAAGAAATACATGGCATGATAATAATACTTGCAAAAGATCTCTGAATAATAATTTACATACCAAAGAGCAAGTATTTTGATACAGTTGCAAAAAAGGCAAATGTTATTTTAGGGTACATTAAATGGAAATTTAATTCTAAATCACAGGAAATAATTGCTCCATTTTATTTATTTATTTTTTGTAGTCAGATCCCACCCGGAGCACTGATTTTTAATCTAATTCATAAGACTGTTAAAATAATTATAACATTAAAAGTAGTTTTCCTTTTGGGTTTGATGGAGAAAAAAATGAAAGAAAAAATGGAACTTTGCTATTACATTTGTTGACAGCAGCAAGAATCTTATACACAGCAAAATGGAAAGATACAGTGATTTTCAAAATGGAAAAGTAGATGGTAAATGTGACAGACTTAGTGGAAATAGCAAAACTGCTGTTTTAATTGAAGAGAATATCTAGTTGTTTCTATTTGGAGAATATCTAGTTTGTTTCTACTTGGAAACCGCTTCTGGACTTTTTGCTTGAAACGGAAAAAAAATTAAACTTTATTTTAGGTATTGATCATTGGAATGATTTTGTTATTATAGAAATGGCTTATAACTTTGTGAAATGTAAAGCAAAAGGTTTGTTTCTGTGTTTTCTGCACTGAAAACAGAAAAAAGTCTTTTACTCTTTTGCAGTTTTTCTTTCTCTTAGTTTATAACTTTTGGTTTTTTTCCCCCTGCACTTTTATCTTACAATGAAAATTAATAACATTTATAAAAGAAAACCAAACAAACCAAAATCCTTTATATCTACCTTCTCTAATGGCCCAGGACTCAAGAGTCTGATACTGACTCGGAAGAAATTGCTGCGGTTGAACCATTGGAACATGAGCCACAGGGGGACACCAAGACAGGAATCCTGACAAAGGTACCCTGAAAATAACTGGAACAGTCAGCTGATGACATACAGCTTCCAAGCCCTCAAGAGTCAGCAAGCCGAGCAGAGAATAGGGCAAAGATCCTCAGTGAGGCTCCTTGCCAAGCAAGGAAATAACTCTCTTAATTAAAGAGAGCTGGCTGCAGTCTGATTTAAGTGGCCATCCTGATCCATGTTTCTGTTAGAAACAGCAATCTGACTGCCTGTTCTGGTGTGTTGTTCCTGTGTATTCTGCTCATACAGGAAAATCCTGAACTTCCAACCTTTGGATTGGCTAATGAACCTTGGCTCGCTGAATTTTGGATTGGATTTTGTCTTTGCTTCTGTACATTCCTGTTGGAAACAAACCGCCCAGCTTTTATTCCAGAGACTGTTTTGATATGCATTCCATTCCTCTTCTGTCTTTCATCTTCTCAGCTTAGTAAATTGCTATTATCATCTGGCAAATGCACCTGAAACAGGACACCTTCTATGTATATGATGCTGAGGTAGCAGCTAATATTATCAGGCAGACATTTACAATCAAAGGTTTAGACTAGAGTATTTAGCTATGGAGCAACCTCTAGTGATAGTTTGCAAATATGACACCCCAATTGTTTTGCTTTCACTGCAATAGAATAGGTCAGCCATGTCAAACACAAGGCCCGGGGGCCGGATCTGGCCCGCAAAGTGGTTTCATGTGGCCCACGAAGCCATCCTGGAAACAGTGAGGGAACTGCCCCCACTGCCTTGGCCCTGGCCCAGAGACCCTCCTTCTGCCAGAGACCCTCAGATCTGTCCCACTCCTGCCCAGGCCCCCATAGGCACCCTTGATGCGAACGATGTAGAGCTGGCCACGCCCATCCAGTAGGCCATACGTACTCTAGCCACGCCCACCCAGTAGGCCACGCCCACCCAGGCCATACCCACCCGGCCCCCTGAGGGCAACCGTAATGCTGATGCGGCCCTCAGTGAAATTGAGTTTGACACCCCTGGAATAGGTTGATTACTTTGTATATATTTCTGCTTCTCTGTGATGTGCTGGGATCTATTTATGTGAATTTGTGTTACGTACAAAATTCTACTTGTATTATATTGACAATTTTTCACTATAATTGAATTGAAAGGATATTCTGCTCAAACAAAAACAAGATGGAAGTAGGTAAAATACACAATATCACCGTACTTCAAAAAGGCAAAAATAGTAGGATTCGGAGATAAGCAAGCAAATAGTTGTGTTTTTTTAATTTTTGACTATTATACAAGAGATGTAAACTTTTTACTTTATTATCAGGTTTCTAGTAATCTAACAACTGAGGTACCAAACGGTAAATAATTAAAGTTAGTTGAATTGGGGGACTGATTCCATAATGGCCAGGTTTCCTCCTTTCTTTTTTAAACATCTTGTCTTAGGAAAGTCTTAGAAAAGTTTAGAGTTTTATTTTACTTTAACATCTGGGTTGTCTTAACAAGAGTTTCTGCCTTCCTCGCCCACTAGATTGCTTTATTTTACGTTGAAAGTTATTTTAAAAAAAAAAACAGTAGCATTATCAATATGCTGGACACGAACTGAAATAACTGGTAACAACAACTGAACAAAGCAATCTGGTCTGGCAAAGTTAGCAGCAACTTTTTTCATTGCAATATTTTTAAAAATACTTTCACCAGTTTCAGGAAAGGGTGGGTTCAAGTAGGGGTTTCCTGAGGCATTCAGAACACGATTTTAACGTAGCTGTGTGTTAAAAGAGGCCCCCAGGGAGTTTTGTTTTGGAACACACTGACGCCTACACATTATTATCTTTGCTACGTTTTGCAGTGTTGTGTGAAAATTATTTTTAATCTTTAGCAAAACATGCCTGTGTTTATCTAATATGCAGAAAAAGCTAAATAATTTAAAACAAAATCACTTTTCAAATAACTACATGTACAATCAGCCCTGAAACATAAAAGTCTAGCACAGATTAACAAGAAAGAGTTGGTTAGGGATCAAAGAACAAGTGTTTATTTTATTTTTATCAATGCTAATAAAGACTTTCACTTATTTTTTTAAAAAGAACAAAACATAAAGATATAAAACATAAAGATGCAAATACATACATTCTTAGACCAAACAATGCATAAAAACAACAGAAATAAAAAAGAAATAAAATAAAATATGTTATACTATTATATTATACATATTTATACATTATGGGCTGCTACAAAGATGGGCGGGGGGGGGGGAGGTCAACCTATTTTTCATAACGCCAGAGGGCAGGACAAAAAAACAATGGATGGAAACTAATCAAGAAGAAAAGCAACTTAGAACTAAGGAGAAATTTCCTAACAGTGAGAACAATTAACCAGTGGAACAGCTTGCTTTCAGAAATCGCCAGTGGAATGGTATAAAGGCTCCTGCTTGTCCCTCCAGCTATACTGTTATTCTGTTATTATAACAACTATGAGTTACAACTCTATATATCTGGATGAGAAGCAAAAGGTCTTCAAAGAGAAAAAGGAAAGTCCAGTTGCTTTGTGAAAAAGTACCTTTGGGATTACAATTCTATATGTATTTACGTAAATAAAAGTTAAAAGACACAGAGTGTATCTGTTGTCCAGTTTCTACCAGGTAACTATTATAAAAATTTCAAAAATATACAGACTTTATCCATATGAGTAGTCCTCGACTTACAAACTTGTCCATTACAATTGCAAGTTGTGATGGTCGTTAAGTTAGGCACCCATGATTGCCTCATTTAAGAATCCTTACCCGTTTTTCCCAATGTGGTCATTAAGTGGGAGATCTGGGGCAGGCAACCCCGTACCCGAGGCACTCCACATTCCACTCCCTTCCCCCTGGGGTCGCTTAGGTCTTGGATCTGCTTCCCACTCCACTGAGTCCTTCACCTTCCTCCCCACCTCCTATCATCAATTACACACTTACCTTCTGTAGATCTCTGAAGCTCTGAAACTCATGTTGGGGAAGGCGAGCAGGTCACTCCAAACCTTGGCACGCTTACAGGCCATTCCAGAAGTAGGTACCATTTTTGAAGTGGCCACAATTCACTGCAACCTCTCCAAAAATAGTGCTGCTTCCTGGATGGAACCCCTCAGCCTATGGATGCCAAAGGGTGGAGCTTTCTGCTCTCCTTCAACGAAGGCCACTTCACCCCTTGGTATCCCTGAAGGCCACATGGCTCTGTTCTGGAAGTGGGTGCCATTTTTGGAACCAACACAATTGTGGCCACTCCAAAAATGGTGCCTGCTTCCTGCAGGGATGCCAAGGGGTAAAGCAGATGTGCTCCCCTTCCCCAAATTTGATTAGATGGGTGGCCATACAAATTGAATAGATAAATGTCAGCTACAGAAGACTAGTATATGATTCAAGTCATTCCCAACACAATGTATCGAATATAATAGGAGTTTTGTTTTTTAAACAGAACGAATCGAAACAACTACCTGTTGGAGTGGACCAGGTCTGATTCAGTACAAGTTTACAGAACTAATGTAAATTCATTCAGACTTGTTTGCTAAAAGTAGGTGGTCCAAACTATTTTAAGTTTTCTGTGTTAAAGCTGTAAAGGTTAATGTCATTCTGTGTTTTTTTAATGGAAGGGTTATATATACTAGTTAAACTAGCTTCTGGAAGAAGTGCAGGAGGTAAAGCTAATGAATGAATGAATAAACAAATAAACAAACAAATAAACATATTCTGAAGAACTTTGAGCTCAGTTAGATTTACTCTGTTAACTTGCACAAGATTATCGCCTACCTTATAAACTTCAAAGATTAATGATAAGAAAGGCAAACCCGGGGGCGGGGGGAGGGGAACAAACCTGTTGGCTAAACTTTCTCATTATTTATATTTAGCATGTTACCCTTTTATGGAAGTCTGCTTTTAAGGGAAACCAAATTATTACTGGAACAATACATTCTTTTGTTATATAGCCTAAACATATGTCAATTATGTACGTGTAATGAGAGTGTCGTGTCTATATCCTACATCTACAAGGACAACTTTGCAATGTAAATGTTTCACATCCTGGTCAACAAACAGAAATATGAGAGAGAAACACGAAAGATTTACTTTTTTTCTAGGAAATTAGCTAAGCAGAAACTTAAGAGCATTCCATACTTTTTGATCAGAAATCCCTTATATTAAGCTAATATTTGTTTTGAAAAATATATGCAGAAAAAAATACATTCAAGACCAGGTATTAAGTTGCTCCACTATAGTGTTTGGCAAAGATCAACCTTTATTATAACATGACTAAGCATTTTAAGGTATGATGGCATGCAGATCATGCTAAGCAAAACAACAGAACAAATTGTGTTATTAGAAGCTGTATTTGAGCAAGGAAAAAATTATGCATTAAAAATATATATTGTTAAAAGTTAATGTCTCATATTGTTGCCTTGGTGGAGCAGTGGGCTAATGCCTCCTTAAGTAACACCAGCTGCCTGCAATTAGTGCAGGTTCGCATCCCACCAGGCTCAAGGTTGACTCAGCCTTCCATCCTTCCGAGGTAGGTAAAATGAGGACCCAGATTGTTGGGGGCAATTAAGCTGACTTTGTAATAATGCCGCTTGGGGTGTGTGTGAAAGCCCTAATAAGCAGGCATATACATAGAATGAAGGCTACTGCTAAGCTTGTAAGCCGCCCTGAGTCTTCGGAGAAGGGCGGGATATAAATGGAATTAAAATAAAAAAAATAAATAAAAATAAATATTTCTACTAACAAAAAACCCTTGTCATTTGGTTAGTATGTATCTACATGTAGTCCTCAACTTATGACCACAATTGAGCCCATAATTTCTGTTGCTAAGCATGACAATTGTTAAGTTAGTTTTTGCCCTTTTTACAACCTTTCTTGCCACAATTGTTAAGTGAATCACTGCAGTTGTTAAGTTAGTAACAAAGTTTTAAAGTGATTCTGGCTTTCCCATTGACTTTGTTTGTCAGCAGGTAACAAAAATGATCACATGACCCCAAGATTCTGGAATTATCATAAATTTGAATCAATTGCCAAGCATTCGAATTTTGATCATATGACCATGGGGCTACTGCAACGGTTGTTAAGTGTGAAAAACACTCATAAGTCACTTTTTCTAGTGCCACTGCAACTTTGAATGGTCACTACACAAATGGTTGTAAGTTGTGGACTACCACTAAACTAATGGTTGTAAGTCAAGGCAAGAAATTATTCACTCATTATTTTATTATGCTCTAGCAATATATCCCCATAATAAACGGGCCATTGTATTTTCTTTCATAATTTTTACCCCCCCCCTTCAAAAAAAGCATGGATGAGTGAAGTCAAGATTGGTTTCAAGCTCCTTCTATGCTCTTCTACCTCTGCTACTTCTCATTTTGGATTAAGTTAGATAACGAAACCTCAAGGTAATGAGATTTCATTTTTTATACCTTTTTGAAGATGACTTCATCAGTATATCTCACATGAAGGATAGCAATAATATATGTTATATATCAATTAGGTAAAGGTAAAGGTAAAGGTTCCCCCGCACATGTGTGCTAGTCGTTTCCGACTCTAGGGGCCGGTGCTCATCTCCGTTTCAAAGCCGAAGAGCCAGCGCTTGTCCGAGGATGTCTCCGTGGTCATGTGGCCGGCATGACTAGACGCCAAAGGCGCACGGAACGCTGTTACCTTCCCACCGTAGTGGTCCCTATTTTTCTACTTGCATTTTGACGTGCTTTCGAACTGCTAGGTTGGCAGAAGCTGGGACGAGTAACAGGCGCTCACTCTGTTACGCGGCACTCGGGATTCGACCCGCCAAACTGCCGACCTTCCGATCGACAAGCTCAGCGTCCTAACCCACTGAGCCACCATATTAAATAGCAATAAAACCATCCATCCACATGCTAATTTTGTATATTGGATGTAAATATTTCATAGTTCAGAAAAGAAATGATGCTGGAAAGACAGTGACAAGTCTGGAGAATGTTCAAAGAACAACCAATACGGGAAAAGATGGGCCTGGAAGAAGAAAGATATGAGGAACAGTTAGATATTGGTTGTTTAGCCTGGGAAACAGAAAACTGTAGGCAAACGTGATAGTTGTCTTCAAATATCCAAAGGACCATAATGTTGAACATGAAACAGGTTGGTTATAGAGTTGTACAAAAGATACATTAAGAAACAGTGGATTTAAGGTATAAGGAAGATGATTTTGGTTTGATGTTAGGAAACATTTCACAGAAATAAGAACTTTGTAGTAATGGAACAGATGGTGACTACAAATCATAGATGGCCAGTAGTTCTCACAATTTCCGGTATTATAAAACCAAGCTCTTAATACCTGCCTTAGAAGAGTTCAAGAAACCTTGACTGATTGTGCTTGTGTCGCCTATATTTTGTACGCCTTAACAACAACAACAACAAAAATAGTTCAATTCCTTAATCTATTTTTTCCCCTCCCGTTTTATTTTGACTTCCCAGAAGCAGCAACTGTGAGAAAATATCCCAGCAGGAGCATCACAAATAGAAACCAGCTAATAATAACTGCAAAAATTTGTTAAAGTCGAAACGCTTAAAGTCCCACCACGTAAACAAAGGGAGAATAAACGCAGCCCAGTACAGTCGAAACAATTTTCCGCCTGCAAGCGCCCGCCTCCTATTGGCGGATAGTGGAGCATTCTAAGCCCCGCCCCCTCCCGCGCCCTGAGCTCGTTCTTCAACCCTACTTTCTCTCCCGTCGCGCGAGAATGTCGTACACGTCAGTGCGCGTGTATTTGACGTCACTGCGTTTTCTCGTCACTTAGAGCCCGGGGAAGGAAGTAGCCGCTAGTGACGGTGCAAAGATGGTAAGTGGGTTGCTGCGGGATTGAAGGGAGGCAAAAAACGCGCGCGGGGTGGCCAAAAGAACGGAAGGACGGAACACGAGGCGCGAGAAGGGGAGGTGTGGGAAGATCCGTCGTGGCGAGCCGAGGAGCGTTTGCACTCGCGTGCTGTTGAGCGATGGCCAGACAGAACCGGGTCTTGGCGAGTGTGTGTGTGTGTGTGTGTGTGTGTGCGTGGGTGGCTGGGTGGGAGAGGTACCTTATGTTCAATGCTGGCCCATCCCTGGCTTCCCCGATGAGGTTCTGCGTTGTCAGAAGTAGGCCTGGTCATATCTTTGTTCCAAAGGTCCAGATCAGGGGTCTTCAAACTTGGCCCTTTTATGACTTGTGGACTTCAACTCCTAGAATTCCTCAGCTGGCTGAGGAATTCTAGGAGTTGAAGTCCACAAGTCATAAAAAGGCCAAGTTTGAAGACCCCTGGTCCAGATGGGCGGCTACATTGTCACGCGGAGTCTTCCCCAATCTGGAATTCTCCATCTCTACTTTCTTGTTGTTGTTGTTAGTTGCGAAGTCGTATCCGACCCATCGCGACCCTAAGGACAACGTTCCTCCAGGCTTTCCTGTCCTCTACCATCTTCTGGAGTCCATTTAAGCTCACGCCTCCTGCTTCAGTGACTCCATCCAGCCCCCTCATTCTCTGTCGTCCCCTTCTTCTCTTGCCCTCAATCTTTCCCAGCATTAGGCTCTTCTCCAGTGAGTCCTTCCTTCTCATTAGATGGCCAAAGTATTTGAGTTTTAGCTTCAGGATCTGGCCTTCTAAAGAGCAGTCAGGGTTGATCTCCTCTAGGACTGACCGGTTTGATCGCCTTGCAGTCCAAGGGACTCGCAGGAGTCTTCTCCAGCACCATAGTTCAAAGGCTTTGAACTATGAATTATGACCCAAGAAGAAGATATAGGAAGCTTAATAAAACCTGCTATCGTGGGATGGATGGATGGATGGATGGATGGATGGATGATCTGTCATCAAGTTGGTACTGACTCTTAACCTACAGTACATGAATCTTCTCCAGGATTATCTCTCCCCATCTGCCCCTTCAGGTCTTCCAATACTGTACCAATCAGCATTGTAATTGAGTCATCCACCTTGCTGCTGATCATCTTCTTCTTCTCTTTCCTTTCTCCTTTCCCAGCATGGCTTATAAACTTCTCAAGGGAGTTCCCAAGAGCAGTCAGGATTGATCTCCTCTAGGACTGACCGGTTTGATCGCCTTGCAGTCCAAGGGACTCGCAGGAGTCTTCTCCAGCACCATAGTTCAAAGGCCTCAATTCTTTGGCGCTCAGCCTTTCTTATGGTCCAACTTTCACTGCCATACATTGCAACTGGGAAGACCATAGCCTTGACTATACACACTTTTGTTGACAGGGTGATGTCTCTGCTTTTTAGTGTGCTGTCTAGATTTGCCATGGCTTTCCTCCCGAGGAGCAAGCGTCTTTTAATTTCTTGGCTACAGTCCCCATCTGCAGTGATCTTGGAGCCCAGGAAAATAAAATCTGTCACTACCTCCATTTCTTCCCCATCTATTTGCCAGGAATTGAGAGGGCCAGATGCCATGATCTTGGTTTTCTTAATGTTTAGTTTCAACCCAACTTTTGCACTCTCCTTCTTCACTCGCAACAAGAGACTCTTCAGTTCCTCTTCACTTTCTGCCATCTACTTTCTTAACTAATGCAAACGTTTCCTTGGGCAAAAACGGGAGCTGAAGTTACAGAGTTCTGCAGGATATCAGTGGGTAAGGGATCGTGATTTGATATTTTTATTTATTGCGGCAGTTTATACAGGCGTAGGCGCGGCTTGCAAAGATATTACTACATCTTAACGTTTAAAAGGTTTTATAAGGGCAGTTTCATTTTCTTATTTGCTGCTATACTTGTTCAGCTGCAGCAGAATGCTTCCTTTAAAAAAAAAGTGTGTTACTTGTCAGTTTGCTTTTCTTCTATACTACTTAAGGAAGGCTGTTTTTTTTGTCAACGTGGGTTTGACAAAAGTTTACATGGACTTCACCATACTAATTATTATGAATTAAGACAGTAGATTTGATTGCAAGATTTATATCTAACACTGCTTTCCGTTTCAAATGCATCCTGTAGCCCAGAAATATGATTGCATACAGGCTTGAAAAAGCAGTGAGGAAAAATTGATCACTAAAGATATTAAACTAAGATTGGGAAAGCCCAATTTCAAGCAGACGCTCTGCTTTGGAAGTTCATGTGGTGACTTTAGGCCAGCCACTCTCTTTCAGCCCATCTTACCTCACAGAATTATGGCTATGGGGTAAAATTAGAAGAGGGAATGTTATATATACTACCTTTGGTACTGGAGAAAAGGCTGGATATAAATTAGGAAATAACATCTGTATGCAAATATCGGTTCTTCTACCTTTGTTAATCCAGTTGAATCAGGCTAGACTCTAGAAGAAAAATACATTTTTTCTGTTGATAGATGAACATATAACAAAGCAAGTTCCATTACTTGCAATGCTTATAAGGAAGATTCAAAATCACATATTGATGAATAGTATTGTTAAAATTAGACAGGATGTATTGAACTGATGCGGATATTTGGAATTTTACATGAATTTTGCTAAAACGCATATTTGCAAATAAATGATTACACCACTATTAAGAAATAGCACGATGGTAACAAGATCCAGCACATAAATAGCATTGACTAGAAATTGCTGAGGATTGATTTCCAAACAGTTGTGTGTAAAAAGGCACTTTACTTTTTTGAATATAGTAGCATCACTTTTGATATTACATGGAGATGCAGTTTTTGAACAATGATAACCATTCACTTTGCCTTGGGACCAGACCTGTCTTGGTTATTTTTGCTGGATTGTTGTTTGCTGGCAAAATTCAATTTATCTTGAGTTAAGGAAAACTACCAAGAGTACCAGTTTGCGAGTTACTCTAGTTAAGTATAAGATGCCCTGTTAATAGCTACCTCAGGCATTACTGATTATATTGTTTTTTTTGCTTTATGCCTTTGCCCTACACTTTTAATTTTGTGTCATGCTGTTAACTGTCCAAGATTTTTTTTTTAAAACTGCAAATTTTAACTTTGGTTTTAGCTTCTTAAAAATAAACTAAAATCTGGAGAAAATTGTTGTTGAAAATAAGCATACCTGTTTCACTGCTTTGAATTCCATTTGCAACTTTAGTGGCGCATGTAGCCCTTGGATATTTCTCAGAGTTGAAATTTTTTTGCAGGATTTACTTTGCAAATATTTCACTTCCAATGGGGAAGCAATAGCACATTAGTTTCAGTGTCATTGTTGGAAGGATTTCCTGCAGTTCAGCTATTTATTTACTTAATCTACCCAGTTTCAGGTCTTGTGCTTTAATAAGTCAGCTCATTTTAAATTGATACATTCTAAATATTTGTAAAATAGAGGTGTGTGTTTGGGCAAAGGAAGTGCCTGGAGATTGATGTCAGGATTCTGTTCTGTGGTGCAACAACCCATGCAGACTGGTTGTAAGAGACGCAAATAAGGTGCAGTTAAAATAAACAAGAAAAGCTGATGGTGGGAAAGGAAACAAGTGTTACAAATGCTTGTGGGAATCTTGGCTTCATAGTCAGTATTATATCACTTTGCGTCTCAGCTCATAAATTAGTCTGTTCTGTGTTCCCTGGCTCTGTGATATAGTCTTACCGTAATTTTATTTCACTGTTTTGCTGCTTTCAGTGAACAACTGCTTAGAATTATGTACAACATTATGGGACTATTTAATATGTTTTAGGGGTGGGGGGGGGGAACCCTGTAACTAACTAGATAAAGCGGTGGGGAATCTTGTTCTTTATCTTACTCACTGACCCTATTTCTGCAATTTATGGTAGGTGTTTCTCCTCTTTATATACGTACTTTGCTTGTTTTATAATGGATAATGGTCGTAAATAAAACATTTTCTATGTCCCTGAGTTTTCAAGTGTGTTTGTGTGTTTGTTTCAGGTATATAAAGTACTTAGCTGCCAGAAGCAAGTTCTCAAACTTTTTAGTAGCTAATTGAAATTTATGGTTCCTATGCTCCTTTTACATTCCTGGAAGTCAGAATTTTTAGAGACTTTAAACTTAGAAAGAATTGTTGCCATTTTACCTTTGTTTGTTAGTGGCAAGTTGTTGGTGAACCCTCTTTGTTTTTTAAAGTTTGATAGAAGTATGCTTACTCAGCTTACAGGAACAAAGGTTTAAATTGTATTGTTGTAAGGAGTATTATGTTTCTTCTGTTCAAGAATACCAGAGGGCTTGGATCTCAGATGAAGGACTGCATTTCAGTTCCTGATTTTTCAGCTAGTGGAACATTTGAAAGTCATGATGTGATACACAGCGGGTAAGTACCAGGGGTTTATAGAAATATCAAGGTGAATTTCCTGTATAATTGGAAGATCAAGTCATGATAAAAGCACTTCTGTCTGACCTTGTGTACTTTTGTGAAAAGTAGTGTGGAAATAGTTTATTTCCAAGTTCCAGAATGCTTCTGACCTGTTCAGATAAAGGAACCAATTCATCCTCTTGAATTAGGTATAAAGTTCCTTCTATTAGTAGCAGATAGCTACCATTTCCCATCAGCTTGACATCTGGAATAAAGGGTCTGTGCAAGTGTGTATAGTTCTATATGCTGGAAATTTGTGAGACTTCTCCTGTGAAAGAAGATTTTGAAGCTGACTCCTTTTGTTACCAGATTGGTAACAAAAAAATCTTTGTATGACTCTACAAATATAGAGCTCATTTTGTCTTACTAGTTCTGTAACACTGTCTCTTTGGAATTCTTTTACCTATGAGTAAACAAATCACTGGAAAATATGTGGTTGCAAAGGGTTGACAGCAACTTAGTAGTAAAATAAGTGAAATGACTAGGCGACTGAATATTTGGAGTCACACAGCATGCTAAGATATATTTTGTTATAAAATAACATTGGCTGCATTCATATAGTATTGCAGCTGTGTGTTACAGAGAACACTGATCAGCCTAGTTTTCAGGCAAATTGTTTACTGTGGAAATACTTGTGACTCATTTTTCTCTCATAAGTATAGTGCTAACTGAGAATAGCCTGGTATCTGATAGATAGAGGGCCACTTGAGAGTAAGCAAAACAAGGCTGAAATATTAAATGGTATTAATCATGGGAGATTTTTTTTCCCTTCCCATCAATCATCTCCCAGCAATTTTTTGGCAAGGTTTTCAGAAACTGGCTTCCTAGGACTGAGACAAAGTGAGTAGCCCAAAATCACCCAAATGTGTCTCTGCCTAAGACAGGACAGTCTCCTGGTTTCTAGCCTAATGCCTTAACGCCAAACTAGCTGGTTAAGGGAAAAATATGTCAAGTAGTGCTTGACATATGACTACAATTGGGACCAAAATTTCTGTTGCTAAGCATTGTTGTTGTTAAATGATGTTAAGCGACTTGTGCCTGATTTTACATTCTTTTTTGCCACACTTGTTAAGCAAGTCATTGAAGTTGTTAATTGAATGATATGGTTGTTAAGCAAGTCCACTCTCCTTCATTGACTTTGTCCAAATCTGGCTAAGAAGGTTATAAATGGCAATTACATGACCCTGGCATTTTGCAACCATCATAAATAGATGCCAGTTGCCAAGCACCTGTATTTTGCTCATGTGACCATAGGGCAGGGGTAGGCAACCTCGGCTCTTTTATGACTCATGGACTTCAACTCCCAGAATTCCTGAGTCAGCTATGCTGTCCATGAATCATAAAAGAGCCGAGGTTGCCTACCCCTGCCATAGGGATACTGCGATGGTTGTAAGTGTGAGAACTGCTCATAAGTCACTTTTTTCAGTGCTGCTGTAACTTGTGAACAGTCGCTAAACAAATGGTTTTAAGTCAAGGATTATCTGTATACAACTATTTACCTTGCAGTTGATTCACATCAAGGGCACTGGTAAATTCTGGAATACAATTAAAAACAATTTAAAAAAAACATTTTCAGTAGTATATAAATGTGCTAAGGGCTGTAATATAGTGAACATTACAGTGGTAAAAATGAAGAAAAAATATTTAAGTGCTTTCTGTCAGAATTTCGGGCTTTTAGAATTCGAAGTCTGTATTTGGAACTAGACTTTGACACGTATATTTGCCTTCATTGACAAGATTTTAATGTCAGGTTTTATGTGATATCTGTTTACTTGTGTTTGTAGCTTTCCACATGTGAAGAGTGAACTTTTTCCTGTTCATCCTTTGGAACTTTCAGAGAAGAATGTAAGTAGAAAGGAATATTACAGATAGATGTAGATATAGATATAAAAAAACCTGTCCATAGTAAAATTTATATTTTCAGATCCCTGACCTGAAATCAGAATTAACAGAGAGATTACGAACAACCAATAAGTTACAGAATAGACACTTTTGAATAATTAATATAAGCTGCAAAAATGATAGCACAGTACAGAATACCTTGGGATTATTTATGAGGAAACAGGAAGGTGGAAAATTCCATTGGAACATAGAATTCCTATTGTCAATCATATCTCGTTGGAGAAGACTAAAGAGATAACACGTGGAAGACACAGAAGTGGTTATGTTGATGGATTTTGAAGAGAAATTGAAAGAAGAAGAGCAAATATTTGCCCAGTGAGACCCATGATTGATTGAGGAAGGAAGAAAATAAAGTAGGCTGGAGGAAAATATGAAGAACTTGGCTTTGTATAGCTCATCTCTTGGATTGATTTACTGCTTCAATTTTCAATTCTCGAAAAGAAAATTAATTCAGTTATATTGCGAGACAAGGTTTTTTTTATTATTTCTTATTTAAGAATTCTGTCTGATAGTAAAAAATGATACAAATAAGAGTAAAGAATAAAGAAAAGCGATCAATAAATAAACGAAAAGAAAAATAAAGGTGCTGCTTTCAATCTTCTTTGCAGCAGTTACAAATTTATCATCTTTTCTCCCTCTTTAAAGTTATATCATGGTTACCGTCTTCTGATATTTTACCCTTTCTAATCATCAAATCCAGTTCAATTTTTTCCATTTTCAGCAAATAGTCACAAAGGGTTTCCTTCACTAGTAAATGTACTTGTTATCTTTTCACTGATCAAATAAGTCACTTTTGCCATTTCTGCAAACAGTCATCTTCACCATTCCTCCTTTGTAGGCATTTCCAAATGTTTTCATTTTTGTGCATATAATAATCTCACTAGGGGAGAGGCTGCAGGCATTCGATGAAAACCGAAATCCCCTTTCATTTGTACATGCACGTAGGTGGGAACTCTAGATAGAGTAATTGTTAATCAGCAAGATTACAGCTACTATTCGAGGATTGGAAGATAGAAATGGAGAAGAGCAGCATATTTAATATGCAAGCTGGCATTTAATATGTGATTTAATATAATGTTTGCTCTAATTTAAACGTAGGTTAATTATGTATATAGACTAAACCTAGAAAAATGTAAGTTTTAATGTAATTTTAATTTAAGAAGATTTTTTAATTTCAGTAGTACACATAACTTTATATAGTATCTTAAAACATTCAATACTTTTAAGGAAAGCTATCATTAGCAAAAAAATATTAAATACTTTTAGAAACATTTATTGGATTTCTAATTTACCCTTTGGAGTATGACCTTCAAGAAAATTTTTACATTTAAGTCTGAGAAGTTTGCATCATTCATCTGTTCATTACGTGGGGTCACGTGAATTCAGGTCGTGTAAAATAGCAAAGCTCTATGTTAATGTAAAGGAATGTTTGAGCATTCTTATTCTGGACAGGAGATTTTCTGTTCAGTGAGGAAAAAAATGAATAATAGCATTCTCTGTGTGCATAGTTTTTACTAAGTTAATTCACATCTGATTGCCTGGACTGTAAAATAATGTTCTTAACATTTCTTTTGGTAGTTTTCCTTAACTCAAGATAAATTGAATTTTTCAACTCTGAGAAATATCCAAGGGCTACATGCGCCACTAAAGTTGCAAATGGAATTCAAAGCAGTGAAACAGGTATGCTTATTTTCAACAACAATTTTCTCCAGATTTTAGTTTATTTTTAAGAAGCTAAAACCAAAGTTAAAATTTGCAGTTTTAAAAAATCTTGGACAGTTAACAGCATGACACAAAATTAAAAGTGTAGGGCAAAGGCATAAAGCAAAAAAAAAACAATATAATCAGTAATGCCTGAGGTAGCTATTAACAGGGCATCTTATACTTAACTAGAGTAACTCGCAAACTGGTACTCTTGGATTCCCCAGATAATGGGCAAAAATGTTCATGTTCGAAAATGTTCAAATGTTCATGGGCAAAAAAGTTTATTTTGGTAGGATTTTATTTGAGCTTGTTTTGTTCTATCTGGAACCTCAGAACACTAGTTTAGGGCTTCCATGGTACAGGTGGTCCTCAACTTAACAATTATTCACTTAGTGACCAATTCAAAGTTATGACAGACCCTCCCCCGAAAATTACTTATGACCTGGGTTTTGGTAGCTGCACACCCTCCCCCACAGCCATATGACCCCAGTTAGGGTACTTGGCAATCAACTCATTTTGTGGCTGATTGCAATGTTCCACAGTTACATGACTGCAATTTACAATGGTTTTTGCTATTTTTGTGCCTCTTCGGCCAATTTCTAGCAAAAAAACACCCATTGGAATACATAGATTAGCTTAATGATTGTTTTGTTCTCTAAACGACCACTACAAAAGAAATCAAATCGGGCCCAGTAATGTGGGTGCCATCGTGATTTACTATGGAAATTCTGGCTCTATTATGTACATCGAGGACCTATAAGTTTGGCATGGCCCAGGATGATAATTTATAATTGTAGGACTCTATACTTGAGCATCCATAGCATAAATTAGATTTAGTTGGACTTCATTTCTCATTCCTACATTTTTTTAATTTATTATTTCTTAGTCCTTTTCTGAGTTTTGCCTAACTGCTTTATCCAAAAGGAAATGGGTAGCCGTTTATGTGTTTTGTCAGGATTATTAACTGAATATAAATTAGCGCTCTGGATTTATTTGGAATAAATCTCACTGTCTGCACTGAGACTTACTTTTCAATAAGTACACATAGAATTGTGTGAGCTTCTTTGCAAAGCCATTATTTCAAATTCTTCAGAGAGCCCTACTAGGCATTATGTGTTGGGGAACTATCCCTTCACAGAACTTGCCGTTTGAATTTTTATGATATTAAAATACACTGATATATCTATTGTCTCAAGAGTTGTTCCCCCCCAATTATTTTTCAAATGGAAGGGTCATATTAAATATGTAGACAAAAATGAAACTGAGACTATGATTATTTTGAAGAACAATTATTTCTTCTTGCTGACATCTCAGAAGAAGAGGTGAGATATTGTTTAACTGCAGTATTTCTATGTGGTGGCAAAAGTAATGGTAAAGTTCATATTTTTAAAATGTATCTTTTCAGTACATTGCATGCTACATTTACATCCTTCAAACATTAAATGGGTGGAATATAAAAAGTGCAGCCTGAGGGAGCAACTTGATATTGTTTTGCTTCTTCCTTTAATATATATCAGTATTAATAAATATGGATGGCTAACTTGTAAAATCTTTTGTAGATCCAGAGCCTGCCTTTCCTTCACAGCTCTAATCTGGCCCTGGATATCTTAAAAGGCAACGACGACTGCATTGGATTTGAAGATATTCTTGGCGGTAAGGATCTTTCTGAAGTTTGAACAAGTTACAGGGAGAGAAGACTGAACTTGGTCATATTACCATGTTGGCACAGTTATATGCATGGCCGTACATTCCTGAGGACTAGTAATAGAAGCAACCTATGGACATATTTATTATTCCCTGCCCTTGTGTTTCTTAAAAATTTTAATAAGTATCTACAGAAAGTCCTTGACTTACGACCACAATTGAGCCCAAAATTCCTGTTGTTAAGTGAGACATTTGTTATGTCAGTTTTGCTACATTTTATGACCTTTCTTGCCACAGTTGTTAAGTGAATCACTGCAGTTGGTAAGTTAGTAACCTGGTTGTTAAGTAAATCTGGCTTCCCCATTGATTTTACTTATCAGAAGGTTGCAAAAGTTGATCACATGACCCTGGGTCACGTAAATATGAACCATATTTATATGCACGGTCATAAATATGAACCAATTGCCAAGCATCTGAATTTTGATCACATGATCATGGGGATCCTGCAATGGTTGTAACTCTGAAGAACAGTCATAAGTCACTTTTTTTCAGCGCTGCTGTAACTTTGAATGGTCACTAAATGAACTGTTGTAAGTCAAGAACTACCTGTAGTTTTTTACTATGAGGAAATGCTGGATTAGGTCTTCAGTCCAGTCCAGTGGAATTACTTTTCATATATGAAACAGTCCGTTTAGACATTTTGTAGAAACTGCAGGGAAGAGAAGACATATTTATGTGTGGGATGTCCAGAACTGAGTAAACATTGTTAAGAAATTACCTCTTATATAAAAAAACAAATACTAGATTTTGTTCAGGCCACTCTTAACCTGAATAAATTAAATTTGCTCAATATAGATTAAGACACGAAGTATATTGCATAAGTAACATGTTTTCTGCCAAACTTGCCTTCAATTGTCTTAAATTAACATTGTACTAAATCTCTTTTCCAGATCCTGCACAAAATGAACTAATGGCAGAGCCTCATTTGATGGTTGAACATAAACTTGGTTTATTATAATACTTACACATTATAGCTTTTTCTGTTCATTATAAGATTCTTACTTGTGTCCGTGAGGGTTGAAATAAACTATATTAAATGAAAATGAAACAAGGCTTGTTTTGATACCCAGTTTCTCACCAACTCAGTGAAAAAAGCACAATGTTATAAGCATCTTGTTCTGTGTTTACTGCCAAATGTCTTATGAGTTGGTTTTTTAAAAAAAGGATATAGGACTATATCCAGCATTATAGTAGCTCATATTTATAGTTAGAAAAGGCCACACATCAAAATATTTTCAGATATAGGAAACTATGAAACTGTTAGGATTGGAAAAGCTTTGCAGAAGAACTTTTTGCAATTTTAAAGCAAGAGATTCGTGGTTAATTTTTCTTTGCTCCTGATAGTTGATGTCTTTTAAACAATAAATAACATTTTCAATAAGCATTGGGACTTTTTCTGAGTGTTTAATAGCATCTTCAAAATTGTTCACCCTGAACAGGACTTGTTTTTGTTAAGAGGCAATTGAGTTACATGTAATGGTAGCCTGTTTGTCACTAATGCCATTTTAAGACAGAAGCTGAGTCTGGTAATAGCAATCATAAGAGCAGGTTCTAGCCTCTAACACATTCTTTTGTCTGCCTGAAATAATACCTCTCTATTGACCCTCATTCTCTTGGCAGGCACTCTTGCTTTCAGAATAACCTCTTTTTGATAATTTGGAGTCAAGGTTGGTTCGTTGTCAGGACACTTGTGATGTTTGGTAGCCATAATGGCTCTTAGCCAGTTATTAATCTTCAATTATTTGGCAGCCTTCACCCACTTCAAAGACTCGGGGCTAGACATATGTCCCTTCTTCACCGGGGTATGGGGAATACAGGTTCCCATCTGATAACTGAA
Source organism: Vipera berus (assembly GCF_964194415.1). Taxonomy (NCBI): domain Eukaryota; kingdom Metazoa; phylum Chordata; class Lepidosauria; order Squamata; family Viperidae; genus Vipera; species Vipera berus. Next base: position 24,049,929 of record NC_138206.1, read on the forward strand.
TTAGCTAGGCAGTTAAAATGAGCTACTGACAAGACTTCTCAGCACTTGCTACATGGGGGGGGGGGGGGGTAGATAAAACCTAAATAGGATTTTTAACTCTTCATGGCCTGTTCAGCATCATGATTTTCAACAACTACATCTTTCTCCTTGTTTCAATTCATGGTTATGACACCAGGGATAATATCTATTGGCGCTTTTTTTCCTGTTGTTCCCAAATTAGCGTTACATTTACCTTCACGTTGAGTCTTAAAACATTTAAACTTTTAGCTTCAATAGAGTTAATCGCATATTAAAAATTACCACTGTATCACTAAAGTTCACTGGCATAATCTTGGAGCTCTGAGATTGCAAGAAAGTGGGTGGAAGACGCCACTTATCAAACTTGCCTCAGTCCCATTCAAGATTTTGGAGCAACAGCTTTTCCCAAGTTCAATGCAAGGTGAGACTGCCACTCCCCCCCCCCCCCACTATTTCTGCATATATTTCAATTATACATATATGCATACATACATGACCTGATAAGGGAGTAGGTTAAGAGCTAGTTAGTAAGCCAGGATTTCAAAACCACTTCCCAGTGTAGTTTCACCTCCTTTGAATAATTATTTATTTATTTATTTATTTATTTATTATTGGGACTTATATGCCGCCCTATCTCCCGAAGGACTCAGGGCGGCTAACAACAATAACATACAATAAATACAGAAGTTAAGATAAAATTAAAATTAAAGGCCCCTGTACAATAAATTAAAATTAAAATTAAAATAAATTAAAAAATTAAGAGTTAAAAAATTAAAAACATAATTAAAATCCCTGTCAGTCCAGGTCAGCCAGGTGGAAAAGGAGAGTTTTGAGGCCGCGGCGAAAGGACTGAAGATCTGGGGCCATCCGAAGCTCGGGGGAGCTGGTTCCATAGGGCTGCCGCTCCCACAGAAAAGGCTCTCCCCCTGGGGGTCGCCAGCTGACATTGTCTAGCCGACGGTACCCTGAGGAGGCCTTCTCTGTGTGAGCGTACTGGGCGATGGGAATTCGTTCCCGGCAGCAGTTACCTGTCACTTGTTTTCCACTATCTACTTATAACCTATAATCCCTTTTTGATTGATACTTTCAAGTTGTACGTTAGAGAGAGACTGGTCTAAAATCATTCAGTGAGTTGCCATAACTAAGGCTGGATTTCAGCTTGAGCATCTCCATGCCTGGCATGGAGCACACTGATTCTCAACAAACAGGTTAACAAGTATTTTGGGGCTACTTAGGAAGGAAGGATAGTGAGATCATTTTAAATGATGGGGAGATATGCAGAACTTGCTGCCCATTCCCTAAAGCCACCAACAGCTACATGAAGTGCAGTCAGTTACAAGCAGGAACACACTGGAAATTCAGTGGTAGCTTCAGGAATCTACTAGAAACCAAAAAGATGAATTCAGTTTGCCAGGCTGGATTGCTCCCCCAGCATTTAGTTCTATGTTTGGAATAAAAGAGCCTCCATGTTCTGAGCAGAAGGCAGGAAGTGAAAAGGTTATCCTCACTTCTGGTTCCATGCATAAAATCCATCTGTAGATGGATCGTGTATCTGGCATCTGCAGTTTAAATCTTGGTGCTAATCATGTGACAAACTATTCCAAGATGTGGCAGCAGAACACTGCAAAGTTATGTGAGACAACAAAATAATAGGAAGTTAAAATTACAAGAAATTCACTAAGCCATCAGCAATATTTTTCATATAGGCACTGAATGGGATTCCTTGAACTGCAGACCAAAGTGCTAGAAATTCCTTTTATCTCAATGCTTTGAATGCTCTATGGCATCTGGACGAGTTAGCCCTTTTAGATTAGATTACTCACGCATAAGTATAGAAATAGGATCATTTCTCACAGTAGCGCCGAGCAAGTACGACTTTTGCACTTGCAACATCTTGGAAGAGAAGCGTAATTTTATAGTTATATGGCAATTTAAAACAGTAACTGTAGACCAAATTAGATAGACATCTTTGGTTTAATCACAGAAGCATAAAAATGCAAAAGGTTTCTGAACCAGATGGAAAATGTATATAAGAATTATATTAAAACGCGAAAGATTACAAAATATGCATAACTGCAATGGTACGCAATAGAACACAAGACTGCTTCTCCAATCACAGTTTTTATTAACAACAATAAAATGGTGTGTACTTACAAAAATACAAAAGCCACACCACTAAAGTTCATTATAAAGTACTATCCTATATGGAATTACCCAGAAACCACACAGTGTTCCATCGAGCCATTACCAAGTGCACTCTGCTACTAATGCCTTTAAGCTACCCCTTCTTGCTCATTTCTCCTCGGTTTAAGCATAGTCTTCAACGGCAGCTGAAGGCAATAAATACCTGCTCTGCAGGCAGTTACGTATTGCAGTGCAAGCACTGCAGCCCTGTATATGTCATTTTGATTTATAGTAAAATTTTCCTAAAATGATCACTGATGCAGGGCCCTGCTACTTGCCAGCTCCCAAGCAAAATAAGAATACCATTTAAAACCCCTTATTCTTATGTCAATATATAGTGCACTTCAAAAGAAACAACACATAAATATTGCAGATTAGTTGCCTTTTTGACACATGTGATTTGGTAGGTCATGTGACGAAGTGCAGTGGCTGCATTAAAGGATTTCACAGAAGGTGGCAAACATCAGATAGTTGCAACATATTTTTCTGTTAATATTCTAATATTATTTACATATCTTTAAAATTATTTTTAGAAATAGCACAAGGTGAACATACCTACCATTCCTCCTTTATTTTCCCCACAGCAACAACCCTGTGAGGTGGGCTGGGCTGAAAGAGAGTGACTGACCCAGTCACCCAGTTGGCTTTCATGCCTAGTGTGGGACTAGGACTCATAATCTCCTGGTTTATAGATTGGTGCCTTAGGCGTGAGACCAAACTGGCTCTATTGAGAAGAATTTATTTTGATTTATAAAATCAAGAGGCAGACCTTTTCAAAGACCGTATAGCAGACATGTCAAACACAAGGTCCGGGGGCCAGATCCGCACTGCCTTGGCCCTGGCCCAGAGACCCTCCTTTTGCCACAGACCCTCAGATCTGTCCCACTCCTGCCCAGGCCCCCATAGGCACCCTTGATGCGAACTATGTAGAGCTAGCCATGCCCACCCAGTAGGCCATACGCACTCTAGCCACGCCCACCCAGTAGGCCACACCCACCCAGGCCATACCCACCTGGCCCCCTGAGGGCAACTGCAAAGCTGATGCGGCCCTCAATGAAATTGAGTTTGACACCCCTGGTATAGAATAAGAAGAGAGGTTTTTGGTGGGTTTACTCTTCCACATATTAAAGAGAATGATGCCACTTTATTGAATCACAATACATAAATTTGTTGATATTCTACACGCCTGGAAAACTCCCCTCATTCCCTACAGAGGATACAAACTACTAACGAGGCCCTTTGAATTCCAAGTTTTTACTTGATTTCAGTGCAAAGCGGGGGAGGGGTTTTGTGTTACAGTATTGCTACAATTTTCTGCTCATTATGATTGCTAAGAAAAATCTGAGGTAGAGGCAAATATCCAAGCAAGAGCTTCTCAACTGCATGAGAGAAGGCTGGTGGATCAGGGCATGCCTGTTGGTCATTCATTCATTCATTCATTCATTCATTCATTCATTCATTCATTCATTCTTAAAATCCTTAACAGTTTTTCTGCCAGAACCTGTAACTGCTCTTTCTCATTAAGATATACTTCCTATTTTCTGAAGGAAATTTCTAGTTTACAGGTTCTTGGATCCTACTGGAAAGCTATATTCGCCTGTTGGCTGCCCTTTTTTTTTCAACCTACAGTGCAAATTTACGATTTTTGCTGTATTTTCTACATAATACCCTTTACAAATCTAAAGATGTTAGGAGAATGGTTATGATTTTGAGGGTGGTTCACCACTCCCTTCTCTGTGCTTTTCAATTTCTATAGGGAATATGCATCAGTGAACGTTACCCTTATTACATTCCATTCTCTTCCCCAAAACAACCAGTGAGATACTTTTGGCTGATTTTTGTCCTAAATCCAGCTGCTCTATGGCTGAGAGCAGACTTTATCTTAGTTCTCCTCAGTTCCAGCCCAATCTCTTTACTAACTATATCATAGTATCTAAGCCAGGGGTAGACAACCTCGGCTCTTTTATGACTCATGGACTTCAACTCCCAGAATTCCTGAGTCAGCATAGCTGACTCAGGAATTCTGGGAGTTGAAGTCCATGAGTCATAAAAGAGCCGAGGTTGCCTACCCCTGGTCTAAGCTATGCATTTGTTAAAAGGGGAAGTAATGAATATAAGGGTTAGAAAATTCTGACAGAGAAACAGAAGAAGAGATACTTACTTGATAGGATGACGGTGAAGGATTAACCTACCGACCTGAATAAATAAATTTGAGAATTTTGAATTCAGGACACATAACCCAATTAATATTTTAAGCATAAGCTTGCTTATTCATCTTAATAATTTTATCATCTGTGATCTGATAAAGCAAATACAAAGTTTTTTTAGTTGACCTGTGTCTTGACCTAGTTTGGATCAAAGGGCAATTTGGGACAGGGCAGCAGTAAAAAAAAAATCTAAGACAGGAAAGTCAGTCTCACAGTCAACATTCCAAGGATATAGAGCACATTTAAATTTACTTTGCATCCCTTGCCCGGTACCCTACAGCAATCCAAGATAAAAGCAAACTTGACCCAATCAATTATTGTGGAACTCTCAAAATGGAACCATTGAAAGCACTGAAACTCTGGCAACTCCATCCACAGGTCCAGTCATTATAGAACTTGAGAGCAGTTAACTGCTAGGTATATTCTCTATTGAGCTGTGGTCATTCTGGCCAGGACAGTCCTCTTCATTTATGACTTGCATGTAGTTCTCTTCGTGCCGAGTAACATACATAAACCAACTGGGGGAAAAGGAGATAGGACATGCTAAGTTAATTGAAAAGAAACACGCCATAAAATTGCCATGAATTGCAATGCAAAAAGCCTAGATTTCTCTTCAGCACCAAAAAGACACAATCTCTCTTATCTTTGAAGTAAATTGTACCATTTTTAGATTAAGACAAAAGGTGGTTCTAATCAGCATTTCAGACACTTTAATATGCTTGAACCTTAATCAACTGATAACAGAAGAAGAAATCCTTTTAGCAATTAAACAATTGAAGATGGATAAAGCGCCAGGCACGGATGGACTGACTGCGGTGTACTACAAAAACCTACAATTGGAGATGATAAAGCCACTAAGGGAACTGTTTCAGACAATTCAAAGGGGAGGAAGGGTGCCTCCGTCTTGGAGAACTGCCTTTATTTCTTTGATTCCGAAGGAAGATCAGGACGTCACTCAAGTAAGAAATTATAGACCAATATCACTTTTGAATACGGACTACAAGATATTTGCTAAGGTTTTAGCTAACAGATTGATGAGGGTTCTGCAACAGATAATTCATGGGGACCAAACTGGGTTTATCAATGGTAGACAAATGAAAAATAATGTGAGGCATATAGTAGACTTGTTGGATTTTTTGGAAAGGAACAACCAGATCCCTGCGGCGCTGATCTTTTTAGACGCCGAAAAAGCTTTTGATCAATTGGATTGGCAATTTTTGATGAAAGTTTTAGATAAAATGAATTTTGGGGATAAATTCTTACAACCAATTAGGGCATTATATCAAAAACAAACAGCCCGAATAATAGTAAATAATAGTTTGACTAAAGTATGTAATATTGAAAAGGGCACAAGACAAGGGTGTCCGTTGTCACCTTTATTATTTATTTTAACATTGGAGATATTATTGATTAAAATACGAAACTCGGAAAAAATTAAGGGAATTCAAATTAGAGATCAGGATTATAGACTGAGGGCATTTGCAGACGATCTGGTTGTTACGGTGACCCAGCCAAAAAATTCTGTTGTGGACCTGATGGAGATAATAATGCAATATGGGAAGGTTTCTGGATTTAAGGTTAATATACAAAAAAACTAAAATATTAGCCAAAAATATGACAGTATCGCAAAAAGCCCTTCTAGAAGGGTTAACTGGATTTGAGATTGTTAAAAGGGTTAAATATTTGGGGGTGTATTTGTCACCCTCAAATGCAAAGTTATATAAAAATAATTATGAAAAGTTATGGGGAAAAATTCAAAAAGAATTGGAGAGCTGGGAAAAATTGCAGTTGTCTCTACTGGGAAGAATTGCAGCAGTGAAAATGAATGTTTTACCTAAATTTCTATTTTTATTTCAAATGATACCTATTTTTAAAAAAGACAAATTTGGAGGAATGGCAAAAGGGTATCAATAAATTTGTATGGGCAGGGAAAAGGCCACGAGTTAAATTTAAGATTATGCAGGATACGCGTGAAAGAGGTGGTCTTAAAATGCCCAACTTTAAATTATATTATGAAGCTGCTGCGTTGTCAGCGATAAGTGATTGGATTAATTTAACACAAGGGAGATTATTAAATCTGGAGGGCCACGACTTGTTATTTGGCTGGCATGCATATTTATTGTATGATAAGAAGGTAGATAATGTGTTTAAAGTGCATATCTTAAGACAGGCATTGCTGAGAGTTTGGAAAAAGTATAGACATAAGCTAAACTACAAGATACCTTTATGGGCAATTCCGAAACATGCAATAGAAAACATAAATGTTGGCTTCAAACATGATGTGACTACATACAAGGAGATCTTAAGTTTGGAGAGGAACGTATGGTGTTTGAAGCCGTATAATTTTTTACGAGATGAGAAGATTGTTCAAACTTGGTTTCAATATGGTCAACTACGGGCCAGGTGGAAAGAAGACCAGAAAATTGGTTTCTCAATGATTGATGAAAATTTGGTAAAGCAAATTAGAAATCAGGGTCCAGCACATATCAAACGGATATATCTTGCATTGATAGAAATTGACTCAGAAACAGAACTTGTTAAAGATTGTATGATAAAGTGGGCTCAGAATATTCAAGAAGTTATTACAATGGACACTTGGGAAAAGATTTGGGTGAGGAACGTAAAATTTACACAAGCTCAAAACTTAAGAGAGAACTTTTACAAAATGTTTTATAGGTGGCATTTAGATCCTAAAAAGCTTGCAAGTATGTATCCAAACTATCAACCTAAATGTTGGAGATGTGGTGGCGAAGACGCAACGTATTTTCATATATGGTGGACCTGTAAAAAGGTCAAAGCTTTTTGGATTAAAATTTGGTGGAATATGCAGAAGATATTTAAGCAAAGGATAAAGTTTTGTCCGCAACTGTTCTTATTGGGCATAATTACAGATACTACTGTTGTGGACACCAAGTTGATGCTGAACTTAATTATGGCAGCAAGACGTTTAGTAGGTCAATATTGTAAGAAGGAGGAACTGCCGACTATAGAAGAATGGACTCTAAAAGTTTCTGACCTGGCGGAAATGGCAAAGATTTCGGCTTATTTGAAAGACCATTCGCAACAACGTTATACTATGGAGTGGAAAAAGTGGATTGATTATATCCAGAACAAATATGGGACCAAAAAGTTTCATTTAGCATTTGTATAAGTTTTTTTTATGTGATATTAGTATTGCTTGTAGTCATTTCATATGAGCTAGAGTGCGATAGATTTAATAGTTTATTGTTGTTAACATATGGTTGTTTATGATTGTTTCTACTTTTATACCTTGTATTTAGCTCTGGGAAGTCGGGGAGGGGGGAGGGGGGAAGGGGGGAGGGTTAGGGAGGGTTAGGAAGGGTTGGGTGGGGGGAGGGGGGAAGGGAGGGATTGTTAAAGATAAAATGTATTGTAAAACTTTTCAATTAAAAAAATATATGCTTGAACCAGGACAGCAGACACATTAGAATATTTGCCGGGGGGTGGGTGGGAATCCAAATAGACCACAGCAAACTTCAGTAGCTATTTAGAATATTATAACTCCATGGTGGGATTCAGCCGGTTCGCACTGGTTCGGCAGAACCGATACCTAATGTATCTTCAGTTCGGCGAACCGGTTGCTAAAATGGCACTTGAAAAAAGAGGCGTCCATGTGCGCATCTGCTTTGCACTTGCCCCGCGTCCACCATGCTCTCCATGGCGCACTACAGCTGATCTGAGGTGTCCGGCCAGGCCCAGAAGCACCGCTGAAAACAGCGGAATCTGTGTGCCTGCCTGCTACACACTCACCCGTCATGCTGCAAAGATTGTCGCGTCAATCGTTCTGGTTGTACCACTCGCAAGAGGCTGCGAGGCTCATTGCGCCGATCACATGCTGAGCCATGCGTCCTCCTGCAGCAAGCAGTGCCACCGGTGCAATAAGCCTCAAGGCAACCTGCAACAAGCGATGGCACTGATGCGACACACCCAACAGGAGGCGCCTCCACCCATGCCACATCCCTGCGGCAGCCAGAATCCGGGACCTATGGAAACCCAGGAGGAGCCCGGCAGTAGCTTGCCTGCATATTGCTTGACGCAGAGGGCTTAGAGCCGGGGCGCCTCTGCCAGTCAGCAAGAAGCTGAGCCGCAAGTGCCACAGCAGCAGCCTACCAAGAAGCCGGCGTGGTCACTAGCAGGAATCTGCACTGCCCACTTCCCCCCATGCCTCTCCCTGCGTGCTCAGCCTGCTACCCCTCAATTCTAACCAGATGATCGATTTAGCAAAGACATGGGGGGGGGAGGTGGGTGCTGCAGATTCCCCGTACGTGAGAAGTTGGCGAAGGAGGAAGGCAAGTGGCAGCCCCAGCGGTAAGGACTACCGAAAAGAGTGGAGTCTGTGTGCATGCCTGCCACATGCTCACCTGTCACACTGTGAGGATTGTTCCATCGATTGTGCCAGTTCCACCCCTCGCAGGAGGCCACAAGGCTCATCATGCCGATTCCGGGCCGAGCCTCACGGCATCCTGCAGCAAGCGGCCGCGCCGGCGCTATGAGCCTCGAGGCGTCCTTCAGCAAGTGGTGGCACTGGCGCAATCAGCACCCAACAGGAGTTGCCTCTACCCACGCCACAGCCCTGCGGCAGCCAGAAACCGGGACCTATGGAAACCCAGGAGGAGCCCGGCAGCAGCTTGTCTGCGC